>NW_024467839.1:0-518109 GCF_001890725.1 Aspergillus wentii DTO 134E9
TTTTTTTTTTTTTTTTTCCCTCCGGTCATGAGGCTAACAGAATCGATCAGGTGCCATCTTCCTCACGCTCAATAAACTTCTGGAGAAGATTCCGCTCGCTGTCAAGCCTTTCCTGCCTCAGCTTCAGCGCACATTTGCGCGAGGCTTGGCAGATACATCCAGTGAGACTCTTCGTAACAGAGCTGCTAAGGGTCTTGGAATCTTGATCACCTTGACTCCAAGGGTTGATCCCCTCATTGCAGGTAAGTCAAGACAATTGGAATACAAAGACATACAGTACTAATCGTTATAATAGAGCTTATTGCTGGATCGAAGACAGCCGATATCGGCGTGAAGAATGCTATGATGAAGGCCCTTCAAGAAGTGGTTGGTAAGGCCGGTGGTAACATGAGCGAGGCCTCAAAGAACGCCATCCTCGGTCTCATCGACGACGATGCTAGTGACCAGACCGGTTAGTTCATACTAAGTCCTTCATTAAATTTTTCTCTTTCTAATTTCACAAATAGATACTGTGGCTATTACCAATGCCAAATTGCTCGGTGCGCTTGTGAAGGTTCTTCCTGCAGCGACTGCAGGCCCGCTTATCAAGTATGCCCTCTCTACCTTGAATTTCTTGAAATAAAACTAACGGAACTTAAGAAACCGCGCTCTCACAACGCATTTCACGCACGCATCAATCCTTGGGCTCAACTCCTTGCTTGTCGAGTCACCATCTTCTTTGACTGAACATTTCGAGGCTGAAACGCACTCCATCATATGCCAGGGTATTTCTAACAAGGATGTAAGTTTCTGATTACTTTTTCAGTCTACAGTTTGACGCTAATTCAGAGGTAGCCCTTTATTGCCGACAACAGCGTCCTCGCGGCAGGAAAGTATCTTCTGACGGAAAATGAAGGCCGTGGCTTTGAGGCCAGCAAGGCTATATTTGAGGCCTTATCGGCTTGTATTTCACCAGGCACGCCATCTGACACCCGTCGCTTGGCTTTGGTGGTCGTGCGAACTGTCAGCCGCCTTCATCCCGAAATGACTCGTCCCCATCTTGCTTTGCTTGCACCACCAATCTTCGCCAGCGTTCGTGACATGGTGATCCCTGTTAAGTTGGCAGCAGAAGCAGCTTTCTTGGGAATATTCTCCGTAGTTGAGTCTGAGGGTGCCGTTTTCGAGAAGTATATGGCTGGACCTGGTGCGGAGCTTCCACCTGGACCGAAGCGGAGCATGTCCGATTACTTCAAGCGTGTTGCGATCCGTCTTGCCAACCAGGCCAGAGAACGAAGGGAAGCCGAAGGTGGACAAGGAGGATTGGGTCTATCCAATGACGAGGTTGATGATGAGAAGGAATTGTGGAGTATTGGAAAGGTCGATCTTGGAGAAGGTTCATTCGAGGAGTGATTATTGTTCTGCATGAGCTAGATCTATACTACCTCTTTTCCACTTGTGTATATCTTTTCTATACAAAAAGTCCGTTTTCATGATATGTTGAATTAATTTCACGTTCCTTTTGTTTACATCACCAATGAACATATGACATTCTTAGATGTTTCTATGTCATTATCCCCAGGCGATCATGACGATGACGCGATGCCCTAGACCTATGGAGATCATGTGACATTGGAAGTAAGCGAAAGCATCAAACAGCTAATACAGAGTACGATCAAGAGAGCCAGCAAAAGACGCAAGGAAGATGAAGAAATATAATGTATTTGTTTATGATTTCCAGTTCAGTACTTGCAATTACTTTTCCCGAGAAATGGAATAATTGCCAATTAAATACTCTTTAACTATGGTCTTCTTGAGGCTCTTGACATCTTCCCCGGTCGGGACAAGCGTCTGGGGCACAAACCCTAGGGTGGACCCTCTCGCTTAGCAGCACAGTCGCTTAGCTAATCATCCGCCGTATCTCAAACTCCTCACCTGGGAATTCTACCCGTCGACGAGTGCAACGAACATCATCCGCCAACGACCGTCGACACGCCGACATCAAGATGTGAGTTTCATCTCCAGAATCCGAAATTGTTCATTGAGGGGGAAATACTGCTCTTGGAGCTTTTTTCTTCCCATGATCATGCCCCTCCGAACGACCTGTGGCACCATTTTTTCTCCAGGTCTCCCGATTTTGGCCTCATGCTGACCGAGTGTTTTTGCTCAACAGGGTCAACCTTCGCACCCAGAAGCGCCTCGCCGCGTCCGTGGTGGGCTGCGGCAAGCGCAAGATTTGGCTCGACCCCAATGAGATGAGCGAAATCTCCAACGCCAACTCCCGTCAGACCGTCCGCAAGCTCGTCAGCGATGGCCTCATCATCCGCAAGCCCGTCACCATGCACTCCCGCTCTCGTGCCCGTGAGCTCAACGCAGCCCGCAGAATCGGTAGACACAGAGGTCTGGGTAAGCGCAAGGGTACCAAGGACGCTCGTATGCCCAGGTATGGACACGCCTAATCGACACCTTTTCGCTCGTCATTCTACTCCCATCCACGGGTGGCTCGGGATATGCTACTGTGAGGGAACCGTTTTGCTGATGGATTGTCTTTAGCGAGCTCCTCTGGATGCGCCGCATGCGTGTCCTCCGTCGCCTCCTTGTCCGCTACCGTGCCTCTGGCAAGATCGACAAGCACCTCTACCACGAGCTCTACCACCTGAGCAAGGGTAACACCTTCAAGCACAAGCGTGCTCTCGTTGAACACGTAAGTTCTTGGTCACCAATATCTCGGATGTCATCGAAAACATTGCCCCACTGAGGGGCATTGCGGCAACAATATATAATCATCGTGATGGAACTTGCGAGCTGACTTGATATCTTTCCCCGAAACAGATCCAGAAGGCCAAGGCTGAGAGAGCCCGTGAACGTGTTCTCAAGGAGGAGATGGACGCCAAGCGTGCTAAGAACAAGGCCCTCCGTGAGCGGAGACAGGAGCGTGTTGAGGCTAAGCGCAACGCTCTGGCCGCTGGCGAGCAGGAGTAAAAATCCTTTGATGTTTTTTGGCGGTGCGGAGGTTGAACTCGGGAGGAATCAATCAGCCAGAGGGTAACAGGTCGGCCATATTGTTTTTCTCTCCCGGTCTGCCTCGATGGCTTGAATTTCGTCCGGGACGGCTTTTATATCGGGAACCTGGCAATCCGGGGAGGGTCGGAAACAGCAAAAAATGCGTTTCTTTTTCTTTTCATGACCGACAGAAAAAGAACATCAAAAAATTAAAACAAGTCAAATGGCATGGCGCTCTGTGTGATATGAAACTTTGATTTATTGCATTTCTCCTGCTTCCATCCAACCATCCCAACCAAGTCCCGGATGTTTTTCCTTTCAACCTTCCTTGGTCCATCTCAGGCTGTTTTCTACTTAATGTCGTAACGTCTTACTACTGAATATCACACTAGGATCATCTCGGTTTGTAATGTGATTGTTCAGTCGACTTATGAGTCTTATACGGAGTATGCTTTACGGTATCACTACCTAGTAATCAACGGTTTTAAGGAACGTTCATCTCCAACCTAAGTGGGGTGTAGTCTTAGAATTGTAGCCTGGAATCTGCAAGTCTTTTATCGCGCGGGGGGATGCACCAAGATATAATGTAAATTCCTCAACAAAAATAGCTCTATATAATAATCCAGGGGCCTTTTATTACCATGTTCCATTCATCAATTATTGGATTTCATTTTTTTTTATATGGTTGTGTTTTATTTTCTGTGGGTTGATGTGATTCCCCTTGCATCATAGTGGAAATATATTTTGAGTGGATGACAACATATCGATCACGAGTATATCTACACTTACATGCAGTTCTTGTGAAATCTGCAGACGAACCACAGTATCACGAATTAGATATTACCGCAACGGTATACATTTCAAGCAACTTGTATTTTCATACTCCTATTCAAGATCTCTAGCCTACTAACTTTGCTATATCGTTCACCTTGTGGGTGTCCTTGTTATAGGTCAACATGTTGCGAAGATTTTTAATCTATATAGAGGACTGGTAAATCTTCTAGAAAGTCTCAGGTATCTGAGAGGAGATATTACATTTGAAGATTTCTAACCAAATACCATTATAAATTCTTTTGCATAAAATACTAGACAATAATAATCCCTACAATTATTATACCAAACCAGTTGGTCTATAAAAGCAGAGTTCCACCCATAAAGCCCCAACATATAGGTACGCGTAACCACGCATGAAATCCTCATGGCTCATATCTCGTATTGCATATCATTTATGACCACAAACAGGTAGTTCCACCTTGAAGTTACAGTCAAACAAGACAGCGGTTGTTGCCTGGTAGCTATACCCGGTCCTCTCTGATTGGAAAATAAGTGTCTCTCTGCATTGCGCTCTGAGGAAGTTCCAAATCAAATGGATCACTTCGTGTGCTAACCCGCGCAAACGAGTCGCGCTGTCTAGCTGACCTCGGTTCCGAGATTGAAAGTTGATAGCGAGCCCCTTGAAGGCTCCCTAAGCTGCTTCTTCCGGGGAGAATAATGGTGCTACCATAGCTCTGGTCACTGCTGCACAGAGACGCCTGATCTGAACTGAATTGCAGACCAGAGATTGTTGTCACCATCTTTTGGATTGGCTGAAGCCTTGGTTCAGATAGAGAAGCCTGCCTCATGGATGGTGGCCCCCTGTTGGGCTCTGGATCGGCGAACGGATCTTGAACTGTACCAAACATGCCATGAGGACCGAATTTTTCATGTTGTATCTCTTGCATGTCGGAGAAGGGATTTTCGACTCGAGCTGACCTGGGTGGCGCCGGCGCCCCGGAGAAATTACGCATATGCGAATGCATAGATGAACGAGTAGAGTGGGAAGAGGTATCCGACTGGCAGCGCCCATGTGTCATAGCTGAAGAAGCCGCAGAACCTCGACCATTCAGTAGCAGTGTCTCACTGCCACCTAAGTTTGCGGTGCTGCGAGATTTTCGCCGCCTGTGACGATACACAAGGAAGCATGCCAAAAGTATGAGTGCGAAAAAAGCCAGCGCACCCAGAACGCTGCCGAGAACAGTGCGAAGAGTATTATTCGAGTTACTATACCCTAGTCCATCTGACGGAGTTTTCGATGGATTGGCTCCGGCAACATGTCCTGTTGCCGTTGGCGAATTGGTAGAAAAGACCCTGTGTGTTCCTAAACTCGACGACACTGACTTCGACTCTGTTGTAATTGAAATGAGCAGCGGGGAAGGGTGTTCAATGCTACCGGAAGACACCAGAATGCTAGAGCTGGACGAGTTCCGTGATTCTGATGGAGAATAAGGCTCATGAATTGATGTGGCTGTAGGTGTGGTTGTGAATGTAGTAGACGAAGTAGTCAGAGGCGGTGCTGACGTTGTACTGATTGTATTTTGTTGGGTCAGAGATGATGTTGTTGATGTATTTAAAGGCCTTTCTAATGTCGAAGAACTCGTGGATAACGAAGTCTCAATAAATGAAGTCGGATCAGAGGTTGACACAGGTGTTTGTAATGTGATATTCGACGCCGAGGAAGCTGTGATGGGAATTGGCTCAACGGGAAGAGCTGAAGAGCCGGAGGATGAACGTGTCGTCGCTGCCACGGGTGATATTCGAGGGACTTTGGTGCATTTCAAGCCCTTGAAGAAGATGATAGATGGATCTGACATCTCGCCAAGCCCGCAGGCTGTATGACGGCTGCAATGACAGTACTAGAATAGGAAACCGAGACGACACTCGAGTCTATTGCATCGAGGGCAAGTATATGGGAAATATGGATAGATATTGCAGGGTCGAAGGTGCCGCTGATGGGCAGGGATGAGAATGGACTATGAACCAAGGGAATAAACCAGTGTGGACGATCGAAGAGTTTGACAGCATTCTAGACCCTCATTTTTTCGTTTCTCTAGGTCAAATAATGGTGAGAAGAGACAGAGCACAACCGAACTGATCCATGACAATAGTCGTCAGAGGCGTTGGCCCGAGTTGAATTCTTCTGTTTCAGGATTGGAGTGGTGTGAGGCAGATGGAGCATATAGGAAACCCATGTGGATTGATTGTATCACATCTGACAAAGAAGAAAACAGGTTTGAATTATCATTATCGACAGTCATGAGAATAAATAAAAAATGATTCATCGAAAGAGAGAAAAAGAGAGAAAAGAAAAAAGTGCTCAGGCTGACCCCGAGTGATTAGGATCATTCGAGTTGTCGTCTCAGGCGCTTCTCCTAAGTGCGGAGAACTATCACCATAATATTATCATGATTGTAGGGGCTGTTTCCCCTCTGGTATCTGAAGACTTGAGCACGCACCAAGCCGAAGATGAAACAAATGCCATTGAGACTATCCAATCCCTTTTCCGAAATGGATGTGATGGCCTGGTATGTAGTACTTTGGGACACACCAGTCAGGACAGCCCCTGCCAGAAGCCCCCAGGTGTGATCGACCGTCAGAGGGGGAAGCGACAGAGAACGGGCGCATATTGGCTATGTGGGCGCCCAGAAACATAAACTTCACATGGCGGTTAGTACTTCTGTATAGCAATGAACCATGATTCTCGTTTCGACCAATCTTTGGGGAGATGGCGGTTTCAGACAGATAGCAAAGCAGCAGTCGAGAGTTGGTTGAAGCGCCAGATGAGGAGGCATTGCCGTATGGGGAAAGGCGTGGTATAGTGTCATGTGATATCATGTGATGGTATTCCGCTGACTCAGGTGTGTTCGGTCCGACTGTCTCCATTGGGTGTCACGTGCATCGACAATCATGACAAGCGCATTAATCACAGCAATAATACAGCCTCAAAAATGCAGAAATAAGCGAGTGGTGAGTGCAGCGTCTCCGAGCTTGGATCAGTATTTGGAATAGGGTTCAGCGGTAGGGTTTGTCTATTTAATTCTAATGGGTAGAGCGATCGCCTCATTATTAGCTGGAGTGGCAGATACCCCACCTCTGACTAGTCAAGAATGCTCTTACAACGATGTGTACATGACTACGGTACAGAGTATTTTGACAGGCTGGGTTTTATCAATACATCCTGGTGATTTGCATTTACTGTGCCTTTCAAAACAAAACAATACATCAGAATATGTTCTTGCATTGTCCAGTAGCACTTCATAGTAAATACGCACGGCCCGATGCGAGTCCCGCTGGAACCCAAAAAGTCCCCTAAAAGAAAACGTTTGACTCCATCAGAAGAACAACAACAACTGCAAATGATCGGAATCAGGTCATCGTCAAAGTACTGTCAACATACCATTTTTGCTGCTTTGCTCTTCGGTTTCTGTCTCTCTTCCTTTTTTTTCAACACTCAACATCTCGCATATTAGTGTATTTCCTTGGCTGGCTCAGGAAATCTTCTCCGACTCTTCGCATCCCGTCTTAACGTTTACCCCTCAGCCACTCCAAGCTCAGAGCACAAGCACATGATCACCTGCTCCCCATCTCTTTACTTACCTGCCTTCATCTTGAGCAATTTACTGTGATCAAGAGTTTTGTCTATTGAAGACATCGGATCATGTTTGGCGCTTGGGCTGCTACGCTGAGTAAGGACTCCCCTCTTCCAATCCACCTGCTACCCGCCCGTGTCAGCCATGGGCTATGTTGTCATTTTATTCCATGATTTTCAATTTACCCTCGCTTGTAATGACCATGATTCATTACTGAAAAGCATGAGATGAATGATAATATCTACCCTATGGCCTTTGCAGATTAGGCGCGGAGACCTCCGGGGGTTTGCTCTACGTTCCTAAACCATATCCCCTCATGCTTTTTTGCTAGGCGAACTTTCCAGACTGGAACTCTTAGAGCTACTTCGCAACTGGTCTGGTGGTTTTCGCTGAAAATCCTCGCTGTTCTTGGTGATGCTTGCTCCCAGGTTAGCCTGCGACCTCGCGCTTCATAAAATCACCGGATAAAGATATTGAAACAAGCAACTGATAATTATAGGCGCGCCTTCGGTGGGCACCGAGCCCGACAAGGAACGTCAGCCCCCATCTGCTGCGACGCCGCTTGATTTCCCTGTATACAACCTCTTGGATGCCACCGAAAATGAAGCCGAATGCACCTTGGATGACCTATATCACGATCTAGCCTCGATCAAAAGGCCCCAGGATATCTCCGCAGAAAGATTCAGGTCTCTTAATCTCAAAGTGGAATCGGATATTCCTGCTTCGCATATCGTTCCAGAGGCCTGCCAGGGTTCATCTCCGCCGTTGCCGTGGGAAAATGCTCCTCCCAGGGATCCTGCAGATGAGCCGATTCTGATGGAAAACCAAAACCCATATCCATCAAATGAGAGGTTTGAGGTTGTGAAAAATGAACTGTTGTTGGACAATGATGATGCGTTTCGAGAGGTTGGGAGGTTGGCCCCTCGCGAGGGTCGTCAACGGGTTCGAGTGACCCAAACGAGAAAATTCTGGACAGGACTGGAACGAATGGCGCAGTATTGGGACACTAGCCTGGATAATTACTACGAACGCCCTGCCACACCACGACAAACGCCAGATGAGGAAACGGGGGACAAGATGCAGGTAGATGACCAAATCCAGGCTTCCAAAGGAGCTGAGAAATCAGACACGTCCATGGAGGTTGACAATCCTCCAGCCACACAAGCCGCTGGTGACAAACCTCAGCCCGAGGAAGAATCAGGACGGCCATCAGTTGCTGTGTATACTGGACGCCGTCACGGCACCGGTAGCGAAATGCCAGAGGATGCCCGTGACGAAACTATCCGGGCATTTGCCGAAATGGCTGCCTGGCCTTTTGGGTGCCAGGTCACAGTTCCAATGATTCCCCCGAGACTGACCGTCAAGTCCATGCTGTTCCCCGTTCGACATTCCTTTTTCTCCGCTCGATCCCCCAAGGACCGACAGCTGGCTCGAAGTGGCATCATGGAAGGACCTATTTTAGTTGCACAATGTCGGACTGAGACATCATTCCGCGGACCAGAGGAAGCCCCTGGCTCAGGGATAGGAGAGATTAGCGATATCTACCGTGAAGTTGGCGGTATGCTTCTGGCAGCACAAGAACGAGCACGAGAGGGCTCGACTGAAGTCAGACCGGGTGAGGGCCAGTGGTGGACGACGACACCTCGATGGGGTGGTGCACCAAACGATGGAATGGAGGAAGAGACCAGCAATGAGGAGGACAAACCTACGGCGGAGACTATGAAGGCGCGCAAACGCTCCAAATTCGACCATCCCTTTACGGCATCGCGTCGACCGGGGGCTCCTCGGAAACTGACAAACAATGAAAAGTGGAAGCTTGTCCAACCCGGACCCAGTCTGTGGGATAGGAGAATGCGATATATTCAGCTTGGGAAGAACCGGGAGAGTGCATTTGACGATGTAAGCTACCTGCAAGACCAGGAAAGAGGAATGACTAACATGGAATTAGATATATATGCTGTCATCTATCAACCACCACCTTGCGATTCTGCATTTACGAGTCCACCGTCGATATCTTGATATAGTTACTACAGGGAGTAGCGACTTCCCGGCAGTGTCCGACGTACCAGACCAGCCATGGCATGTATTGAAGTTGCGCCGGACACGATGGTATAATCTGTTTGATGTGAAAGACCGTATTGAAGCATTCGAAGGTGTCTGGGGAATATTCCATCACTCCGTGCGAAAGCCTTGAACGTGATATTATTCGATAGTTACACGTATATACCTAATCCTTGGATATATTAAGATAATCACCTTGATTGGATGGATAGAATAGCAGGTAACCATTAACCAAGAACAATACCATTCATTATCACATGCCGAGGGAGCAAAAATAAAAAGAAAAGAAAACAAATTTTTACTTTCACGGTAGGATTATATTACGACCCCCTCTGAAGGATTCATAATTTCAAATAACACCGTGGCCGAGCCTCCACACCCAGTCACCCACAACTGGATGATACGCCAACAGCCAATATGACATGTACGCATGGTCCAAGTCCAAGTACATGCATAGATAGCTGGATTGCACCATTGCATACATACGAGTCGGGACCAGATTCTGGGTGGAGGGGGTGTGCCGCCAATACCAGACTATCGGAAGAGGCATGCGATGTCGCGACGGGAACGGTAAGCTAGATGGAAGAGATCCGGGATAATTGATTGGTGCATCTGAGTGTGATACGATTAGATTTTAGATAGAAGGCTGCCTGACTAGTAGATGGAGGGGTGGAAAGAGAGGGAGAGAGAGAAAGAGGAAAAGGGAAGAAGGCAAATGAATGATTTCAAATAGATGAGTCGATTATTGATGCGGGGGTTTTGGGTTTTATATACATAGAGACAAAAGATATATAGAATAACAATAATAGATGGATATATAAAGATGAATTATGTATAAATACGGAAGATATATAAAAGACTCACCCAACCAAGGGCGCGAGAGTGCCCCGATCTGTACGACAGAATAGCCATGAATGGGTGTATAACGCGAGGGACAAAGCTTGAGGGGAGATGGGGATGATGGGTGAGATTCTATGAACCAGAACGAGATGCATGCGACATGGATAAATCCTGTTTGGATTTGAGTTGTGAAATATCACTTGCTGTGTAATGAGAGGTGAAATTGCAAAATCGTCAATACATACAGTACTTTTACTTGATGCTATACGGAGGACAATTGCTTCTTTTTCCTCGCCCCCGGATGCGGTGCGGGCCGTTTACCCAACGCCATGGACGAGTTATAGAACTATACGGAGTGACTATAGAAAGAAGAAACCATGGAGTAGGAGGAAGGGGGGGCCACAGCTGACTCGATAGTCAATATTCATATGTATGTATGTTGTGAATACGTCAGCCTCATCAGAACTGAGGCAGCCAGTCACAGCAGGGGGAAAAGTGAAGCTCTGATCGGCAGATGGCAGCCGATGCTGGAGACGCACCGATATAGAAAGTATCTGGATTGGATAGCCATGGAGTCGGAGAATGTATCCGAATTATTTCAAGGAGAGGTTTTTTTTTTTAATTTTTTTATTAATTTTTTTTTTTACTTTAGGGGGATCGTATGTCGATGATCAGGGGAAGTACTTTTGATATCATGGTTTTATCCAGGATTTCATCGTTTATCAAGACAACGGCATTGATTAACGAAGCATTGTCTCCATACAAAGACCAAGTAGGTACTGCAACGAGCGTTTCATCAGTGCGCAAAACAGCATAACTGGACAAAAGCATAAACCTCATCTTGGCCATGACAGGTCTCGCAACGCTTTGTCCACATAATGCTGATCACTTTTGCTGTCCGTTCATCTCGCAGCCATTATTGGATGGCTGGTTTGGACGGTTGCATTCAACCCTGTCACAGTTGCCAAATCTTGCCTGCTGCAGTCATAGCTGTCAATGCCATTCTGTTCTGTATAATCAATTCGCTGGTGAATTCATATCAAAGACAAGCTAAAGTAGTTGGAATAACGTAGGCAATAAGGCGTACGTATGGCATATGTATACAATCCGGTGGACCGCTGTAAATCATCCCGATTGCATGACAGTTGCCCATCCACAACAATCAACCCATCCCATCTAGGCATATCCTCCGTGGAGTCATTTATTATCATCATCGTTTATTGTATTTTCTTCTCCTGCACAACATCCCTGCCAAATCCCTACTAAATCCCTCGCGGAGATACTCGGTGCGACCACGATGGGTTGTGTGTGCGGAAATAAAAAAAGAAAAAGAAAAAGGGAGGTTCCAGACCGGTGGAAATGTGATAGATCAGCAAGTTCCAGAAAAAGAAAAGATGATTGCCGAGGCCCCCAAACCTGATCTTGGAATGATGATTTATGATGAAGTGTTACTCTGTTACTCCATACGGAAGAAACAGAAATGTCGACAGTTTTGGACCCCGCGCTGTCATGTCGATGCGACCCATTTCCCAACCTCCCCGAAAGCATGTTTAAGCCTCCCGGTCCCATTAACCAGGCCCGTGGGATGAATGCATGGACGGATTGACAATAAATGAAGCTGTTAGTTTTGAATAGTAGTACTTCTGTATGGAACATCCTCCATGGTCTAGACTGATGGTGTTGTCTTACGCTATCTCTGCACACAAGTATAAAGTACGCCTGCAATTGTCGATAGATCAGTTGCCTCCTGACTAGTCTGATATCAAAGTAAACCCCTGACTGCATCTGTCTCTGGCTTACTTGATTCCACACTTCTCCAGTTCTTCATGCCAGTCTCACATGCACGATCGATCTAATATGCGGTTACCTTCTATGGCTCTGTAGAATCAGACCACGATCGTATCGATTTCAAGACAGACCGATTCCATCGGAGTAAGGAGTCTAATGTATTGAATATGGCTTCAAATGATACTGTAGAAGATATGCTGATATCAAAAGACAGTTAGCACATGGACCACTCCACGGTCCAAGCACGTACTCGAGCCATGTTCATCAGATATCATTATCAACTAGTCAATGCCTTATGGACAACGGTGCGTATAGAATACGTTGCCTTATGAGAGAACTTAGAAACATACTGTTCTGTATAGTATCCTGTACCTATACTGCACTTGTATTCAGTGTCACGCGTCGATCAAAACTACCACATAGAGTATGCAACTCCGTGTCCATTTCTGCAATGCTATTTGCCATTCCCCAGGATGATCTGGTTTCATAGTGGTCGATTAAGTATCACCAGTTTGATGGCGTCTGCATTGTCTGCGAATCAGCCTTAATCAACTTCAGTACGGTGTCCTCCGACGTAATTAACCATGTACTGGCTACTGTCTATAGTTCAATAATATACTCTGTGTCGTTGTATTCAGCTCAATATCCACTCATCCGCTGATGATCTCCCAACCTCCTTTATCACGATCCCCCGTCAACGCGTCCGGAGTCGGAGAAAGCGGGCTGCCCCGCTGTCATTGGAGAATTGGAATATTCGCCTCACTTTGACATTCAGCTTTAGTTTTTGGATTCAGGAGGTGTTAACCTATGAGTTATGGAGTACTCTGTATGGAGTAATAGTGTACGACTGTACGTAGGATGGTTACTGGTTGTATTCGTATTACTCATTGTACTGTAGTATGGTAGCCTTATGGCTACCAGGTATGCAACCCTGTGTTGCGGTGTATAGTTGGCGGTTATTATACATATGGAACAAGGATTAATCGGCTAATAATATCGTCAAGGATGGATATTACTGATGGCGTGAAGATACGGTGTACTCCATGGGATCAGATAGCCTGTACACCGCATGATGTACATACATGGGAATATTGGCTCGTGACGATTTTGCCTTGAGCCAGCATGGAGAAATATGCAGTTTCCTACCTACTGGTTGCCCTGTAAGACAGCCTTGATTTCCTTTGAATGCTACCTTTACCATGGCATCCATGAGCATTTCGAGTGACACGACCAGGGACATACTGGCATATCCCCTCATGGATGGAACATGTGATCTGTGCAGGGCTATCCATCCCTTGCAGTGTGTGTGTGTCTGTGTACATGTACACCCTCAGCTTACCAGCATACAGACATAGACAGACCTGTATCGGTAGACCCGACCTTGCAGGTGATTCAGGGGCCTAAGCGAGTCAATCCAATCCACTGGCTGAGAGATATGCATTCTCCATGACACAACATGTTGACTCCGGATTTTTCAGATGAGTCTTCGGGTGTGTGTGTGTGTGTGTGTGTGTGTGTGTGTGTGTGTGTAAGATCCAGCGAACATTTCACCACACCAAGTTACCTTAAGTCTCCATGATTTGATTTGAATTTTATGCCGCCACCCGACGGATGATTCCAGGAGACGGGATCATGGTAACCGTGGATCGACACGGGAGAAGAATTCGAGCATGATTTTCGGGGTTTTCTGGAGAGGAAGTGAGGACGTCAGAAGTGAGGGAACGGAGAAGACGGGGTGGAACTGAAAAAAAACATGTGGATTGTGGATAGTTAGAGAAAAAAGAGGAATCCTAATCCTACATCATAGAAAACAACCCCTCTGGATTTCTGGAGGTCAGGCGGCTGGTGGTTGGCAATCCATCTGAGCAGATTAAGTAGTCGGAATAGTTGATCCATCACGACCTGCCGACCATCCACTTTTGCCCCTCCTTTTCTCCGAAACCAAAGCATCTTGACTACCTAACACTCTATCCATCGTAGTCGGCTTAGTTAGTCTGGCGTAGTGTTGCTACTAATCACGCCCAATTTTGAGAGGAGGTGAGGTGGTTGGTTATTATGTGTAGACTCCACTCCCGTTGGCGGCCAGCTGTCTGCTTGCTTTTTTTTTTATTTTACTTTTGCCCTCTCTCTTGCGAAGATCATCCAGAGTCAAAAAATCAATTCGCCTCTCAGGACAAGAAAGAAGACCGAAAAGATGTGAGCTGAAGAAAGTGATTTTAGATTGTTTGTTTGTGGATGAGGCTCAAACACCCCGATCTTCCCCTCCTGTACCACGTTGGAAAAGGCTGCTGAGTGCGGACTGCGAGGGGTGGCGACCGTACGGTGTATGTATGGTATGGCACATGGATGGTGTTTTCCGATGGTAATCCGAATACAATACTCATCCTCAATACTCCATAGCATGTCTAGGTAACGTACTTCTCTGTAGTCTGTATGTACATTAAGGAAGAATATCTGGATAGTAAATATATTCTGATTATCTATGGGACGTATCTGTACCTGACCCAGACTATTCAGTGGTAACCATGGAACACGATGTTTTCATCCCCTGGACAGAATATGTATGTGACACCGTCATCAAGTCCCAAAGTCAAACATCATGATTATTTCATCCCCAGACGGGCTGCGTCAGGTGGATGTGGCTTGTCCACTTCTTCTTCAGACACTATTCCAGCGATCTGCCCGACTATTACATCTGTCTGTCCACTGTCCATTCACCGTCTCCTCTCTGACTTGGATGATTTTCGACTGTCTGTATCCACATTACTTCATCTACAGACATTATTCTCATCGACAGACAGAGAGACCCCTTGCTACAGAATACAGATCAGTTTGCAGTCAAACAAAGGGAATGGGATAAACTCAAATCGCGTCTTGGATAGGAATCAAAATAATCACTATCATAATAATAATAACAACAACAACAACAATAACAGATGTACACAAGCTGTAAACTTCCGTGCTGCTGCCCAGTCCAGTTCCAACGGAATTTTGCCTTTTCTTTTTTCTTTTTTTCTTTTCTCCCCCCCCCTTTCCTTTTTCGCCTTCTTCAAACAACCGTTTCGACATCATATTTGACAGGCAGTTTGTCTCCGTCCCGTAGTTCTTTTCTGGATCCTTCTTTTATTGGATTTGATCGGATCATCCTCTTGTCCTTCATCTCCATCTCCATACTACTCATATCCCATCCATATCCATATTTCAGTCCCTCTGCCCTCAATACGAGAATAGAAACGCCCAAAGAACCAGAGTACCGAGAGACTCCGGATTTTGGGCACCGATCGCAAGTTCCCTGGGAAGTCTCAGTCCGTCAGACTATCGCAAAGCCAGCCTCCGAGACAGAAAGATAATCAAACTGATCAGGCTATCTCCATCCAAGGGCACGGTAACTTGTCCCACTCTATCTTCTGTCTGATCCCTTTACCAGCCCAGAGATATTATCCATCTAGTACTGGACTATCGATAGGGATAGCTTAAAGCTTCTCTTCTCTTCTCTTTTTTCGTTCTCCTCTCTCTCTCTCTCTCTCTTATCTTCTCGTCTTCCTTCAGCCCGTCCCGCACAGCCAAATAAGCCCAGCTCCATCGAGCTACCAACTGATCCAGTTTGCGTCTCCACCTGTCGCTCTCTGTCTATCTTGGTGTTAGTGCTTTTCTTTTTCTTTTTCTGATCATTTAAAATTTTTTTTTTATTTATTTATTATTATTTTATCATTTTTTCCTTTTTATTTTTTTTTATTACATACAACCCTTACACGCCAAAAGGAAAAAAGATCTGTCAATTTGGGTGGCTTGTATTTCCTCCATTCCCATCCCTCATAACCAGGAAATCCCGGCCTCTCCAGGTTTGTTGACTTGACCTGGTTTATTTCGGGTTCTCAGGGAGTGGCGCGCGTTAAGAAAACAAACACCCAAGAAAGAAAAGAAACAAAAAAGACCCAGAAGCAGAGATTCTTGTCTCTCTCTCTCCTCGTCTGTAGGAACCATTCTATCGTACTCTCTACTACTATCACCTGTGAGTTCCTCCACTTGAAAGAGGGGCATTTAGCTTCTCCGCCAGACCATCACCATCACCATCACCCATCACCCATCATCGTTCATTCCCTTCTCCCCCTCTTGGTTGTCAGGATAGTTGTCATCCTTGATCACGGTTGTTACCATTTTATTACCATCCTGTCAGCACATCTCCACCTGTCTCCCATCCATCTGACTCCTCTTTTAACTCTCTTTTCCCCTTGGATCTACGCACTCGGGCGACCCGACAGCTTGGCTTAACTATTTACTACCGATTGATCGGGGGAAGAAAAAAAGAAAAAAAAAAAAGAAAAGAAAAGGAAAAATATCCAAGAAGAAAGAAAAGAAAAAGACAGAGCCAGCGTACTGTCGTATTTTATTTCATGCCTCTTCTACTATTTTGTCATTCTTCCGGCTCTAATTTACCTCGCACTCACACCCCTCCCCCCTGTTCCTTTTGAACCGTGCCAAAGAAAAAAAAAAAAAAAAAAGTACTAGTCGGTGCTTTTTCATCTTTTCTGGCGATTCCTTGTGATTAGCCAACTCCCCTCTTTTCTGGCTGCTTTTTCCACCTCTTCGTGTTCTGCACTGACCCTACTGAACTTATCCTATCCTGTTTTGTTCTATCCTATCGTCTTCGCTTTTCTTCTTTCTTTCCTTGATTTCCCTTTCGTTTATATTATTTACTATTATCTCCTCTGGTCCATCTTTCTTATCTTTCTTCTTATCTAGCTTCTCTCTCGTTTTCCTCCTGTGCGACCGTTTTTTCCATTCTCGACCTGACCATTCCTCTACTCCCCGATACGAGACGCTTCTTTACGCACCAGCTTATTGCCTCTTTCGGGAATTTCCTTAGAGCTCCTCCAGCTCCCTCCAACTCGTGCCCAACGCCCGCCATACCAATTGGCCACCCTATTTTTTCTTCTTATGCTGGATTTTTTTGTCTGGGACATTTAATCATGTCCTCATAACTGTATGTCTATATTACTGAATCGTCAACCTTCCGCGGATTATCGCCGATCTGCTTCCATCGGCCGCAGCAGCGGGCCTACGATCATGGAAATCATCGCAACGGACGAAAAACCAAAGCCTCCTTCCGCCTACTCTGGTCCTCCTCCCCTTCCGATGCATCGCATACCACCGCACGAGGGATCGCATGGTCCGCCCAGCGCACATGGCTTGTATGAGCCTCCGCCTGCATGGCGTCCGTCATACCCCTCGGCCTATGATGCCCACCCCGCGGAACCACGGCGGGCGTCAAACCCTCCCCAGCCTCCTTTGCCCTCTCATAATTATTCCATCATGCCGAACCGAGAACTGCCGCAACTGCCTCCCGACGGCCCCTACGGTCGACCTAGCAGCCTCCCGGGCCCAACCCATACGCCCCCGGAACATCCGTTGCCGCCTCCGAACTACCGGCCGATGAACGGAACCCCCCATGAGGCTGCTCCCCATTCTGCGCCTCCGGATTTCCGCCCGCGCATGTCCTTTCCACCGCAAGAACCACACCCCAATGGAGAACCTCCCCTTCCTGCGCACTCGATCCCGCCTACGCAGTATGCAACAACCCCAGTCCCGCATATCCCAAACACCCCAACCCCGTACGATGCTGGCTACTACCAGAACCAAGCCTTGGGCATGCGCCAGCGAAAGGCTGCTCGAGCTCAACAGGTAAACATGATTCAACTCTGGCACACATTGGAAGTGATTGCATCGAAGGAATTTGGCTGACACTAGTGTCTTTGCGTGTGATTGAAGGCCTGCGACCAATGCCGAGCGAGGAAAGCGAAATGTGATGAAGGGCGACCGGCATGTAGCCACTGCAAGGAGAATGGCTTGACATGTGTTTACAAAGAAGTGCCTCCTCACAAGTGCGTGTTGCCTAAACCCCGACTTAGTGGACGCGAAATTAACGTGTTTTTGGCAATATAGACAGGAAAAGGCAACCCAGCTACTTTTGGACCGAATGCAGCAATTGGAGGATCGCCTGGAGGATCGCATGACACAATTACAGTCAATTCAGGTCGAGCAAGGATCGCAACTGAGCCGACTGCTTTCCGCCGAATCCAAGCTTAAAGAACCCAAGGTTATACCCACCAAAGAGGCTGCCCGGCCACCGTCGCAGAAACAGACATCCGCTCGCCTGCTGAAGCCAGACGCCCCCGAATCTTTGCGAGAGACAAAGGCCAAAGACGAAAACGTTCCTTTTATTGTTGGACAGGATGTCGACGGTGTTGAACCCGCCGAGGAATCTCTCAAGGCTGAGGATGATGGAGAGTTGTCGATTCCCGTGGAGCATACAACAGCAGCCCATAAGTTACTACATTGGCCGTCAATCAAAAGTTTGCTTTGGCCGAGAGAATACGACGAGGATTATGTGATGAAGTTAGAGGAAGAGCGAGGTCTGATTCGTGTGTATGGTCGGGGTGAAGGGGATAATACAAGTGAGGACACTGGGATGTTGCTGACACCGTCGAATTCGACTCCCGTCTGGGATGAGAGCTATAATAATGGGGCTTCGCCCAGCGGACCTTGGAGCAACCCAGCAGCCGCACCTCCGCCGAAGCGCGACAATGGTCTCGAGGAATCTGGTGTGTTGACCACGGATCCCGAAACGGTGCGCCGCTACCATCAGTGTTATATGGACAACATTCAAAAGCTTCATCCATTCCTTGACCAAAATGAGTTGGAAAAGAAGATCGAAGTTTTCATTAAACTATACTGCCCCCAGAAGGCTTCTGGTTCGACCCCGATCATGAGCAACGCGGGCGAAATCCCGCGGGGCGCGAAACGGAAGCGCTCTTGCGAGACCTTGCAAGGAGCCGGGTGCGACGTTCAATCATCTCCTGGTTCCAAACCAGAAAGATATTACACACGACGAATCGAAAAGTCAATCGATAATGCTATCATTCTCTTGGTTCTCGCCGTTGGCAGCATCTGTGAATGGCGAGATCTTCCTGTCCCAGGTCCGGTCCGCGACACTCCCGTCGACTTCCGGAAAGAGCGAATACCCGGTCCACCTACGAATAGCATCCTGTCACCCGCCGGATCTGATCCAGCCATTCCACAGTCAGGAAGCTTTTACGCACCGACTAGCAACGCCTTCCCTTCCCCCTCAATGCTTGATGGCCGAAAGGGTCTCTCTGGGCGCTCGATGTCGTTAAGTCGCGACGGATCTGACACTCGACACCTGCGAAACTTGGATGTAATTCCTGGACTAGCATACTATGCGTATGCGACACAGATTCTTGGTAGCCTTCAGGGTGCGAATGGGCTGCTTCACGTTCAAGCGGCGTTGTTGGCTGGTCTGTACGCAGGACAGCTGGCACATCCCTTCCAGAGCCATGGATGGATCTACCAGGCCGCTAGAGCCTGTCAAGTGCTCGTGAGATCGTACGTCCTGCGCTACCCCGGATCGATTTTTTGGCCTTTTCTGACCTGAAATTTAGGAAACGTTATGAGCAGATGCAGGATGGTCCTCTGAAGGATCTTTATGATTTTGCATACTGGACTTGTCTGCAGCTTGAAAGGTATGTCCAAGTGGATTGTGAATTTCAAGTAGCTTCCATACTAAGTGATACAGTGATATTCTGGCGGAACTCGATCTTCCAGCTAGTGGAATTTCCCGCTCGGAGGCTCGCATCTCCTTGCCAAAGGGCCGATTTACTCTCAGTCTCCCGAATGAAATCTGTGCACCGAGCACTATGATGATGTTCTTCTATTCTGCCCAGATCCATCTTAGAAAGGTCCTTAATCGGGTTCATACTGACCTGTACAAGGTTGAAAGTAAGTTTCTGCCTAGCCCTATCCACTGTGGGCGAGTTGCTAATTGTCTCCTATAGAAGTAGGACAGAATCGTTGGTCCTCGAACGTTCAGGAAATTCTAAGCATGAACCTTGAACTATGGA
Organism: Aspergillus wentii DTO 134E9; assembly: GCF_001890725.1. Classification (NCBI taxonomy): domain Eukaryota; kingdom Fungi; phylum Ascomycota; class Eurotiomycetes; order Eurotiales; family Aspergillaceae; genus Aspergillus; species Aspergillus wentii. The sequence continues at coordinate 19,994 of NW_024467839.1, forward strand.
GAAGTAGCTTGCCTGAGGTGATGAAATGGAGAGATACCGACCCGCCGTCTAAGGAGATCAATGTGGCACGGATGCGAGCCAAGTACTATGGTGCACGATACATTATCCACAGACCGCTTCTCTACCATGCATTGCATTTTGGTGGTCAGAACGATCGGTCCACATCCGTTGACTCTCCTACCGGATCTGCGATGTCCGGATCTAAATCGCAGCAAGTATCGCCCTCAATGACACATAGCCAGCGGGCTACAAATATGATGCGATTATCGAGTGACATGGGGCCAAGCACTCGGGCTCAGCCGCCCTCTTCCAATGGAAACTTTGGGGTTGCATACCATTACCGGGATCTCCCAACAAAGCTCCGAAGAGCATGCAAAGTCTGCGTCGACTCTGCAATCCTGAGTACGGAGGCATTTGATGGTATTGAGGGACGTCCTGTAGTGACGAACATTTTCGGAACTGCTCATGCGTACGTGACTATATCAAGCAATATGTGTTTTACCAGTGCTAACCACTTCACAGGCAATTCGGTAACATGTTGGTTCTCTCTGCCACATTCATGTCCAACCTCTCGGAACTGGTAGACCGAACTGTTCTTGAGAGACTACTCAAGAGGACCATCTACTTCCTTCTCCGGAGCCAATACATCTCTCCCAGTCTGCGCGCAGATGCGAAGATTCTCACTGAGATCTACGAAAAGATTTTCCAAGAGCCAGCCGGAAGTTTCTCAACAGAGCCATCAATATGAATGGCTTTAGTTGCCCCTCGTTCCCCTCTGATCGTTGCACTGGCTCCGATGGGGGGAACCATTTTGAATGATCTTATATCACATGGCCATGCATTAGCCATGGTTCTTATTAGAGAGATCTCTGCCCTTCTCTTCCACATTTTCCCTTTTCTTTCCCTAGAGTGATATAAACCGCTTCTTTTGACCGTCTTTATTTTCGTTTTTTTTTTTTTTTTTTTTTTTTTGGACTCCATCGCATGCCACGCAGCAGGGTCACTGCTGGCATGGCTTTTCATATATATAAACTCAACTTGCATGGTGGCTCTCTGTATTTTCTCTGCGACGTTCGCAGTATTCAGCGTTTTTTGTTCGATTTCTGTCTGCATCGGATTCCATGCATATTCTGGAACGATTGTCTGCACAAATGGAAGGGGGCGGTTTTTTTTTTTATTTTCTTTATTATTTCCATGTTCTGCAAATGTTTCTTTTCTGGGTATCCTATCCGTTTCTTGATATTTTGGAGTCATACTGGAGTTTCGCGACTTACCATCTGCCACGATTGACAGGCGGGGATTCGGCATGGGAGGGATCGTTGGTTGCATTTTCAGCGGATCAGGGATGATGGTTCTCCCATGTACACACATTCTTGGGGAGTTTCTTCTGGACGGCCGTCAGGCGCATCATGCTACAGCGTATCGGCAGCGCATGTATTGAGTGGTGGTATCACTTCGTTCTTTTAGGTTAACCAACTGCTTGTATCTGGTTCCCTTGCTGGCGTATACTGATCCAATGAAACTGCGTATTGAATGAGACAGCATGATATTGCTAGATAGTTCGTAGTCCACCTTGCCGCCCACCTTGAAGCTGAGAGATCGGTCAACCGAAATGAACTAGTAACTACCGGATGATCGTCAGCCACGTACCCTGCACAACCATTTTCAACAGATCTAAGCTGTAAAAAGCAACCATGGACAGAAAAGCAAAGCTCAATGGCATTGTGTCGAAGATCATCTTGAAGATCACACAGGTTATCTCCGTGCCAATTGCCGAACGTAGTAAGAAAGATTCAACTCAAGGCGTCGGACATGATGTCACTCAATTCAACTCACGCCAACAGTTATATATTAGCTGGATATTTAGCGATGAGATAGACAGCTGGAATGCATCTGGATGGAGATAGATCGATCATAGAGGGCATAGCATAGCCACAGTACAGTTATATTAGTATCCCACTAGGGTGATAGTTTAAGGTCTTGTGCAGGAAGTGTCAGGTAGCCTATCACGATACCATCAGTGATGAGCTATTGTTATTCTGCTTGGACTGACTGATGAATTTTAGTATAAAGGGGCTGAGTGGTATTATGCGTTTCCTATTTGATTGATTTATTATCGTGTTATGGCTGGGCGTAGGTAACTCGTTGGGATGTAGTTGGGATACTCATAGTAGGCCGTACAGAGATTGTATCGCAATTGCCAACAATCTTCCTTGACGATAACACACACAAAAGCCAAAAATATTTTCAAATGAAAAAAATAAAATAAATTTCTTCTTAGTTTTATCTCGTGATCTGTCCACAACCGGATGTATGGTGTGGAGTTGATGATCTTCTACATACAGTACATACCCTCGTATATACATTACCAAGTCTTTTTAACTTCAATAAGCCAGATCCACACCAACCTGTACATATTTTACACGGGACATTGAGATGATAGTCCTAGATGGGCTATTTTTGAACGAAGGCTCAGTAGAACCGGTGAGTTGAATGTTCAGCTCGGCTTAGCTGGCTGTAATTATCTGTTGGGCGGGTCTGGACTAGTTTTGTACGACGTGGATTGTGATGGGCTTGATATGGTCTGTAGTGTGTATTTTTACCCTGTAGATGTTGCTTGATTGTGATTGAAATAGGAGGTATTTTCTGTGTGGATTTGGTTATGGGGGTGTTGGAGGGTTGTTATAAGATGTTAGAAAAGGTTTGATGGACGGCAGGTCGAGTCATTGTATGTATGAAGTGACCGGAATAAACCTTCACGTGCAGTAAATCCCATATTCAGTATGCATGGAGATAGAGTTGAAAAGAAATACGTGTGATATTTGTTATACTCTACAATACCACCGATACAGCCACGATTTGCTTTTGATGATACCGACTCAATTGGCCCAGAGATCTCTGTTGGGATTACCCTCTTCAACCAAGTCGACTGTCATTGACTGCCATCCAGAAGTGCATAAAGGACGTCAAGTCCGCGTGCTCGTCCTCGTGCTGTTTTGCCCTTGGCATCGCCGCAGCTTTCTTTGTTCCGACAAAGCACGAGTACGTCAGCAAAATCCTGTGAGAAAGCGCTATATATAACGTGCCAAGTCCCTTTTATCTGCTTCGAGTCTTTTACCAAGTCATCTATACCCAGGTGCGAAGAAATGGGAGTTACAAAGTGGTTCTCCCGAGAGGGTACGCTGTCTTGGTCTCTGAGCCCCGCATAAGAACTGCATGATAACAGATGACAGGCTTCACTGCCGATGTGTTTGGCAAATTCTTACAGTCCACAATCTTCGATCCGTGGAAAATCGTACCTCTCTTCCTGTGTGCACAATACACAACAGCAGGCAGTGAGATCGTCCAGCAATATCCACAACTTCTAGGGGCACTCAAGGTCCTCCTCCCTCTCGCTGTAGGCCGCCGCCTCAATGCATGGCTCAGCCGTCGTGCCGTCAACAATGGCGTCTCGGACAAGTACGACTGGTCCCGGGAGGTGATTGTGTTGACGGGTGGAAGCAATGGGATTGGAAAGCAGATCGCGGACCGTTTTGGTGCGCGTGGGATCAAGGTTGCTATCCTGGATATCCAGCCGCCTACGGAGCAGCTCCCTCAGAGTGTGCATTTCCATCAGTGCGATATCACATCACCTTCTGCCATCGCCGCTGCTGCAAAGGACATCCGCGCGACGCTGGGTGAGCCGACGATTCTCATTAATAACGCTGGTGTTATGAGCGGGAGAACCCTTCTCAACTCCACCGAGGCCCAGACAAGGCTCATCTTCGAGGTCAACACCATGTCGCACTACTGGCTTTCCCGCGAATTCCTACCGTCTATGATCGCGAACAACCACGGGATGGTGGTGACGGTTGCCTCGCACGCGGGTTACACCACCACCCCGAACATGGTGGATTACTCGGCTACCAAAGCGGCGTCGATTGCATTCCACGAGGGGATATCGGTGGAATTGGCGACGCGGTATAAAGCTCCTCGAGTCCGGACTGTGCTTGTCACACCGGGATTCGCCCAAACGACTCTTATCAAGGACCTGACGCCGGAAGATAGCTGGATCGGGCCGCTGTTGCACCCAGAGACGGTGGCCGACCAGATGGTTGAACAAGTGCTGACTGGCCAGAGTGGACATGTCAACTTGCCTGGATCTGCGGGATGGATCGCCAGGTGTATGAGGGCGTCACCGTTGTGGTTTCAGTGCGCGATTCGCAAGCGATTGGAGAGAAGGGTGCGGGCTGTTTTTTAGATCGTGTACATGGCAGATTAGATGAAACAAAGGATAGGCAAGAAAGGCTGCTGGTTAGCCGGACATTAGGATTAGGATTGAAGTGTCATGGTTGGAGTGCTTGTCTGTATGTATTTAATTGGGTAGCGAATCGATGATGCTATATCCATCCCTCTTGTGCTGAGGCCAATCGAATCCAGAGCATCGACCAGGATCAAGTGGCGTTGACCACGACAGCTGATGATGGTACTAATTCCACCCGACAATTCATCGCCAAACAGAACTGTTCTTAATATGTACTCTACCTAGTTCCTCTCCTGCCTAGCAGCAGCAGCAGATAGCACTCGCAACCAGCCTCTTATTTGTTTCTCGAGTCTCGGCTCTTGGCACGTGCATCTCCCAGCCTCACACCGACTTTGTCTTTTTCGCTCTTCCTTCGCCTCTTCTTTTCTCTCTCTCGCCCATCCTGGGATAATCAACCAACAACTCACTCCCAGCTCGGACTTTATCGTCCTTGTGACCTGCATATTTTCCCCCACCTGCATCTCCATCGAGCTTGATTTTTATTACCTCTCATATTCACGACATCTGATGAAACAGCCCCCGATCGGCTCTGTAAGTTCCCTCACGCGCTAACTTTAGCGCCCAGATTGTCTGGAGCAACCGAGCTGTTGTTCTGTGTTTCGCGGGCTCCGCAAAAGAACCACGGTTCATAGCCGCTTTCTTGTTTACCTTTTCCCCAGCGCAAAAACAACTCCGCTTCGACGCTCTTTACTGCGGTTATTGTGATTATTATCATTCCTTTTCTTAATGATTATATGATATCGACGACATCTACGATTTAATTTTCTTTGTTGAGATATCCCCCCGCTTTTTCTTTTTTTGACGCCCACATTTTCCAGATCTGTGAACATTCTCGACAAGATTTTTCCACATGTTTCTCCGTCTCGCTCGGGCATCTTTCTGATCCCACCTCTGCCCACGTCATGTTGAAGGCCCTCATAAGCGGGGGCCGTTCCTCCGACTCTCGCAGCACTTCCAGCAAGAGCAGTAGCAGTGGCAGCAGTGGTCGACGTCGCCGTACAGATTCTTCCTCTTCCAAGTCTTCCAAGTCCAAGTCCTCGCGGGGTGACGACCGTGATCGCGGCTTGGGCGATCTGTCCGCCTACGCCTCATCGACCAACAGCAAGAGTCGCAGACGCTACGCTTCCAGTAACGCGGGCGAATCGGTCGCATCGAGCTACGTGACGGCCGAGCCAAGTTTCGCAGACGAACCCGACCGGAGTGTTGTCGAACCATTGACACCGTTGACACCGATAACTAGAGATTTAGATGATGGCGACCGCTACGACCGCTATCGAGACGTTGATGATCGTGATGGATACACTGCGCGCAGGCGCGACCGGAACCGATCGCCCAATCCAGACGAGCGCGACCTGAGGAGGATAGATAAGAAGGAAAACTTGGATCGCGACGATGATATCGAGCCTCGCATGGACCGCCAGCGCTACCACCCAGGCGATCCGTACCTGCCGCCGTTAACTACCAATATCCCGACAACTGGAGTTGCTGGTCAGTTCGCCGCTGACATCGCCTCGCCTGGCTTCTCCCAGTTTCCGAACCAATATCAGACCACGATGACGAGCCCTCTAACGCCTGGCGTGGCCCATTCGCCTGGAGGCTACGATCCCCATGTGCCGCATCAATTCCCCGGCCAGTTTCCTTCATACCCATCTAGCCCATATCAGCTCAATCCAGCGGGCGAAGCGGCCGATTATTATGGCGATCAAGGGCAGTCGGTTCAGCACCAACCAGGCATTCGTCCCAAGCCACCAGCCATCATCCCTAATAACCAAGCGCATTTGATGACTGCCTCCCCAAGTGCGAACCCTCCGCCGGAGCCTAGCAGCATGGGACAGGTTGGTGCGGCGGCTGCGTATTACGGTGACGAAGTGGAAACTCCAGCCGTGGAGACTCCAGCAGAAACAGCAGAAACAGTACCACCAGCACCACACCAAGAACCTGAGAATCCCCCGTCTGTCATATCAACCAAGCCTTCGAAACCGTCTAAGCCTTCCAAGCCCTCCAAGCCCTCTAAGCCGTCCAAACCGTCTAAACCATCCAAGCCCGTCAAACCCATACCAGCTGGGATCTCCGCCGGCGGTGCATATGGCGTGCAGAGTAGCCTCGTGGCCCATAATGACCCAACCTCTCCTTTTGTACCAATGGATCCGACAAGTCCTGCATATATTGAGTCTGAAGTTCAGAGCCCCGACAAACCTTCCCACAATTCTCATAATATTGAAGCCGCCGCGGGTGGCGCAGTAGCTGGAGCAGCAGCGGGGTATATGATGGGCCACCAACACCATCCTTCCTCGAATGGCGAATACCTACCTCAATATCCGAATCAGAATTACACGGAAATGCCCCTTAACGGTGTGAGCCCCGGAGGCCCGTCGATGTACCCCCCTTATGCAAATCCTGCTTGGTATGCACCCGGTGTTGGAGGAGCACCTCCCTATGGTGCTCCAATGCATCCCTATCACCATCATCCGGCGTATCATGGATCACCTTTCCAGTCCGGGGGCTTGGCATTTCAACAGCCTCAACGTGGACCGCTGGATAAGTTTGTTGATTTTTGGAAGGATCCTGATGGCGTGGGTATGTTCGAGGACTACACAGAATCCATTGGGGTCTGCAAGTACTGTTTCGAGCCTGGTACAAGTTCCCTGAATGCGCCCCGAAAACATAATTATCAACCTCGCCGCCGTCGCTCTCCTGATCGTTACCAGAATGGCTCCAGAATTGACAAGTCGCTTCGCTATCCGTCCTCCTCGGAAGATGAGGGCCGACAGCGCAAGAAGTCGTCAAAGAGCTCCTGGTTGCCTGGATTGCTTACCGGATTCGCTGCTAAATCGCTATTTGGCGGCAAAGATTTCGAAGATAGTTATAATGTACGATCAAGTCGGCCAAACAGCGCAGGAAATTCCTCGCACGATGATGAAAGTGGTTCGGACCGAAAGAGCCAGGCCTCCCGCTATCGGCGTTCTCAGCGGAGCCGGTCACCTGGCCGTTCCCGCCGCGGCTCGAAGTATGATGGATCTCGCTTATCGTCACGATCCCGTTCGCGATCAAGGTCTTCGTCCAGGACTGAACGCACCACTTTGAGAGATGCGGCTTTGGAGTCTGCGGTGGACTCAACATTAGGGGAGTCGAAGCCTCGTAATCGAGGTCGCAGCCAGTCCCCCAGGCGTACCAGAGGCAGGAAGTCATCGTCCGATTCTTCATCATTTCTCGATATCTCATCTAAACCATCACGGAAATCCATTGCTGGTGGCCTGGGCTATTTCTTTACGGCGTCTTCCGAGAACCGAAAGAAAAGACGCCATAAAAGGAGTAGCAGCATCTTCTCGTTTAACAATTCTTCATCTTCATCACTGGATGCTGATCTGGCCTTCGGAACTGGCTTTGCGAAGAAACCCGGCAAGTCGAAGAAAAAGGGCCAGAAGAAGGACGAAGATGTGGATGCTAAGCTGCGCGATTTGAGCGCAACAGCAACATCACTAGCCGATAGTGCTTCCCCTGGAAACAGACGCAGACGAGGCGAGATTCTTGCCGGCAAAGACTCGCGGCGGTCAGACTATGCCTCATCCGCCACCAACGATGACGACTGGGAGGACTTGGATTCGGAAGACCAGTCATCATCTAGTGTCATCTCTGGCCTGGACTTCGGTGGCAGTGCACTATATGGCCACGAGGACTCGTCGGATTCGGGCACGTCCAAATGGAGTTGGAGATGGGGCAGTAAGAGGGATAAAAAGAAGAACAAGAAGAAGCAATCTAGTCCGACAGCAAGTCACATCCACCCTGGTGCTGCATTTGCGGCGGGTGCTCTCGGAACGGCTGCCTTTGCTTATGCCAGAGATTCCAACCAGGGCGATGCAAATAATGCAGGCGATCTTCGACATGTTCACCCCATGCCTATTTCTGATCCATCTGGCCAACCCGCCTTTGTGCGTTCCTCAATTCCTCTCCAGCAGCCCCAACCTGTGATGCCAGTCTCCCAGGCGGTATACTCAAGCGAGGGAGAAACAATTCCTGCATTTGTCGCCCCGACTGGCCCTCCTGCCGCAGCGTTTCGTCAATCTTCTGGTCGAGCTGATGGACAGGGATATTGGAACCAGGACGCTCCTTCGTATTTCGATCGCAGCGATGTGACTTCCAATGCGAATCGTCCCCATCGGCGGACCGGCTCTTCAGTGATTACGGACCCCTTCGCTGGCACAACAGTATCCAGTCTTAAGCGTCGGTCTTCTGGAAAAGACAAAGACCAAGCTAGTGTTTCATTTGACCTCACCGAAGAGCAAGCAGACAAAGAGCGACGAACCGACCGTGCTCGAAGAAACAAGCGAGACGCTGAATATGGAGTTGGTTTGCAACTTATAGACAAAGAACAGGAGGAGCTCGAGGAAGCTGAACGTCGTGAAAAGCGTCGTCGAGAACAGGACTATGAGAAGCGACGAAGAAACGATGATTATGACGACTTCTGCTCGCGCCCTTCTACCTCGCGCAGACGGTCACCGGAACGTGAATCCCGTCAGAAAGACTCGCCAAGAGATGGTGACTCTCCATCATGGGTTGGTCCTGCTGCCGCGGGCGTAGCAGGAGCTGCAGTTGCAGCTAGTATGTTTTCAGGAAGAGCTTCGAATGATACATCTTCCGAAGCTAGTCAGAGGCGCCATGAGGAACGCCGAGAGAAACGCCGTGCAGAGCGCCGCCGTGGCTCTGGGCATGGTTCTGAGCGCGGCTCTGAGCGCGGCTCTGAGAGAGGATCTGATATCTCTAGCCAGGCTATCCCCGAAGCTCCTCGAGAGGTCATCCCTGAAGTCCCACCAGTGCCAGTAGATGAGCCAGCAGAGCACGTGAAAAGTTCAGCTTTCCGTGGTGTCTCACGCAACAAGCCAGTGTATGATGATTATGCGCAGTTCTTTGCCCCTGAACAGATACGTTCCAGCCCAGATTCTCAATCTCGCTCTCGCGAGACTACCCCAACTCCTCAAATCGTGGAGGCAGAGCCTGCTAGTGAGACTTATGGTCGGGATATGGCCCGGCCATCCAATCAGCCTCTGAATTTACCGTGGCCTGTACCTCGACTGAATCTCATTGAACCTACTCCTCCTCAAAGTCTGAGTGGTTCTGTGAGGGGCGGCCCCTCCCCTGTTGTGCCCTCGGTAACGCACGAGGAAGATATCGCGAAGCCCACCGAGTCTAAAGTATCTTGGGGAAAGCCCGTAACGCACGAGTACGAGGTTCCTTCTGAGCACGAATCGATTGATAATGAAGTCTCCGGAGAGCCAGATGCTAGACAATTAGTGCGCCATGTTCCAGAATACTCGTCTTCCAAGACCGTATCGGAAGAACCTGCTGAGGCTTATGGAAAAAACATCGAATTCGCAGCTGTTGTCGCTGCAGCAACGGCCGCTGCAGGTTTTGATCCTTCGATTGTGACAGATAATCCAACCTATCATACCGAATCATCGCCACCTCAAGCTCAGCCACAGGTAGCCTTTAGGTCACCATGGCCTGAGACCCCTTTGCATGATGTGCCTCACGGGTTCGTCGAAGAAGGTGAAGTTCAGACAACCGATGACGAAGGAAAAGGCAAAGAATACGTGATTGTAGACCGTGAGGGAGAAGATCCGAGCGCCAACGACAAGTCGAGGGAGCTTGTATATGCACCCAAACATCTCGTTCAACAACACCCATACCGTTCAGATCCGGAATCTGCTTCCAGAGATCTTGGGCAAGTTCAACCTTATGCACCATATAGGCCGTCAATTGCCCAAGGCGTCATTGAGGAGCTCAGCAGCAGCAAAGCTCCCAAAGAAGATGAACAGTTTACAGATGCTCCTGAAGTTGCCATTCCCCCCGAGTCCCCTCTTGAGGATGTATTCTCCATGCCCGGTGGCTTCGAGACTCAGGCAACATCGAAGGACCCCAAGCATATCGGTAACACTCGCTCTGTGGTTTCAGCCCCTGTCAGTGGCGAGACCAATTCTCCGACAAGAACCGGAGCGGAGAGGTCAAAGGACAAGAAGAGACGAAAGAAGCGCTCAAAGGGTGGTAGTGACATTGATGACTCCAGTCGAGGGGGATCAATGGAGTTTGATGAGAAGGTATAGTTTTCCTTGTTAGTCGTGTTTGATTGTACATCTGCTATTCTTGGACATACATGTCTATCTTTAAGCCCTGAAAGCAAGAGATATAAGACACATATACTAAAATCTTCTTTCCTTGTTGCTTTCACGTGCAGGATCGTGAAATCGCAGCGAATAGTGACAGGAGACAGCCTTTTTTAGATCAAGGCCCCGAAATGCCAGTCAGGCCAGACGGCATTAATAACGATAATGATAAAGGTGGTGCTTCGGGGCGCCGCGCTCTTTTCGCGGGCGCAGCAGTTGCAGGGCTAGGTTTGAAATTATTGGAAAACCGACCCAGGAGTCGCTCAGCGTCTCCTCCACCAACACAGAAGACCATTGACCTTGGCCCCAAATCTCAGAGTAGACCATCGTCACCCGAGTTAACCGGAAAGCATGATACTGATCGCCAAGGTCAAAGATCACGCCGATCATCCATGATTCGGGAATCTCCAACTGCTGTTCCCCTACATTTCCGTCGACCCCCAATCTCGCCCAAGGTTAGTCGTTCACCGTCGGTCGGCTCTCCTCCTGCTAGCACGTCTTCTGGCTCTCCCACCCAAACACGTTCGCGCCGGCCAAACTCCTGGGAATTCCGAAACTCACGAGAAATCCGCCCCCTGTGGCTTGTCGAACGGCATGGCATTGCAAAGATGGAAGCTCAGCCTGATGAGCCTTTGCCGTCTTTGCCGTCGAGCAAAACATCATCAAGAAACCCGTCCGTGGGGGATCTTGCTGCCCTCGCAGACGAGAAAAACCCGGGTGCTATGGATTCCAACGAAGATACCCGTGATAGACAGGCCCTGACTGTGCCTGAAATCACCACTAGCAGAGCTCTCTGCAATGATGCCGAGCATGATGTCTTTTCTTCTCAGCGTGAAGTCCTTACTGAACCAACCTTCGAGGAGCCTCATTCAACTAAGAAGCCAAAGCCTAAGTATGAGTTCCATTCGCCATCTGAACTTCTGCAGGACCCGAGTAGCTTCGTCGAATTGCCTCCTTCCCCGACAATGCTTCCTTCGGCTGAGGGTTCAGCTGTTGGAGTTAGAGAGGCAAACCTCGAGAGTGATGAATTGCAGCGTGATTTACTGAGCCTCCCTGCACTCCCCGAGTCTCGACCTTCTAAGCCCCAGGAAAAGCAGGCGCACGGCCCGGAGAGTGACATGACAATCCCAAGTCAGGATAAGTCAGTTCCTTCAAACCTGATGAAGGGAGTTGGGTTGGCAGGAGTGGTTGGTGCAGCTGTTCATGCAGTTGCTAACGACGAAGGTCAACAGAAGGGAGTTCACGAAGTTAACTCTATGATATCCGACCAGACCGCTCCTCTAGAATCTATAGAGAAAGCTGTTGACTCCGAAAAAGCGATGCTTCCAACCACCGAGATCCCAGCTGTACCAAAGGATAAAGCTGTTCCTACCCTCCCAGACGTCGAAGTTCCAGTGTCGACAACACCCTTTGAGACTGATAGAGCCGTTTCTCCCGCCACGGACCCAAAGCCCGCTAGCTCTGCTAATTTTCTTGATAATGTTGTCGCAGCGGTCCCAGCAGAGTTGGAAAACAAAGACCTGGAAAGCTCAACTACGCCTGCAGTCGAAGAGGTGGTTCCTCAGGACCGCGAAATACAGACAACTGATGCCCCCGATCCTCAAGTCGCTGGGGAACCTACAGAGCCGGCATCTGAAGCTGCTAACAAGGGTCTTGATGAACTGGCGGAAACACAGCCCGAAGATGCAGCGACCGAACCCCCTGCGCCCGTGTCGTCCTCGAAAAAGAAGAAGGATAAGAAAAAGAAAAAGAAGGGCCAGAGCGTGGATATGACTAGCGCCGAGACTCCCGCACCTGAGGAAACGACATCTGCCCCGTCTGTGCCTGGAGATAGCCAGGAAGCACAACAGGCCGTGCCCGAGGATACGCCCGTTCTTAACAAAGAAAGTGTGCCTGAATCAGACCTCGCTCCTGCAGCAGTGGCTACTGTCGACCAAATCCCTGTCCCCGAAGAAACTCTGACAACCGACAAAGAAGTAATCCCTGAGCAAGAGGCTGCCGTTGAATCGGATCCTATCGCCAAGTCAGAGCCCGCCGCTGAGCAAGCGACTATCCCTGAGGAAACTCCCAGAAGTGACAAAGAATCTGAATTGGCGCAAGAGCCTGTTCTTATTCCCGGATCCGAGCCTATTGCTGAAGCGGAGGTTGCAGTTGACCAAACACCTATTCCCGAGGAAACAACCATGGCGGGTAGAGAACCAGTGCCTGAGCAAGAGCCTGTGGTTGAACAAGAGCCTGTGCATATGCTTGAAGCGGAGCCCATTGCTGATGCAGAGGCCGCGGTTGACCAAACACCTGTTCCCGAGGAAACTCTGACAACCGATAAAGAAATAGTGCCAGACCAAGAAGCTGCGATTGAACCAGAGCCCATTGCTGAAGCGGAGCCTGCGATTGAGTCCCAGCCTGTGGTAGGCCAAATACCCGCCTTCGAGGAAATCCCCACGGATAACAAAGAAGCTGCGCCTGAACAAGAACACCCGGTCGAGGAAACACCTGCCATCGACCAAGAGCCTATCTCTGAAGGAACCCCGGTGGTCGACAAAGAACCCGTGCCTGAACAAGTATCCGTGACTGAGTCAGAGCGCGTCCTTGAACCCCAGCCCGTGGTCGAGCAAAATCCCATCACTGAGGAAACTACGAGGGTTGATCAAGAACCTGCGCTTGAGCCAAACCCCGTCACTGAATCAGAGCCCGTCCTTGAACAAGAACCCTTGTTAGAACAGCCACCTGTCAACGAGCAAGAGCCTGCTGCCGAGGAATCTCCTGCCGCTGGTGAAGAACCCGTGCCTGAGCAAGAACCTCTGGCCGATCTGGATCCCCTTTCCTTGGTTGATAAGGAGACTGTCCCCGAGGGACTTCCCACTACTGAAGAAACTGTGCCTGAAAAAGAACATGTTACCAACCCAGAGTCTGTCCTCGAGGAAACCCCCGCTCCTGATAGGGAAGCGGTGAATGATCAAGAGAATGCAGTTGAAACCGGGATAGTGCCTCAAAAGGAGTCCTCTGTGGATCAAACCCCCGCCGTTGAACAAGAACTTCCTCGCGACGAGAACCAAGCAGCTGAAACAGACCATGTGACTGAGCAGGTGCCTGTACATGAGAAGGATGCTTCTGAGCAAGACCCTACAACAGCCACGCCTGTCACAGAAAATGCCCCAGAAACAGTCGAGGGGAGCAAAGAACTACAGCCCGAGATTGCGCCGGCTGCCGATGCTGAAGAGACACCTGTTGTCACGGCGTCTTCGAAGAAATCCAAAAAGGACAAGAAAAAGAAGAAGAAGAGCAAGGGGGCCGCCGCTGAGGAACAGCCCGATGAACCAAGTGGTGCCGATGCTGCTCAGCCGTCTACGGAGCCTACAGTTGCGGAAGCACAGCCCGATGAGCGACCTCCAAAACTCGAGTCGGAAACACTTCAATCTACAACCGAAGTCCCAGAGTCCACCGAAGATGTAGTCACTATGAACGAAGACCCCGTGCAGGTTCCTACTGAAAATGCTGAGGCTACAGGGGAGTCTACTGCTTTATCGCCCGAAGGATCCTCTCAAACTTTGGCAGAGGGTGAAGTAGAAAAGAAAGAACTGCCAGAGCCCGATGGTGAAATACAATACCCAGCTGCAGAGCCGACAGCCACGGATCAGGAGGCACCGGAGACGACTGACAACAACAAAAGCCCCGATGATCTCGATGCGGCGACTTCTGAGCCCATTGCATCAGAAGGCCCCGTGGCCGTTGAAACCAGTGAGATGACGCCCGCAGCAGATACACCAGCGGTTGACAACTGTTCCACTGAGAAAGACATCGCCGAGCCTCTCTCAGTTGATGACTCTAATCCTGAGAGTGTAACTGAAAAGCCCAAGGAGCCAGTAGATGAGGATGGGCAAGTGAGAGCACTTCCCGCCGAAACTGAGATTGTCACTGCAGAAACTTTGGAAACTCCAGACAACACTGCTCCGACTGAATCCGCCTCTCAAGACCCAGAGACTCCAGCCGATGATGTCGAGCCTGAGCCCTCTTCGACTAGCAAAAGCAGCAAGAAGAACAAAAAGAAGAACAAACGCAAGAGTGGGGCAGCGACAGCAGTAGAGCAAGAGCCGGCCGAAACACCTCAGGCTTCTCTAAATGAAGATACTCCCGAGACGGAACCTGCTCACCCTGGCACCGAAGAGCCTGAAACAAAGCAGCCTGATGATGTAAACCAGCAGACCGAGCAAATTTTTCAAGAAACAGAGCCAAATAATGAAGCGACGCCGGAATCTGTTGTCAACCACACAGCCGAGTCACCTGTGGCCGATGCACCCTCGGGTGTAGGAGACGCTGCGGACAATGCGGGGACAGAACTGCGCGAAACAAGCGGTGAGGTCCCCACCAACGACGAACAGGTACCACCAGAAACACAAATCAATGAGGAGACTACGACCGACAAAAATGGTGAACCAGCCCTTGGACGAATCGAAAACGAGTCCAATCTGCCTGTGGAGAAATCAGAGACCAATGATGAATCACCACATGTGCCGGAGGCCAATGTTGAACCTGAAACGGAGACGGAACCTGGCACTACACCGACAGGGAAGAAGAGCAAGAAGAACAAGAAAAAGAAACAAAGCGTCTCCACCATTGATGATGCAGGTACTGAAGCGCCACCCAGCACAGACCTGGCGGATGCAAACGCAGACATTCCCGTCGCTGTTGAAGAACCATCAACCAGCATTGGCCAGGAACCAGGCAAGGAGGAAATAGTCGAAAAAGAGATGCCTCAGGAGATTGACACCGAAACCCCCGATACTCGAGAAATGGCAGAAGCAGACGCCCCCATGACCCCAGCTCAGAAGAAGAAGGCAAAGAAAGACAAGAAAAAGAAGCGCCAATCTGAAGCCCAGGACGAGGTACTAGCTTCTGGTCCTACCGCAGAGCCCACGCCAGGGCATGGCCAAGGTGATGTTCTTCCAGAAGCCGCCCCAGACCATACCGAGAAAACTTCTGCTCTTCCTGAGTCTGAGACACTGGAGACTACTGGCGTCGATGAGCCGGAAAGAGTGGATGCACTCCCCGAACAAGAACAATCAAATAGTGATACATCCACAGCCACCGAGCCTCCTGCCGGAAATGAAGAGTCAAAAGCTCCAGAGGCAAACTCGATTACTGAGGAACATAAAGATGCCACTACGGGTGCCGACAATGCTCCAAACGAGGAACCCATAATCATAGAAGCGAAAGATGTATCTGAAGGAACCAATGATGCTGGGAACTCGGGCATTGAAACCACAGCTACCAGCGAAGAACCAACACTTGCCCATGTCGAGCCAGCACAGGAGGACACAAGTGCTCCAGCTGAAACGCCAACACCGACGCCAGGCGAAGAAGTTTCGGTAGACAAGCCCCAGGATGATGCGGCCACGAGTCTAGAAACAACACCTGATCAATCTCAGGGTAACGCGACCGTTGCTGAAAATCTCCCGGAGACAGAGGGTGGCGACGCAAACATGGAAGCTACAGAGAGTGCCTCGCAAGATCAGACACAAGCTGAACCTCAGGAACAAGCTCAAGACGCCACACCCGCAAACGCTTCGAAATCGAAGAAAGACAAGAAGAAAAAGAAGAAGCGTCAGTCACAAGTGATAGAAGACGAGCAATCCACTGCTGCAAATGAAGAGAATGCTAAAGCTCCTTCTGATCCAACCTCAGACGCTGCTCCTGCTCTTGAAGATCCGCCGGCTGCTTCTGATGTTCCTGAGAAGTCAGAAGATGCTACTCCTGAAGAACCTCTCGCAGAAGCTGTTCCCGCAGAGGCTATTCCTGCAGAGGCCCCGTCAGACACGACGCAAGAAACCACTGCAGCTGAAGAAGCGTCTTCGGACCTCAAAGAAGAACCTCAGACAGCAACCTCCAAGAAGAAGGCCAAGAAAGATAAGAAGAAGCGTCAATCACAATCTTTAGGTCAAGAAGAGGCTGCTATTGCAAATGAAGAAACCGAACATGTGCCCAACCAAACTCTGGATCCAGGATCCGCCCAAGATTTTCCAGATGTTCCTAGTACTTCAGAGAAAGAAGAGAATGCTGTTCCTGAAGATGCTCTTGCAGAAGCCCCCCCAGAAGCTGCCCAAGAAGCTGAACCAGCCGAAGTACCAGTTTCAGAGCCTGCGGGAGAAGAGACAACATCATCTAAGAAAAAGGCCAAGAAAGATAAAAAGAAGCGCAAGTCAGTTTCTTTTGACGTCGAGGAACACTCTGTGGAGTCTGGCGAGGTGAATGAGCCATCAGAGAATCAAGAACTCACTCAACAAGCAGATGAGCCAAAGCCTACTGATGAGAATGTATCGTCTTCGTTAGGTGAAGAACCTCAACCGACCAAGTCCAAGAAGAAGAAAGGCAAAAAGGGCCAAGATTCTGTTGATATAACTGGAGAGGTGTCCCTGGCTGCCGGGGAGGAACAAGGTTCTGCGAAAACCCCTTCGTCTGAAGGTCATCGAGACACCCAGCCATCGACCGAATCAATCGAAACAGCAGCAGACACCCCGCCAGATGCAGAATCTATCCAGACCGAAGACCAACCATCCCCCCAGCAAGACAACATGGAGCAGATATCGATTTCTCAGCCTGGAGCAGAGGATGGTCTAGATACTGCCAGATATTCCGAGGAAGCAATGGAAGCCAAGCAATCTCAGCCGGATGCAGACGTCCTGTTGCCTACCAAAGACTCTGACCAGACTGCGGCAACTGCTACCGATGAAGCAGCTGTATCCGATCAGCCTCCTCCCGCTGAGTCAGAGCCCCAGACTCCAGTAGATGAACCCGAGCAAGAAGGGGGATCAAAGAAGGATAAAAAGAAGAAGAAGAAAAAGAAGCGGAACACTATAGAGGCGAACGAAGACGCACCGGCTCCTACGAATGACGACGCTCCGCCAGAAACTGAAAAGTCGCCCGAACCCGAAACCCCAGAGGTTAAAGAACCTGAAGAAACTGCCCAGCCAGAGAACGCAGGCGGCGAAGGCGATGCTCCCATGTCGGCAAAGGCTAAGAAGAAGGCAAAGAAGGACAAGAAGCGCCAGTTAAAAAATTCGGATACTCCATCCGCCGAGGACATGCCCTCGACCGAAGCGAAATCCCTGGAGCTATCGCTTGAGACGGCAAACGCACCTGCTGAAGATGACGGTAAAGAAAATCAGTCCCGCGACACGGAACAATACGCCGAGAACGAAAAAGATTTGGTTTGGACTGATGAGATGGTATCTTCGCAGGTAGAGCAACAGCAAGCGAGTCCTTCATACGCTTATCCTCCTCCCCAACCCACACTTGAACACACTACAGCCGAGTCACCTCTCGTTCCTTCTGATGACGCAGTCGATTCTGCCCAGCGGGGATCAACTGTTGCAACAGAACAACTTCCGTCAACAATAAACAAGTCAGAAGCAACTGACGAGGTAGGAAAGGCCCCCGGCGATGGGCCATTCGGTGAACCCTCGGTGAAAGAAATACAAGAAAACAACCGGGCACCTATTGGAGATACATCATCAACAACTGAACAGGTTGATCCAATAATCGAAAAGCATCCCGAGAACACTGTGAAGCAAAACGAGGCCGCCGGTGAACCCCCCGTGGCTGATATTGATTTTGCTCCCGAAAATTCCGAACTTGAGGTGCCTTTTGTTTCAGATGGAGAGGACTTTGGGTCGTCGGAACCTAGCAAAAAGAAAAAGAATAAAAACAAGAACAAGCAAAACAAGCAAACTCATGGACAAATACCCATTGGGGAGACTGAGCCAGTTAGACCTTCAGCAGACAATACCGAAAACACGCCTTGTGAGCAACCTTCAGCAGTCCCCGAAGCCAAGTCAACAACTGCTCAAGAATCAATCTCCGAAGAACCATCATCCGAGACAAACCCCGAGACGCAAAATGCTGAAGTGCCAGCCACCTTACCCCCTATATACAGCAAAGATGAACCCTTCGCGAAATCTTCATCAGAGCCTGAGCAGGAACCACCCTTGGCCGAGCTTGAAACTTTACTCAATACAGGAAATGCAGCGGCTCCTGCTTTTTTAGGTGATGCATACGAAGAGACCACTATGCCTGAGGCCGACAAAGACCCGATTTTGCCAGCTGATGGAACAGTCACTGATCTTCAAGGTCCAACCGACCGCCAAGCTAGAGATGCAGCAGAAGAAATCGAGGATGCAAGGACTTCCGGCTTTGACAGCGCCAAGGACCTGCCATCAGTTCCAGACCCATTTATCAGTACTGAAGCAAGCACGGTTGATCATACAACTGACGGCACTGTGCATGTGGATGGGGGAAGTGGAAATACGATCGAAACTCAAAAGCCAATTCCAGAAGTTGCACAAGTCTCGGAAGAATCACCTGAGTGGCCTGTTGAGGAGAACAAACCCTTACAAGAGGGTGAAACCGAAGAATTCGAGACTGAAAAACATTCGAAACCAGAGGATGTGGGGAAGCAGATTGCCACCAATCCCAAGGGAAATGATCCCTCCCGATTGCAGGAGGTTGATAAAAAAGGTATGAAAACAAATCAGCCCTCGCAAGACGAAGACCTTTGGCCTACGATTGACTGGGAAAAAGGCGATATCGAGGTTACGGACCAGACACCTATGCCATCCCCCGAGACCCAACCAACTACTTTCGAGCCAGGAATCCCTGAATTCGATGAGACTGGGATCCCAGAGGGTCTGATACGACGAGGATTGCGGAGTTCAACCGAAAAAGAAGGTCCCGAGAAAGGCTTGCCTACGGCACCACAGAAACAAAGCAAAGTGGCTAGCATCTTCCCCGAGCTAAAGCGCGGGGCATTCAGGAAGCCTGCGAGTCGAGAGTCGGTAAAAGACAGGGCTGAGGAAGAGACAATGGACCAGGGAGCGAATCGCGACAGCGCGATCCATGTCTTGGAAGCACCTATCGCTACCGATAAATCAATGGACAGCGAGGATATTCCCAATCCTTCGCTGGCTCGCACTACGGCTATTCCTACGCCGTTACAGGATCCCTTTACGGAACAGTCAACGACAACCGAGACCAGAACACCAGTCACACCCACCGATCTGGCGGTTGATGTTGAGTTCGACCCTTCTTACAGGGTGTCAGTGCTATCAGATGGTCCCACGAAGACCAGGTCAATCGATATCCAATGGAGGGAGGATTATGGACAAGATGGTGAGGTCAAGAAAAACGCCAAAGCAAGACCTGAAGCACAAAAAGAGCTTCCCACTCACAATGATATGTCTCTATATGGACCTCCTCCGGCGCACGCAGCCCCAGCCGGACACTCATCTTCCGCGTCGCCTCAGGTGGACGTAGATACGCAACAACAACAACAGCAAGTTGGCAATCCTTCCCGTGAACTCCTTCGCAGCCCATCAATCCACGGGCGACATGACCACCCGTCGCGAACATGGTCCTGGGACCAAGGGCCCATCTCAGCAACAAGAACACCATCACCGCCGAGAACGTTCCCCGGAGGACCTCAACTGGACCCTAGTACGATTTCCCCTCCCCGGACCCCGCTGGACACAATTTCGGAACAAGAGCCAGATGCTGGTGTGGAGAAGTCGGGCACAAAAGGAACCATGGCTCGAGGCCGCGACGGCACACCCCGTCTGGAGATGAAACCCGAACATGTGCTGCCACGTCCCGAAACCCCGGTTAGGAAATTCACAGACAATGCGCTGGCACGACAAGCGTGGCCTACTACAGACAGGGATGATGAGATAAAAAGGAAGACTCATCGATCAAGTGGCCGACCGGCTGACCCTGGATGGCCGGCGGAAATACTACGGACACCTGAGCAAGGGATGCCCATTCTGAGACCCAGCAGCGTCAGCAGTATTCACAGTGTCCAGAGCACCCAGAGCATCTCCAGCGTCAACCGGGCGTTGCGGCGGACAACTCGCAACGCCAGTGGTGACTTGCGGGCGGCAAGTCGGGCACAGGAAACCTCGCACCCGCGCAATCCCCAGCCTCCTCTTTCTCCCCTCCCGTCCGACCTCAACGTAGAACGCATTCCCTCTTCCTCCTCCTACGACCCCGTCACCGACAAGGGCAAGCGCCCTATTCGAGGAATGACGGACGTCTACGTGAGTAATTTTCATTTTCCTCTCCACTTTCTAACTGCAAAAAATCTTTTCGCTTGTGATTTTGTTTTGCTAACGGTTTTTGTTTAGGAGGGTTGGGGGGAGACACCCAACTCGCCCCGGTCGCCCAGCCGACCGCCCAGTGTCCGTCGCCGCCAAAGCATGCAACAACTGCAAGAACTCGAGACTCGTCTAGACCGACTTATTTCAGAAAATCGCCTCCTGGTCGCTGAACGAGAAGCCGCCGAAAAGGAACTTCGCACCACCAGTGTCGCTCGCCGCAAAAGCGACCATGCCCTCAACAGCCGTGATGCCGACCTACGAGACCGAGAAGCGGAGGTAGAACAATTAAAGAACTCAGTGGAGTGGCTACAGAAGGAAGTCACCCGCTTGACCAAGGATAATGAAGGATTGACTACCACCAACACCAACCTTGCCGCTACTCATGCCAATGAAATTCAAGTAGCCCGGGAGGAGTCCACCCGGGAACTGGATGGCCTACGCCTTCAGTATCAACAACTCTCGAATAGCTTGCAAGACACGGTGCGTCAGCAAATCGATGCGGCATTAGCTCAGAAGAACGCAGAGCTGCGCCGTCTCCGTGAGGACCTCGAGGCCGCCCGGGACAAGGTGAAGGAACTGCAGCATCAAATCGCAGCGTCAATGCAAGACGATATACTTATCTTCCGTGATGAGGACTATTTTGATGCTGCGTGCCAAAAGCTGTGTGGTCATGTGCAGCAGTGGGTGCTCCGTTTCTCTAAGCACTCCGACCACCGTCGCTGCCGCAAACTGGGCGACTTGCATGACGAAAAGGTTGCCGACCGATTTGACAATGCCCTTCTTGACGGCTCCGATGCGGATACCTACCTCGCAGACCGAGTACGCCGTCGTGATGTGTTCATGTCTGTGGTAATGACGATGGTGTGGGAGTTTGTCTTCACCAGGTACCTATTTGGAATGGACCGCGAGCAACGCCAGAAGCTCAAATCGCTTGAGAAACATTTGGGGGAAGTTGGTCCCCGCAGTGCCGTCCATCGCTGGCGAGCCACTACTCTTACTCTTCTTTCGAAGCGACCTGCCTTCTCCCGACAGCGTGAAAGCGACACTGAAGCTGTTGCCCTTGAAATCTTCAGTACTTTGTCACGTCTACTCCCGCCCCCAACACAAGTTGAGGCTCAGCTCCTAGAATCCCTACGAAAGGTGTTGCGCGTTGCCGTTAATCTTTCCGTGGAAATGCGTGCTCAGGTGGCCGAGTATATCATGCTACCTCCGCTGCAACCAGAATATGACACAAATGGCGATCTGTCCCGGCAGGTGTATTTCAATGCTTCTTTAATGAACGAGCGCAGTGGCGAGACCACGTCAAATGATGAGCTAGAAACACAGCAAGCTGTGGTCCGGGTTGTGCTGTTCCCCCTTGTTGTAAAGAAGGGCAACGACACAGGCGCCGGTGATGACGAAATTGTCGTCTGTCCGGCCCAGGTTCTTGTGGCCCGTCCAAAAGACAAGAAGGTTGTCCACATGTTGAGTGGTGACCGCATGTCAATCGACGGAGGCAGGTCAGTCCACAGCAACGCCCCCTCTTCAAACATGGACTTGAGCAATGTGATCTGAGGCGTCACACTCAGATCACGACTACTGCTCATGATATTTTACATTTGGGGGCTTTTCAAAACAAAAGAATTCTGTTTTCTGCGGTGGCACATTTGAGGCGTACGGTTACGGTCAAGCATGGATGGGTATGAACTCCCTACGGGGTAGTGGTTAATTCTCGGAGGACACTTTTCAAATTTCCTTTTTCTGATTAATATTCTCTTTTTTATGATGTGTATGTTTTTTCTATTTGTGATTTTTCTTTTCTTTCTATGGAAATCCGTTGCGATTATGAGGAAAAAGATGTGCCGTGGTTTTATTTTGTATGTAGTATGGCATTGATGCGTCATGACTAATGACTTTGTATTAATCGATAGAGTGATATACCATGTATCCTTTATTCCACATTGCCTTGTAGGTGTAAATGGGTCTGAGTGCGATATAAAGAAACTCCTTGGAGAGACACCATCAACATAGTACTGGCAGAGTAGCTCACTCGCTAGCAATCCCCATTTTCCAGTCCCACTAGCCACTACGAGCTCCTATTGATGCATTGAGTCGGGATATATGGAGTAGACATTATGATATGTATATTTTTAGGTGCCAAATATTGTACATGCAGCAGATTCGAAGCTTCACCATTTCCGGTGTCTTTGCTCCATAGGAGCAATGGATTTGGCGATGGTATCATGTGACTTGTCATAGGTAGTCACTACCACCCCAGAGTAGCAGGGATTCTTTTCCTGGAGGGATCATTGAATTCTTCTCCTCAACCCCATCTTGGCTGTCTGCTTTCCTTCTATTCCCATCCTCAATTAGCGTGATTTAGGGGGTCTTGATCCTTATCTCTGACTATTTTTTTTATGGAGTCTGTCTACCCTTACTTGCTGATTTGCCCCATGTTCCACCGCATCTTGCCACCCGCGTCATTGTCAACTGCTCTTGTTTCCACAACCTGGGCACTTGATCCCTGGCGCACCTGGTCTTGATATACACTACTGATTACAATGCTGAATTCATTTTCTGCTCCATCTGTTTGGATCGCATAACCATTGATTCTGCTGTAGCCCCCTGTTTTCTGCGGCCATTGTTGAAGGGGCCTAGGCGAGCCGGTCGTGGTTAAGCCTGACCGTCTTTTGCCCACCAGTCAGCCAGTCACTACCCATAGTGAAGCTTTGATCAGCACGGCCTCCGACATGCCTCCACCACAGCCATCGTCTATCTCTGGCAGGCGCTCCCAGCACAACGGTCACTCCGCCAGTACAGCTGGCCCTGCGAGACCTGGCACGATGGCCCCGGAGACAACGCAGGAGTCCCGCTCAGACAGCAAATCTGGCACCAGCAAATCAGCCAAGCGGAGGAAAAACCGCAATCGCAAGCGCCGTACCCGCCGCCAGTCATTTCTAGCTGCAGAAGAACCTCACGCTGGGGCTGCTTCTGTTCCAGGTCCCGACACCGAGACTACGGCCCCATTAGCGGCCAATCATCCCACTACTCCGTTCTACAAGTTGGGGAGACGTCTGAGTAACACAAGTCTGGAAAGTGAGGCCTTGTTGGATCATCGGTACGTTCAATTTCTACAATTTATACTTCGTTTTCTGCCTCAGAAAATAGCTGACGACGTTTGCTTGTTGGAACGAATGCAGAAACCAACCTATGATACCGCCGCGCAGAGACAGTCGTCTCGCTCAATCCTTTCGACCTGGCTCCTCGTCAACACCCTTCCGCTCTGGCGACGGAGGTTCTCTCAATCCTCTCTCGGCAATGAGAAATAACAATACAGGGAATGATAGTGACGATTCTGAGGCGGTGGATGATCGGACACCGCTGATGCGGCCCTCTTCGGGCCACACTTCCAACCTGCCTCGATACGGGGCAGATAGCCGATCGAGTCCCTACCCATCTCGTCCTCGACCAGCATCCGTTCATACAATCTCATCACGATGTTCTCCTCGCCATAACAGTCCTATGATCCCAGAGCCGGATCGCGATTATGATATTAACAATCCACCTTCCATGCCCACCTCACCCAAGGTGGGTCCAGAGATGGGATATGACGATGCAGTGGTCACTGGGGCGGAATTTGATTTTTCGTTGGCTAGATCTGTCGAAAATCGACGAGGCTCGATCTCTCTGCCGCATGACATGGTAATTGATATGGACGGTGATGAAACGCAGCACAGCCATTCAGACCCGCCCTCTCCATCGTCCTCCCGGCCAGGGTTACAGGATTCCCTCCGCCGGCGTCGAACCGTTGCGTTCCCCGTCGAGGAAGATGTTTGCCTCCCGATTGCGGAGCCGTCAGAAATGGCGGAAGAGGATATGCCACAAGTATCTCGGGATGGTAGCCGTAGGCGGAGGCGGCATAGGCAGTGGCCGGACCTTTCTATTCTGGACGAATGGAGTCGTGAAGAAAAAGAGGACCGGCATGGTGACTTCCGTACGAAACAAATTAGTGAACCGATGCTCATCGAGGGTCGATTGCGACCCCAATATCGCACGTGGCGGCGGGAGGAAGATGAGGTACCGTACCGGTTCACCTATTTCAACGAAGAATTCGATAGCACCATCCATGCCCAGACAATATCGGAATTGGTGCAGCCTGGAGGCAGCTTCCGCGATCTGTTCATCCCCGAACCTCCTGAGTTGGAAGATTCGTCGGACGAGGACGACGTGGAAACCGACCATCCAATCCGCGAGAGCACTCTTGGTACCGACATTCATAGCAATGGAATTAAGACTCCATCTAATGGGACATATGCCGCTAACCACCACTACAACATGAAGAACAACAATGGAAGTTACGATATCAAAAGCAACCATACCCCCACTGAAAATAAGCAGCAGCCCCGCGCGCATTCAATCATCAGCGAAGCCGTTTCGGATGCACGTGTATCAGAAGCACGACTATCTGCAGAAATGCCGGCTTTCAAAGAACAGCAACAGTCCAAACCGAAGCGTTATGGGCCCCGACCAGCCTTCTGGCTCGATGTTCTCTGCCCGACAGACGCCGAAATGAGGGTAATCGCCAAAGCATTTGGAATACACGCGCTTACAGCGGAAGACATTATGATGCAGGAGGCCCGAGAGAAGGTGGAGCTATTCAGGAATTACTACTTTGTCAATTACCGCACCTTCGAGCAGGACCCCAGTAGCGAGAATTACCTGCAGCCAGTGAACATGTATGTGGTGGTGTTCCGTGAAGGTGTGATATCCTTCCATTTCTCTCAGACACCCCACCCTGCCAACGTACGGCGACGTATCCGCCAACTTATGGATTATCTGATTCTGAGCTCCGACTGGATTTCTTACGCACTCATTGATGATATCACTGATGTGTTCGGCCCACTCATCCAGGCCATTGAAGACGAAGTCGACGAAATTGATGAGAACATTATGCACATGCACTCTCTCGGGCGGACTGCTACGTCTTCCAACAAGGAGGAAGGAAATGACGGTGTATCGACATCCCTCACCCCGGGTGAAATGTTGCGGCGAGTGGGTGAATCTCGCAAGAAGGTGATGGGTATGTACCGGCTTCTAAGCAACAAGGCGGATGTTGTCAAGGGGTTTGCCAAACGGTGTAATGAGCAGTGGGAAGTGGCACCGAAGTCAGAAATTGGCTTGTATCTGGGTGATATCCAGGATCATATCATGACTATGACGAGTAGTTTGACCTACTATGAGACGTATGTTCTCGATCTTCTCTGCCCGATTTCAAGCAATAACTGACCGAACTTCCATTAAAGCATATTGTCGCGAGCCCACTCCAACTACCTAGCACAGATCAACATTTTGATGAACGAGCGACAGGAACAGACGGCAGATGTGCTAGGGAAGCTCACCGTTCTTGGAACAATCGTGCTTCCCTTGAACATTATCTGTGGTATGTGGGGAATGAACGTCAAGGTCCCTGGCCAGGACGTGGACAGTCTAGATTGGTTTTGGTCGAGTATGGTTCCCTCTTCTTTTGCACCATCTATGATAATGGCTAACTTGTTTTACTTTTTCAGTTACTGCTGGGCTCATTCTCTTTGCCATTGCTTCGTTCTATATCGCGAAGCGAGTGTACAAAATTGTATAAATTGCAGGGCGTTTCATGAATGTCCTTGACTAATAATCTCGACAACGCCCATTGATAGAACTAGTATTTCTGTCAAGTAAGTTTGGATATTTATAAGACGTGATGATATTTTGGATACAACTTAGGGCGTCGATGCTTTTGCGGGCGAAGCAACCATATAACATTCTTGCTTGGTTGCTACTTACTTTGGTTCCTGTTCCATAATTTGGGGGGTCTTGGGTGTCTTAACCATCGATTCATAGATAGGTATAGGCTTGGGTGGCTTATTATATATAGATTCACAAATGGCAACAATTGTATCATAATCACAATAATCCAGAATACAGGGCATCCCATTTTGCCTCGCGATGGATGAGGTCATTATGACCGTCGGTAATTACCGAATGTGACCACCCGTTATCCCCAGCCGCAGCCAAAGTGAACGGTAATATTACCAGATCCCGTCACAGCCCGGTCACGCCCGCTCAGATTCACTTTTCGACCTTCATTCCTCGGTTTTCCTACGTGCTTTTTTCTCTCTCTTTTTTGCTTCTCTTTCTTGCTTCATCTTCCTCGTCTCTGTCCTTTATCTTCTTCTTCTCTATTTCACCATCATTTTTAACCCCATCTTCATCCTCGCCTCACCGCCATCCCCGTTCCCGTCCACCGTGGACCCTCTCTTCTCCCCCAGATCATTTGAAAGTCCTCGGGCCTTTATTGTTCCCGTCCACCGGTCTTCAGCCCTCAATCAAATCAATCGACACTCGACAGAAATACCAAAGCCTAAAAACTAAAACCCATCGAGCTTCTTGACGTGGGCAGCTGTTATTGGGCCTCGTATCTGTTCTTCCCCTGGACTCCGAGTGGGTGTGGATGTGATCCATATGCGCCCGTCAGTCAACGTCGCCTGCCCTGCAATTCTTTAACTGCGGTCAAGTCCTTTGGGGTCCTTGCTTCGACGGTCAACTGCGGCACAAGGACAATAATCCTCATCGTTGCATACCACCGACGTTACTACATTTCACGGAGTAATATTTGGGGTGTCTGGATTATTCTTCCCCGTTCCCAACCGGAACCACCCGCTGGAGCGAAGTTATTGTCGAGCCGGATCGACACCACTCGAACCACCGCGGCATTTGCTTGACGAAACAACCCTTGGCCCTGCTGAGAAGAAGGATTGGATGTTCTAGACTGGACATTCCGCGGGATTGTCTTCTGATCAAATTCTGGGACTCTTGGGCCACGTTCTGCCTGGGTTGTTCTAACGTTTCCTGAACATCCTCACCATAATTCGATTGTCTGTCTGCAGTCCGCCTGCAGTGGCTTATTTCCCTTATAGTATTTTCCTTTCTCCCTCCCCTCTGCCCCCCTCACCTTACAGCTATCCCCTCCTCTTTTTGTGATCCTGTCATCTCCCGTTTGCCATCCCCACCAGCATGTGGTCTGCGTCTATTCGTCCTTCTATTCTGTCATCCGTGTAACGCGTTTTGTGCGACAGAAGATCATCTTCCAACGCATCGGCTCCCACCCAACTCTACTGTCTGACTCTCCCCCCATATTTTCCTTGTTCCTTTTGTGTGCAAGACTTTTTTTATTTTTTTCATTTTGTACTTTTACCGTCTTTTCTTTTCTTTTTTTTTTTTTTTTTCACTCCCCTTCCCGGTTTCCTCTCGGGTCTCCTGACTTGTTCTAAGTCGTGTCAGAAAATCCTGACTCGATACAGGCCATGGCAGCGGAGTCCGAGAGGTCGCCTTACTCCAATGGTGCCTCTGGTCAATCCAGAGTGGCCCAAGATGATTCTGCATCTCGGCGATCCGCTAGTGAGAGTGACATGATGGAACTGCCACGCTCGACTGCCCTTATTAAATCCCAGGCTCCCATAATGTCCCAGTTGCCCAAATTTCCGCCATCTGCTTCTGGGATCTCTGCCCCAGCCTCAACGACCTCCTCGACCATCTCCTCCCGTGAAACATCGCCTGTTCGTACCTCACTCCGTGCCACAAATTCGAATTCGACCCATCGTGTCCCCTCCCGTTCTCGCAAAAGCAGTCACGATTGCAGCCCACCTCGGTCTGTCCCTGCTCAGAATCCTGGGTCAGGCACCGTTCCCTCTTCAACTGCCGTGCAAAGAGCGCTATCTCAGCCTTGCAAGCCGCTTATACTGAGCCCTCCGCCCGTTGAGGCGTCCCCCAATGCCCCAAGTCCCGAGAAATCCAATATGTTATGGGCCGCGACACGGAGGCCGGATCAGGACACCGCCCTCCCGAATATCTCGAGTAAACGATCGTTGGTACCACCAACTGAGGATCATACATCAAAGGGGGACCGGAGCACACCGCGTGCGGTGAACAGAGGCATCAATGGGTCCGGGTCCGCCCTCGAAACGGTTGAAGAAATGACCAGCGATCCATCCACACCCTCTACCGATACCGTTTTGAATAAGCCTACAGTGGACGAGTCACGCTTGCAAAAGATTGATGAGGATACGACGCCCCGGGCTTCGAAGAACAATACCGAAAGTGGCAGCGATAGTGGTGGGAACAAGAGTTCAGGCCCGGTGGAAAAGTCCCGCCGGCGTGCCTCGTCTCAGGGACACAAGAGGCCACATTCTGTAGTACCGAAACGGTCTTCTACGTCTTTGAGTGGCGGCGGTGCCCGTGGGAAGCCTGCCGATGGGTCTGTCCGAAACATGATTGTCGAGACCGAGACTGTGAGTTCAATCCCTCAGGTCTCGTTGGGTGTGGCAACCGGTGATCGAGGCAACACCGGTCGTGTCGATGGTGGCACTCTTCGAATGAAACCCAGCACCGAAACCATTCGCCCGAAAAAGGATAAGAAACGACCTCGCAAACCCGCTGCCCTGTCGAGTGGCACTGCTTCCTCCAAGGCGGACATCTTCGAAGCCAAAGTTGCGAGTGCGGTCGACGAGGCCGATGTGTCAGATTCCGATGAAACGTTTGTGTACGAATCGAACCCGCCAGATCCATACCCTGTCCGGCAGCAACGGTATCATTCTCGAACACCCAGTGCCACGTCCATGGCAAGCCAGGTTGATCAGCTCGCTGGTCGGGTGCGTAATCACAGTGTTACGGGTAAACGAAGCATGAAATTTACGAACAATACCTACAATAGCAGCGTGGATGGCGACGCTGGAGATGAAGCTGGCCGTGGTCCTTCGAGAGCCGACGGCACCGGTACACAGACCCCTCGCCATCATCAATTTAAGCGATACGGGCGCAACAACATGTATCCATCACTGTTTGATAACGAATCACCATTCCCGCAGCCCCAGCCGCACCTTAAATCTCCTCGACATTTCGTTGGGAACGGATTCAGACAGCCCAGGCACAACGGCTCGTCTCGCACTCTCCCAAACTATCGTACCATCAGCAACTCTAAGAAGGCAGGCGATGTGTACGGTTATGATTTCGATGCAGAAGGCGCCGATGATGAACGAACACCCTTGGTTGTTGGTACGCCCCGCGTGACACGAAGCCGCCATGGCGGCCGACGGCCCAACAGTGCGAGTTTACGGCAAATGGAATACATGCAACAGCGCCAACGCAGCTATTTTTCAAAATACGGCGCTTGTCTCATAATTTGTCTCATGCTTTTCCTCATTATTGGGGGCATCACCTCATTTGTCATCGCCATTACCAAACCGCTCATCGACGTCCAGGTCCTCGACATCCAAAATGTGCTCGCCTCGGAACAGGAAATCATGCTCGATTTGAAAGTTCAGGCAGTGAATCCGAACCTTTTTCCTGTGGCAGTTGATGATATGGACGTCAATATCTTTGCCAAGAGTCGTTTTGTGGGCACAGAAAGTTTGTGGCGTGACGGTGCCTACGATTCGGAACAATTTCCACGCGTGGAGCATAGCAGGAAACGTGCCGAGATGGCACAGGCTGTACGCTGCGTAGGGAGTACGGGATGTCTTGCGGATACGAAATCATCGGACCAGTCTTTGAAAATCCGCAACGGAGGTGTTGACAAGGGCACTGATCCCATTCCGAACGACCCTACCGGCGATCCACAAACAATGCTGCTTGGCCGAGTGTTTCGTTTTGACTCGCCTCTTGCCTTTGAGCCTTCCCCGTGGAACCATCTGACATCCAACTCCAAGGGACAAATACGTCTTTCTCGACCCGGAAACAAAACGGAAGAAGGTGGCACTGAACGGTGGGAGCGGGTTTTACAACATCCTTTTGACTTGATTGTCCGCGGAGTGATCAAGTATCAACTACCTTTGAGCTCCCGGTATTATTCTGCATCTGTCAGCTCCAAAACCCAAGTCATCCCAAATGATGATGGCAATAACGATGATGATGGTAATGATCCAGATGGTAATCATGATCCAGACGGAACTCCTGGGAAGAATGATACCGCCATATCAATGACAATGTTATCTCGGCCGAGGTTGCCTCCCCCTCGGCTTGTAATACCTGACGATGAAAAATTAGAGACCAAACCAGAGGCATCTGGAATGACTAGACGAGTCTTTACGGCCTGATTGATTATATTCTATCTGTGATTATACGACAGCAAGCGAACAGCTTTTTACTCTTTTTGTCTTTTTCTTTTCTTTCTTCCCTTCTTGTATACCCTTGCCTCATTATTGTTTTCTATTATTTCTCATGAAATTTTACTGTCTTGGGCCTCTGGAATGGGGCCAATCAATGTAATGGTGGTTCCTGTCACGATTGGACTCGCCAGTGTTTCTGTTTAATCAGCCCTGGACTTCAGATATTATGATTCAATTGGTTTCTCTTTCCTTGATAAAAGAGATCGAAATCCTACATGTTTATATATTTATATGCTGCCATTCATTTTGAGATATTCAAGTCTCTTTCCCTTTGTTCTTTGAATATACTTTACCCTTCTTTTGGGGGGAGGTTTCCCCAAATGATGTGAT
The DNA here is from genome assembly GCF_001890725.1 of Aspergillus wentii DTO 134E9. NCBI lineage: Eukaryota > Fungi > Ascomycota > Eurotiomycetes > Eurotiales > Aspergillaceae > Aspergillus > Aspergillus wentii. The sequence continues at coordinate 51,108 of NW_024467839.1, forward strand.
GATTTGACATATTGTCTAAAACAGTTGACTGCACAGAAAAAGCATGCATAGAGCGGGAAGATCAAAAATTGATACTATGCATCAGCCTGGCGTTCCCCTCCTTTTTTAAAAACTTGGGTTCTTTGTCTTCCTTTTGTCTTGTTCTCGGAATTGTTTGATTAGAGAGCTTTGACTGGGTGCAATGTATGTATGCATGTACATAAGACCTTAATTTCCGGCATGAAGATTGGCTACTCCAGCATATCTGGCTATTAAATCCCTGGGCTTATGAATTATATTATAGATAGGGGTCTAGAAGAGTACTTATTAATGCGGGGAATTATAATGAGCGGAATATAAAACAAGCTTCTTAAATTCAAGAGTAACCAAGCTTAGACAGTCTACAGTTGAAGAAATACCATGCCCATGGAAATCACATAATTTATTTCGAAATAGACCATAATTTATCATAACAACGTCGTTAATATCATGTAATACAGCATAACAGGTCATCTCAAGTCTTTTGAATACATAAAGCAGAAGGCCACACAACTAGTTGCGTTCAAAGGGACAGGGGAAAATTAACAGAAAAGACAATTAGAATAACACCTTACTGATATCTCTAATCAAATCCTCCAATCTATCTACCACTGGATCATTTTCCCGCTGTGGCAACAGTTTACCTTGCGAGTCGAATCGAGCCGGCAAATCGATAGTTGAATCCGAGTCAGATCCGATGTTTTTACCAGCATCCAAGGTAGTAGAAGATCCACCACCGGGTCTAGATTTAGTATTGGATTTTGAAGAATATGGATCGGAAGAACAGCGGCGATGGTAGCCATGCTGACGATCGCCTTTCAATGAGCCAATCGTTGAATCACTATCATCAGTTTCGTAACCCGGGTCCATTTGGCGATCGTGCGAGGTCCCCGAATTCAGGTCAAAAGAAACAGATTTTGGCAGGGCTGGATGGCTAACAGCGCGTGATCTCCGTTTTTTGGCACGCGGCGTTCCGAGGGGAGGGAATGCTTCTAGACCTGAACGAAGGCAGTTAGCAACAATGCCTAATCATTTAGGAGTCTCTGTTCCCTAGACCCACCATCTTGTGTGTGGTATTTAGCAGTGGGGAAGGGCCAGTTTTGTGCAGCACTCACATTCTCATCTGCCCTTCGGGGCCGGGGCGCATACGGATCTGGTCCTGGAGGAGGCGGATACCCATACGGTTGCGGGGGCGGAGCTGCTCCAGGAGGTGGTGGATAGTCTGCTGGGCGATACGGTGCTCCATTGCTCGCCGGATGAGGAGCTGAGCTCGGGGGCGGCGCAAAGTAGTTGGTATTAGGGTAGTACTGGCGATCATCGATTTGCTGCTGAGGCGCGGCAGGGGGAGAAGGTGGGTAGGGCTCGGGGTTGTACGACTCTTCGTACGGATCCCGGCTCACATTATCGTCATCATACCCTGGTTTCTGTCAATACACGAACGTGCGGGTTATATTTCTCAATAGTAGGGAGAGACCTTACCAGGTCTGTCTCTATCCTGACCAGCCTTCTTACGATCCTTCCGCTGTGAATATTTGTGAGCTGCATATCCCGCTCCTGTGGCGGCCAGGGCAGCTCCTGCTAGGTCGCGAGACCTGTGGTGACTCTTTCGTCGTCTACCACTGTCCTGGTCTGAGTCCGATGTACTGCCGTATCTGACACCCCGGCTGCGGCTGCGGCTGCGACTGCGGCTACGGTCCCGATTTCTTGAAGAGCCATATCCTGCAGCACCACTAGCCACGGGATCGGTGGCATCGGAGTAATAGCCGGACGGAGACGGTGATCTGCCATAGTAGTTTGCAGTTGGGATGCTTCCATGAACTGGATCGCGGCCATACTCGATAAGGCCAGCTGAGTCTCGTGAAGGATCTGGGTAAACTTCTGACGGGGTCCTGCTTCTGGACCTGGATCGCCGCCGTTCTCTGTGCCTAGACCCATCTTCGCCTTCCTTCTTTCGGTCCTGGCTTTTTTCATACAGGCCGGTGGCAGCTGCTGTTCCTAAACCAGCCGCCACGACAGGGAGGGCCTGGCGGAATCTGCTGTGAGACCGAGACCGTTCACCTTTGCGAGAACGCGAATGGCTGCGGGCCCTTTCCACAAGGCCAGCTACCGCGGCGCCTGCCAGACCGGCTCCCGCCATGTGCTTTCTCCGCTGTGACTGACTTCGAGTCTCGTCATCGTCACCATCGCCATCGCCTGTTCGCGACCTTGCCCTGCTCCTGCTCCTGCTAGAGGTACGACGGCGGGAGCGACTGCGCCTGTCATCTTTTGACTTTGATTTACTGCGTGCGAGAGCGACAGCACCGGCTATAGCAGCAGCACCCAGGCCAAGTTCTGTCAAGGTCTTGGCTCGGGAGTGAGAATGTGAGCGGCTTCGACTGCGACTCCGACGGCTGTGGCTATGGCTATGGCCATGACGATGGCGGCGGCGACGACGGTGATGATGAGAGCCGTGGTCGTCATCAAACGAATGAGAACGGTGCCGGCTTTTGCTGCGATAGTAGTCTCTGGCCCGCGAGGCCGCATTGACGGCAACAGCTCCTAGAGCACCAGCGCCTACGGTTCGGCCGAGACGACCCGCGCCATCAGACACCTCTTCGCCTTCCTTCTTCCGATGGCTACGGTATAGTTCAGCAGCACCTGCACCAACCAGAGCACCCTCAGCAAGGTGGCGTCGGTGATGTGGGTGGTCGTCGTATTCACGGGTCTCTTTGCGAACATAAACCATGCTGTCATCACTGCTGTAGTCCTGGTCATCACGCCGACGGCTAGCCTGGGAGATCGAGTCGGCGGGACTAAGCTCTCGGCGAAGGCGACGGTCATCCTCATACTCGCGGAAACGTCGGTGATGATAGTGGGGGTCTCTATCAACCTCTGATCGGTGGACAACATCGTAGTCGGATTCGCGCGGGTTGATGTAGATGGGGCCTCGAGCTTTATGAATTATTACCGGCTGGCCTTGGGGGATCACAATGGGTGTAGGGGACAGCTCCGATCCAGCCAGGTGGTCCACAGACCGGGAGTGGCGGCTAGGATGGTGGGATTCAGTATACTCACGCTCGTAGTAATCTCGCTCGGAGCGATAGCGAGGCTCGTAGTCGACGTCACGTTCATAACGACGGACGAGGACGGGGTCGTCATGGTGGTCGGTAGAGCGCCGAACCATCAGTTCTCGATCCCCGGTATAAGGATCCTCGCGGCGAACGAGATAGTCGCGCTCTCGCTCATCTTCAGGAGGAATGACGTAACGCTTGATTGAGACGCTAGAACGAGGTTCGTCCCAATCACGCTCTCTATCGCGTTCTCTGTATATGTATGACATGGGGGAATGGACAGAAGATGGATGAGTTTAGGGGTGTTGAAAAAAAGATGGAAAAAGGACGAGGGGAGAAGAGAAGAGAAGAGAAGAGGTGATGATGAAATGATGAAGCAAAGAATTCGGCGATGACTGATGGGAATGTGGAGGCGCAGAGAAAGTGGGGTAGAAAACAGGACGTTGACGATCAGCGCGGGCGAACTGGGCGAAATTACATCAACAAGAGTGAAGGTAAAGAGGATCGATCACCTTGAGGCTCTGCGAAGAGATGAGACGAAGGTGATGATATTTATGTAGACGAGATCAGGAGACACAAAGGATTGTGAGCGCTAGGATATCAGGCGTTGGTGGTCAACAAGCAGGGTCGAATGTTGATGAAACGAGACGGTGGAGGGGCAATATCAATATGACACGGGTATTGTCTTGAAGAAACAGTAGCAGATGAAGATGGTGTAATTGGCAGTCATGGAAGATGGATGAAATCGAAAGAAGGTGAAATGGACGAGATGAAGTTAAGAAGGTGGAAGACGAGGATAGAACACCACGTGAACGCGATGGTGAAGCCAAAGAAAGACAAGACAAAGACAGCTTCACTATCGGATCAATGGGAATCTCGCATTCTCTTCACTCTACGTCTTCTTTTTTTGCTGAAACAGCTGCAAAAACATTCTATGATACAACAATGACTCAAAGAAAACGAGGCGCAGTTCTATCCTGGTCCCTGATTTGCCTCTTTGTTGCCCATCCAGGCTCCCTCGTATTGGGGCAACATTCGCGGAATCCGATTGATAGAGATGCCATCAAGACCCGTTGGCTCCATCTCTGGTTGCCCCTTTGCTGTTCCCTGGATATTCCATCGGTTGACAGATGGCTGTTCCATGGATCCTTTGTGTGGATAATCAACCTTCTCCTTAAAAAAAGAAAAAAGAAAAGAAAAGAAAATTGGAAAAAAAGGAAAAACAACGGTCAAGAACGTGCTGCAAAAAAGAAAAAAAGGCAAATAAGGCAACCTCTTGTTTCTGCTGGATCCCACTTGTTCTCTGTGGAAAAAGAAAAACCCACATAAAATCTCGAGTGTCTTGCAGCCCCAAGTTGCGCCGAGTTACGCCGAGTTGCCTCAACTTTCCAGCCTCAGTCCAGGTACTCGGATCCATCCCACATCGTCCAGATATGATACATCTATGATCTACACTCTGCCATGTGTTGGAAAATCTCGCCTATCCGTATGTCATTTGCCACGCGTGCAGTTGGTTCTGGAGGCGTCCGACTATTGAGTCGGGGAGGACTTCATCGCCACAGGCATGAATAACGAGATGCAGAGTGAGCCGTGGCCTCGTCCTATCATCTCCTCGAATTCTTCTGCAGTCGGTAATCCCCCTCGGTTCCTCTCAAACGATCCCTTGTTGCTGCATGGCGTTCTTGAACTGCCTTTTTCTTTCTCGTCAGCCCCCGTGTCCCGTCGAGATCTACCAATAACCACCGCCACAGATCCTATGATCTGTCATTGCAGATGCGAACGAAGTTTTCTAGAAGCCCTTCCTTCGAAGGATCGACGTCGATCCTCAGGCTCACGGACGGCCCTCAACCTTTCCCCGGACCAGTCCCGATTCGTGTGATAGGATGGGGTGCTATTCCCAACTAATATTTCCATCTGTATGCACTATGTCGTGCTACATGCCCCGTGCCTTGGGCCCTGGGGTCTGAGAGTAAGAACGGGGTTTTCCGTCGTGTATCGTGTGTTTGGAACTTGGGGAGGACGCCGTGACGCAGGTTCGAGAGATCGGGTGTCAAAATAGATGATCAACTGGTCTTTTCCGATGGTCGGCTACGGACAACAGGATCGGATCCATTTCGGTTTCGCGAGGTGTTGGTCTATTCGCGCGACTAGTGTGCACTGCGACTTTGTGTCGTCAACCATGCAGGGATTCTGCCATTCTCACCATGGCCAATGCCACCATCATATCGCGCACTATTAGTTATTCTCTACCGAATCTACTTCTACTATTACTACAGGTAAGGCAGTGGCTCCATCAATAATGCTGCATGACAAACCTCGCACTTGGACCCAACTTGCAGCAATTAGAACCCTGCACATGATCCGTACTAAGCGCCCGGTCAGCGACTTAGCAGCCAGCACGCTCAAATTGGTTGATAATAATTATCTGTGTCCAACCCCCCTTAAGCTAATTCCTCGAGGCAGCACGCAAGGGGGCGATCGACGGTGCCACGCTTTTGCTTAGTCTTACTCCGTACAGGGATGCATGCCAGATGGCAGTGGCAAGGTTACAAGTGACGGAAAAGAGCCTCGGCAGAAGTCCATCTCTACATAATCCACAATTGTACGGTTTGATCACCACAAGCCCAGATTCTCAAGAACTGGAGAAACGAGATTTCAGCCTTGGAATGGGTCCAACCCCAGACACAGTATCTCACTATGGAGGAGTATCATGTATGTGCATATTTAGTAGGTCCACGGCAAAAGTGGTCCATGACCGTACGATCTGTCATACCCATCTGTGATCCAGCAGTTCCCTCATCTGGAATGGAATCGACGAGCAAACTCTTTTTTTTGCTTTCTCGACGCATGGCAGAGGGATCAGCGTTGGGGGGAACCTTGATGGGCTTGATCACCGTGATCACCTCTTGGAGGCGCCATGCATGGTGTAGAGTTTTCATGCTTTTATTTGATTTCATATTTTATTTTTCTTCTTTGCCATTCTAGAAGACGCATCATTATTGACGCAGAGATAATGTTTCGGTGTGCAATCGTGCATGGGACTGGAGAGTCTGAGTCGGGGGGAAGACGTTAAAAAAGAAATAAAGGGGGGGAGGGAAGATCCTATACAGGGTATATTAATCTAGTTCCATCCAGGACGGGGGTTTTACTCGATTGAATTATCTCTTGTCTCCAGCATCATCGTGAGAGAAGAAGAGAGAAGAGCAAAAAAAAAAAGAAAACATTCTACCAGAAGATCGTCTGAACTCCTCTTTTTCTCCTCCCCCTTACAAGTTACAAATCATTTGTCTCCAACTGATCGCCGTCCGAACCGTCCAACTTTAAAGCATCATCTCCCCGCTTATCCCCAGCACCTCCTGGGTGTCAGACTGCATTTATCTATCGATCGGTTAGCTGCCTATCACTGTCCTTTTTCCATCCGCCTTTTTATTTTCTTTCTCTTCTCTATCACACACCCACACACGCGGAATACATGCTGGAGATTGTGTGAAAATAAGCCTTTGTTTATTCACTGTCCACCTCCATCGATCGATTCTCCCCACTCGCGATGGCCTCCATCGCTCGTCCAGGAGGCAAACGATTACCTATTAGCTGTCAGGCATGTCGCACCAGAAAGATTCGCTGCTCTCGTGATGGACGACCGTGCCAGACCTGCGTCCGAAGAGGACTCGGTGCAGAAGACTGCATTTATTTAGGCCAGCCCCGACTGTCATCCGAACAGACCGCGACCGCCGACACCATGGTGCATAACGAACTGCTCGCCCGGATCCGCAATCTGGAGGAACAGCTCCATAAACAAGTCGGCTCAAATTCGAATTCCAACTCACAGGGCATCAGCAGTAGCGCTGGCAGCAACAGCGATCCTCTGTCACCGCAAACGACTCCGAGCGCGACCGGCAGCGCGTCCGAATCGGACAGCGCCATCGGGATGGAGCCGCGAGGGCCATTGCTGGGCAATGTGGGCTCTCTCCAAACATTTACATCGGGCTATGTTCGCTACTTGCCCTCAGCGTCGCAGTGGAATTCGGTGGTCAAGAGTTCCACCGGAAGTGATTGTCTACAGAATATCGATGCCGAGATCCCCGACGACGACGACGATTTGCAAATCCCCTTGGTTCGGAATGGAAGTGTCTCGAGAGGAGAACTGCTGGCAATTCTCCCTCCTGGTCGATACTGTGATACTCTCAAGGATGTTTATTTCCGTGTCTTTTCTCCGGTGTGTTTCGCTTTCCTTTCTTGGAAGATAGCAAGCCGTGCTGACCGTGATTGATAGCTTTTCCATATTCTACACGACCTGACCTTCGAAGCCGAATACCAGCAATTCTGCCATGACGCTGGCAGCGTGTCATTGTCATGGCTAGCGTTGCTATTCACCATCCTGGGCATTGCCGTCACAGCCTTGGATGACGATGACCTTTTACTGTCCGACCTGGGCCGTGAGAAGACAGTCAGCCGGAACATCAAGGTGCTCTCCTCGCGATACCGATCCGCGGCAATGCGCTGTTTGGCTGCCGACGGTGTCACATCGCGCCACTCTATCAACTCCCTCCAAACACTTGTGCTCATCTGCTATGCACGAACCCACCGAGGGTTGCCGACCTGGACCTTGCTGGGCTTCTCACACCACGTGGCCATCTCTATGGGCTGCCACATCGACCCCGAGCGATTTGCGCTGGGTCCTATCGAGCGGGAAGAGCGACGACGAGCATGGGCTGGTCTCATGATGCTGTACACCATCCAAAATTCTTCCTTTGGCAGTCTCGACCAACGGCTTCTCGCCCAGGATGTGAAGCTACCAGCCGATATCAACGACGTGGACCTGCTCACGGGCTCAGAACCCAGTACACGCCCCACCCAAATGACCTATCTTCTGTTGAAATTCCGCCTCTACAAGATCTCCGCGATGATCTGCGAGGCCATCTTCAGCTTCCCTTACAGACCACGCCTGACCGTGCCGCAACTCGAGTCCGAGATCCTCGCCGTCCAGGAACGATGCGATGCGCAATACCAGTTTGACACGAGCCGCGGACCCTTGCCGACCCACCACCTTGCCAACCTGAACATCCTCTACAGCTATATCCACCAGCTCTTCCTGCTCCTTCTCCGCCCCAGTCTCTGCCGTTATCTTCAGGGCGAAATCACACCCGATACCTGCGCGGCCAGAGCTAAGTGTGTGGCATCCGCCAAGGCATCTCTGGTTATCTATCAGTCGCTCTACGAGTCGTCTCAGTTTGCACAATACAAATGGTACAATGGCGGTCTAGGCAGTTTCCACGCATTTCATTCGGCAGTGGTCTTGTCTGTCGTTATGATGAATCCCAGCAGCCAGTCAGAATTCGTCGAAATCAAGGATATTTTATGGAATTCCTTGGATGTCTTTGCTGCGTTGTCCAACCGCAGCGCATTCTGCAGCAAGGCAGTGCCAATCTTACGACAGATTATGTACGTCACCCCCCTTCCCCCTTCCTATACCCAAATAAAGCGAGAGAAACTAACAGACAAAAGTGATGTTGCTTGCTCCCGCCAGCAACAACAGCAGATTTTCAACGCCGAATCCGTCGTCACCCCTCCCACTACCTTCATGGCCCCAACCCCAACGCATCCTTCAAGCCCCGAATATGGTACTCCGATCGAGAATTTCTTCCCGCAACTTCACCCGCAGAACTGGGTGGGCCCTTCCTCTGTGCCCTGGGACGGGTTTGGAATCCTCACAATGGATCAGTGTGGATTTGGTCAGGTTCCGGGGTAATTTGAAGCTCCGTTGTCTCTTTGAGACTTAGAGCTTTAAATTTACTACCAGGGCTTATATCTTGGTTTGAGTCCTCGGCAGGACCGGGGGTTCGAAAAGGACACCTACCCAAAGGATAACCAGCCAGTCAGGGGTCACTCCAGACATCCCCCAGCGCCCGAAGTCGGGGAGGACTAAAAAAGACAGTATAGAGTAACAGGGCAAGAGTCTTGATTTACTCAACAGAAACCCTTACTACATGCTGCACTCTACTGCACCGTTTGGGTGTGGAATACACGAGCACAAGAATGGCTTCGAGCCCGATCTGAAATATGATCCGGTTTTGAAAAGCCTCACCAAGTACTGGTCTGAAATGAAGAAATTCTGAATTCGTGATCATTGGAAACAACATGCCACCAGACATGAAAGGCCAGTACGTCAATGAAAAAACAAATCGACCAAAATCGCGTTGGTTAGTCAGTGTCTCTCACTGATCCAGCGACCTCTACATGCTGCGAACCCATTTTGGCGACATTATCGGGCGCGATGACCCTGTCGCCGAATGCAGCGGCGATTTCCTCCAGTGTCTTCTGTTTAGTTTCACTAAAACATTCAAAATGTCAGACTGTTTCTCACATAATAGCAATTCTTCTTTCTTTCTGTAGGAGTGACTCACGGGAAGTAGAGATAGGCAACGGCCAGGAAGAAGCAGGAACACACCACGAAGACGTAGTAGTAGTTTTCGTGGATGTTGGCAAACGCACTTGGGCCGGCTTCGGTGACTGCAGACAAAGTATTAGAAAGCCCTTTGACTTAGTCGGGATATAAAAAATCTCACCAGCGACGTTGACGATGAAATGAGACGCCGCTGCTAAGCCCATCACCTTACTTCGAAGGGCAATAGGTAGAACCTCAGCGCCGTATAGCCAGGTCGTACTGTTAAGCATACCATCTGCAGATCGCCACATCAGATAAACGAAACTTCGACGGAAATTTTCTTTTTAAGACGCGTGAGACACGTAAGACTAGACTCACAGTAGGCAACCACGAATAGATAAATTCCAAGAATAGCAAACCCCTTTCCGACGCGGTTGTCGGTGTTCTGGAATTCTCGTTGCATGACAGCAGCATAGATCTCGATAAGGATAATCCCCGCGAGACCGGAGATTAACATTCTAGAACATGTCAACATTTTTTACTTTCAGCCGATCCACTGTAGACGTACTTTCGTCGACCCCACTGATCAGTAAGGTATTTTGTTGTCGCGCAGTTGATGATGAAGGCCACGGTGCCGTATACGGCGGCCAAGGCAAGAATGGAGTGCGAGCCGATGCCTAATGATTTGTATAGAATTGCTGCAAATGCCAGTTAAATTTATGAGGTCTCCTATATGTTGGAGGAGACTCACTCTGATAGTACTATGAATGCCTCTCGTTAGTCGTCTTCTGTTAATTGATCACGACAACCAACATACCTGAATCACATTCACACCAGTAAGACTTGTCATTGTTTGAACAGCAATCGATCTGGGACATATTAGTATTATCACATGCATAGCTTCTCATAACCTACACGAGCACACGGTGTCTGAAAAGCTTGAAGATCTCCCGGTACGAAGTAATCTCTCGTTCCATTTCGTACTCGATCTGCGTACGCATGAGCATAAACTCCTCGTTCACCTCATGCGAATGCAAATCCCGTCGTATCCTGCTGAACTCGCTGCGCGCTTGCTCGACCTTGCCGCTTCGAATGAGATGGCGAGGAGAATCAGGCATGAAGATGAGCAGGCCAAAGAACATGATGATACCCCACGGGATCTGAATCCCCAAAGGCAATCTCCATTGTACCGGTCCGTATGAGGCGTAGCTACATGCATATCCGACCCAATTTGATGCCATGGTTCCAAAGGAGATACCGCAGCCTGATATCCCTCCGATCAGACCCCGATAGCGAGGATCTGAGATTTCGCTTAGGTAGATGGGTACGGTGCCAACTAGTCCTCTGATGGCCAAGGGTTAGTGATATGAAACTTTCGCGATTTATCCTGTCGTGAAACCCTCAGAATTCACTCACCCAACAGCATATCCGGCCAGGGCACGACCCGCAAGGAACATCCCAATGTTGACCGACGCTGTTTGAATGACAGTCCCAATTGTGACAATAATACACATCATCTCCATAAATCGAAGACGGCCTAGTTTGTCTCCGATAAACGTCTGAGTGAAGGCACCGACTGCCTCACCGGCAATGTAAACAGCGACGACCTGGAGAAGTTAGACATCATCCATGCCAGTGTGTATGTATAGCCTTGACATACAGCACCGGTGAGCCCCTCTGAGGGGTGGCCCATATAATCGATCCAGCTTTCATGGGCGATTGCTAAGGAATCTACTCAGTCCTTCTGCTCTGGTTAAAATGACCAGCCCGCACTTACTCGTCGTCGCAATACCCGTATCAAAGCCCTACTCCACGGGTGATTAGGATCTCTCAAAGCCCCACGTTTCATGGGCAGTAGATCTACTCACGAATAGAAACGTGCCAATTGCGGCAAAAAGAGCAACGCCAACCGAATACCACAGAGTCATCTTATCGAGTTTCCAGCATAAAAAAGAGAGCAAGCCATCAACCCTGCGACCAGAAAAAGCAGTCTATCATCGTTAAGAAGGCAGTCAAGCAACGGGCGATGTCCGACCTGCCGAGTGTGTGTAACGCTGAACATGCCACTCGGAGGACTGCCGATAAGAGGCGCCCATTGGGTTCAAAGCCGGGGAAGGTTGCAGAATACGGGGAAGCTATTGCGGGGTTATCCCTCGAGACAAGAAAAGTCACTTGAGCGATTGAGCCTATGTAAGGACTGAATACGGGGTTTTCCATCGTAAGGTAGCTTCCAGTCAAGTGAAGATTCATTATTCCATTGCAAATGAGCCATAGTGATGCTTTTATTTCGTACACAGGCTGCTGCAAGGCAGATTATGAAAGTAGTATGGGTAGAACAGTGTTCCCATATAGCAATGGTGGAAAAAACAGGTTTCAACGAGGATGTGGTAGATGGCGAAGAAGAGCAAGGAGAGAAGAGGAAGAAAAGGACGTGGAGGGGTAGTGGTCAACACAAACAGCGCACGACGTCTTTCTGCTCGTCTGCTTCCCTTCCCTTCTTCTGTTCTTCTTCTCTTATGCAAAACCCCCACCACCTCTCTTTTCGTCACTCTCCCACAACACGAGCGACTTGTTTGCTTCCTTATTAATTAGTATGGAAATGCTATTCCGCCAAACTAATTTCAGAATGGAATGGTATCCATCTATTCCGTCTGATGAACATCTATTAGTGCCACTTTGCTGACGGGGAGACGGTCCGAAACAGACCGTCAAATCCACAGATGATCACTACAACCACATCGTCTACCGCCAGTTCCATCGAAATCGATACACACAACGTGACACCATAATGATGAGACAATAATTTCCATTGTCCTGTACCAGTTCATGGTGGATCGCCCATTGAATTCGTCATACAGAGAGGGGCAGGGCGGCAGACTCGTCAATTTTAACTTTTTGGTCTCAAGTGCACACCAAACATTGGTGGCCGCAGCCACACATGGTACGGATACGAGCCTTCAGTTTCGCTAAAGTGGCACTGGCATCTGCATGCCCTCTTAGGGCGGTTTGTCGGAAGTAACTAGCAAAGTTACCGAGTGGAGAAATACGACATGTGTCCCAACTGCTGTTGAGTTCGTCGACAAGGATCCCCTCGAGTTGACGAGACCGCTCCTGTGTCTTTTACTCCATGCAGGAAAGGCTGCTGGGGCCAAAGGTAGCCCCCTGTTTAGCGGAAACAAAAAAAAAAGGGCATTTCAAATTCACAAATCCTTTAGGACCCATCAGAGAAGGTTAGTAGGATGCATCGTGTTTCATTTTGCTGCTCTTTCTCCCAGCGAGTTGATGCTATGGCACCAATGAACCCTGCCAAATTAACGATCTGCGGGACTTACTGGGGCGTGTTAGTAGTTGAGCGTTAAGGTACCGCATATCAATTCAGGAGGGGGGTTCTTCCAAATTGAAATTTCATGTTGCGATGATTCCTACGTTGTCTCAATCCCAGGATTCTTTTCACTCCAAGTCTACTTTGTATTGTTCGACATCATTCCTGAAACCCAGTCACCATGTCGCCATCGATCATCACCCAACCCAGTTGGACTAAATCCATGTCCAACATTGAGCCATACAAAGGACCTCCGAGAAATATCGAAGCAATTGATGCAATTGACTTTGGTGAAAACTTGAAGCCAAAGAACTATGAGATCTTCGGCACCCATTCGGAGTCCAAGATCTTGATTCTGGACGTTCAGATCATCGACTCGACAGGCCAAGAGCCTTACCGTGGCGATGTTCTCATTGAAGGTTAGTTGAGACCGTGAATATTCATGCCATTGAAGTGCCTGGTCTAACGCTGGTGGTTACGTGGCATAGGAGAGCGGTTTACCGCAGTCGGTATCGTCCCCAACAAAGAACAACTCCAGAAGGACCCCAAAGTTCGCAAATTCTATGGCAAAGGCAGGACCTTAATGTCTGGAATGGGGGATGCCCACACTCACCTCTCATGGAATGGAGGTGACTTGGGTCGGTTGGGCGAATTGGAAGTAGAGGAACACACTCTCCTCACCGCCAAAAGTGCTCAATGCTACCTGGACTCAGGATATACCATGTACGTTTCTACAGTGCGATCCATGTCCAATATGCCCAGATACTAATCTCGGATCCGTATTCAAGGTGCTGGGGAGCGGCGTCTGCAAAGGACAGATTAGATGTCGTTGTTCGTAACTCTATCAACGCCGGTGACATTCCTGGGCCTCGCTATCTCGCCAACGCCAAGGAGATTTGTCGAAGAGATGGCGACCTCGTCCCGGGAATTACAGCTTACGCCGATGGTCCAGATGAGATGAGAGAGGTGGTTCGCCGCCATGTCGACTTGGGTGTCGATCAGGTCAAACTCAGCATGTCCGGAGAAGCGGTGAGTAGGATTTCCTTTCCTACTTGGATTGGAGTGCATTCAGCTAATCCGAGGTATACGAAGATCACGGAAGTTCGCTCTGCTCTGGACTGTTACTTCACAGACGAAGAAACCGCTGCATGCGTGGACGAGGCTCACAAGCATGGCCGTAGGCTATGCGCTCATGCCCGTGCACGAGACTCGGTGACCATGTGCGCCCGACACGGTGTGGATGTCATATTCCACGCCTCTTATGTCGATGATGAGGGTAAGGGAGTGGAGCAAGAACTTGACCCATCTATCAATATGTCTTGGGCATGGCTAATATTTGTGCAGGGATGAATATGCTGGAAGACAACAAGACCCGACATGTTGTCGTGCCCGCGCTAAACTTCCCAGTGAGCATCTTGGAAGATGGAGAACGTTTTGGATACGCGAGATCCAAAGCCGAGCAAGTAGGCTACAAGACGGAACTTGATACAGCAATCCTAGGGTTGCGTGAGATGCACCGACGGGGGATTGTTGTGCTTCCGGGAGGGTATGTACTTCCGCTTGACCCCTGTAATAATCCCGGCCTAACACTGAAGTACAGGGATTATGGCTTCGCTTGGACTCCACACGGAACATATGCCCGTGACCTTGCCCTTTTCACTAATTTGCTGGGCTTTACCCCCCACGAGGCGATTATTTCTGCAACGGCCGGCGTCGCGAAGCTCTTCATGCGCGAAAATGAGCTGGGTAAGATCAAGCCCGGATATTATGCAGACTGTGTTCTTGTGGATGGCAATCCTCTGGACGACATTGAGATCCTGCAAGATCACTCAAAACTCAATATTATCATGATCAATGGACGCGTGCACAAGGCGGGTCGGAAAGAGTACATCGCGCCCATGGTCGATGGGACGAACGGTGTCACATATGAAGCCGATCTTGACACGGAATTTCCCGAGGTCAAGAAGGTCATGCAGAAGGATTATTAACGGTAGGCGAGGACATCGAGCAATCGGCGTGTGTATATCAAAACCGGAAGCTTGCTTCAGTTTGGGTATTTGAAAAGATAGTTAATGCGATTCATGTCTGTATACCTGCATGTGCTGCGAGTATAGATGCGCACTATACATCATAACGATGGAATAAATGTTATCCTAGAAAGCTTATCAGTACCTGCGAACTCTAGTAATCGTCAAGGTTGGGTATCGCCTGTCATAATCCACCACGTATCGGTAGCATTTTACCATCGAAACGTAAGCAGGTAAGCAGATAAGACTGTCTGGTCGAAAGCCACAATTGAACTGTGTATCTACATAGTAGACACTCTACACAGGGTACTTCCACGACACAAGTGTCTAGTCGATGCCCTACAGTCGAACGGTCTTGTGAAGATAAATAAGAGATTCGTGAAGAGACTCATAAACTAGGAGTCATGATTTTCTTAAATATGAATTCCTATTTCATTTTTTTTCCATTGCCAGTATGTCATAAGCCCCCCGCCGGAAGTATTGGAGCAGATGCAATGCAGGAAACCCGAGCCGAACAAGAAAATCGCAAGCTTAGAAAACAAGGGCGGCACCCTTGGTCTTCTTATCACCACTGTAGAGAAGAAATAAAATTAGCATCATGATCAAGGCGCGAATAGTTGATAATAAAAGATATAGCGTACCCCAACTCGAAGTGCTTGCATCTCTTGAGAGCGAGCTGCTTCTTGGTCTTGCAGGCAGTGCACTCCAGACGCAGGACGATCTTCTTGGTGGTCTTGGCCTTCTTGTGGAAGACGGGCTTGGTCTGACCACCGTAACCGCTCTGCTTTCGGTCGTAACGACGCTTACCCTGGGCGGCAAGGGAGGCCTATGTATCACATCTGGATTAGCATGTGCTGTCATTATCTCGAAACCGTGGGGTCGCTATTCACCTTTCCAGCCTTGTACTGGGTGACCTTGTGCTGGGTGTGCTTGTGGCACTCCTTGGACTTGCAGTACGTCCGGCGGGTTTTGGGAACGTTGACCTGAAGGGCGCAAAAGAGATATAATCAGCGTCTGTCAAAACGTGGTACAAATGTTTGCTGCTGCTGCTCCAAATTCCTGTTCATCGAAGAAGATTGTTCGAAATCGATTTATCGAGCATCATCGGGTGCTGACTATTTTAGATAGAAGCAGCAAAGGTATCGAGTGAAGCTTCATGGTAGACGAGGTCTCATCGACGTAATCGCGAAGAACTTTTCGTTCGCACCGATCGCAGTCCTTTCGCGGGGAGTATGTTTCTTTCAAGATATCACACCGTTCAAATAATCGACTGTGGATTCGCGACTCTTTCTCTCGTCTTTCTCGCTCTTTTTTCTTCTTAGGAAAAAAAATAGTCGTGTTCAACGGCGGTCGATGTCGATTTTATCGGGACGATTTTGTTGCATTCAAGCCCTCACCACCGATTAAAATATCGGCCCTCCTCCACCCGTTGACCGATTTCTCTCAAAATTCTCCGGTTGCACAGGAAGGACGCAGCTTTCAAACGATAACGAGGGGATAGAGTCCTTACCATTTTGACTGACTTGGCCGGATCGCGGTGTTGGTGGTCGTTGGATTGTCTCTTGTCGGGGAGGTTCGAGTCGGGCTGGACGTGGATTGTGGGATTTCGTTCGCTTAGGCCCTATTCGGGTGTGGCCTAACCGCATCGGGGAGTCCAACGCCAAGCCTGCCGTAATACTTCTGCCTCAGGCATAAACGTATCCTTTTTACATCGCATCATTGGAAATTCGATCAAAATTGCCATGTCTTCATGCTATGTACATATCGCATAACAGGTCGTCGTTAAACAACGGGATCACTGAAAGCCCTCTCCAACAAGAACACATTCCCCTCCCCCATACCATGATGTTCCTTTACAAAACTCAAAGCCTTTTTCATGTCCAACAACCCAATCTCCCTTCGAGGACCCATCCTGCTTAGGCCAGTACTTCTCTTTTAGATTTTGGTTAATTTCTTCGATCCTTTGTATCAGCTCATTGACGCGCTCGCGATCAAAACTGCTTCCGTCTGGGTTGGGCTTATCAAGCAGGAACCCATCATGTGTGATGAAGCGTGCAAGCGCGATATGTGATGAAGGAACGGTGTACCTGGGGTGGATTGGAATACCCGCAGCTGTGACTTCATCAAAAAGATCCCGTCGCAGGTGGTGATAGGTATAGTCATCGCCTTCTTCGTCAGTAGCCGGGACAAAGCTCAGAGCGATGGCTGAGGCGTCATAGCTAACGACGGGCTTGATCAAGCGTGCTCGGTGATGAAGTGTGTAGTTCACAATATCAGGCAATGCCCCAGTCTGTGAAAGACGGGATACTATCTCGTCAATCTCCTCTGGAGACCGCGAATTAGCTAGCTCGAGAGTTGTCATGTGTAACCCGGCCGACGGCGTAAACCACATGCCTATGGAATTGCTATCTGGTGAGCAAAGATACGAAAATCGGGCGTCGGCGCTGGGAACAATGATTACTGACTTGGAGCAATGCTTCGGATTTCCTGCTGGACTTCACCCGCCAGCTCCCTGATATGCTGCGGCGGTCTTGCGTAGAAAGCCAAGTTGTTCCTTGAATCAACAAATGGCGATCCGTCCGCATTCTTTGCCTGCACATGCAACTTCTTCAGGATCTCGTCGACTTGCCATCCTTGAAAGTTCGGATTCAGGATCTTGCTCTTAAAGTCAGCAGCCCTCGTGGTTCGGTGGGTTTCGTAGCGCTCTTGTATCTTGTCCTGTTGGATGGTTAGACGGTTTATATAATAGAAGTGACAGACATACTTTGTCATCTCCATGGGCAATAATAAACTGCTGGAATGGATTTTGTACTGTGTTCTCAGTCATGGTGCTCAAAGACTGGTATCGGTTTCGATTGTGCTAGAAAGTTGGCTGGGATCGAGCTGAGAATCGAGCTGAATCACGCGAGGCGCGGGAAACGAGATATATATATATGCAACTAAGAGTTGTTATTGGAGCAGATTACAAGAGCAACAAGGAAATAGAAAGTAAAAATAACAGTAGAAAATCATATTTTACAGCTCTACAGCTCTACAGCTTACAAACGCTCATAATGCTTGCTGCCTTGGGGATTTCCTACACATCCCCCGAGATGTAACTGAACACTGCCGCACCAAAGCCATCCATCCACTCCACCCCACCGAAACCCCGCCGGCGAAGCTTCCGTCACCATCTCCAGTTCTAACACCTCGACATCTCTTGTCGCTAGCAGCCTTCGTGTTCTTTTCTTTGCTCTTTTCCCCTTTCCTTGAGCACTTCTGGTTATATTGTTTTATCTGTGGTTTATACCCATAAATATCTGTCAAAATGTTGATCAAGTGAGTCTCACTGGAGGAGCCCCGTTGTTGCTGCATCAGTTGCATCATTGGTGGTTGCAACGTCTATCCGAGGCATAGAACAGTCGCTGACCACTGCTTTAACTAAACAGAGTCCGTACTCTCACTGGCAAGGAGATCGAGCTGGACATTGAACCCGACTACAAGGTACTTTAAACTGCCCTTTGCCCCGATCGACGAAATCCACATTCAACCTCGATTCCCGATTATACCTGTCATACTGTTTGATGGGGCCCAAAAATGTCAAAGCTGGACAGTTGCTAAAACAAATCACCAGGTCTCCCGTATAAAGGAGCGTGTTGAGGAGAAGGAGGGCATCCCCCCTGTCCAGCAACGATTGATTTTCGGCGGAAAGCAAATGTACGCACCTCCTCCGTCGATATTATCACACCTTGAATGAGATCATTCTCTGAGCTGTGCTGACAATAATCTGGTGAAAAATAGGGCGGATGACAAGACGGCCTCAGAATACAACCTCGAAGGTGGTGCGACGCTACATCTCGTCCTTGCCCTCCGTGGTGGCTTGTAATCTACACCTTTCCCATGCCACAATACATAACTCTTACAGTGAGGCTTGTTTCGGACACCAATAAACATCACAGTGTGGTTTAAGGGGCATTTCAAATAGTCATGTCGCGAGGAAATGATGGACTGGATGAACGGCGGTATTCAGCCTGCAGAGCTGGTTGCGCACAGGGATACCCACAAGACGCGGAGTAGGAAACCGATAAATTGTCACTTGTGCCAGTCAAAGTGAAGCATACATTATCTCTATGGGGCTATGTTGTTTCCCAGGCTGGTTTCCTGAACCAATTATGCTTGCATTCTTACGGCTCAAGGCGTGATGATTTCCATTTGGCTCATCGGGTTAGACGAATTTTATGTATTACACCAACGCATTGATGACAACCATTATAAAAAAAATTATCAAATAAGGGACCTATCCAACTCTGGTAGACATCTATCACGCAAAGCTGCATCGTACGCCATGTAACAAGAATGTAAGATATAATATGTGCTTCTGCATATTTGCTTCCAGACAAGCTACAGAAAGTGCAAAGTCAATCGGACGTCATAATCATCAGAAAACGCTAATCGCAAGACATGCAGTTTAAAACGCCAGAGACCATCTCGAAAAAAACTCCATTGAATGATGCAACAAAGGGCTACCAAGGCTATCCTAGTATCATCCAAGAAAGAAAACAAAGCTTCCTATATCCGTACACCTATGAGTATTGTAGAACGCCGCCGATAAAATAACATGGAATAATCATGCTTTCGTCACATGCCAGTCAGATATAACAAGGATGCATCTACTGGCCGTAGAATGTGTTGAAAAAGAAGTAATGGTCGGGAGGTTAAAGAGAAATGAAGGGTATAATGTTTTCAGGTGACTTTTCTCTTCTTGGGCTGCATGAAGACACTGGGGGCTAATCGTTTTCGAACCATAGGGCGCGGTGCCTGTGCCGGGGAGGTTTTAGATTCGTCGTCATTTGAACTGGTGTCCGCTCCAACAGGCCTGGATGATTCGCGGGTTGGCGTTTGATGCTGAGTCTTGGGTTTAGCTCCCGTGGCAGAGGCCCTTGACAAATCCCTGGCCGGCGATGAAGTCGTTGCAGTTTTTGGCGCAGAAGATGACGCCGAAGCCCGTGAGCTTACTGGGTTCCCAGACTTCAAGGCTCGCAGCCTTGCCTCTCTTTCTTGAAGTGATGGCGAAATTGTTTGATTATTCTGGCTTGCAGGATTAAGGGAGCCTTGTGGCCTTGACCGTCCAGGTGCAATTAACCGTCCAGGTGCGACTGATGGTGGAGGCCCCGTACGTCGAGGCGCAATGGGCTCAGATGGTCGCCTGTGCTCTTCAACAAGAGAACGAGGCGCCTGTCTGACTTGAGAAGCTCGGTTATGCAGCTGCTTTGTTGGAATGGCCAGCACATTATTTCTTTTCTTGGTAGTAAAGATGTTGCTTTTCTTCTTTGTATCTCGCGGAAGCGAAGGACGTTCGAAAGACCATGCAGACGGCCCTTGGGGATCTGAACTGGTGCTACTGAGACCGGAATTGGCACTGGAAAAGACAGGTGCAAGGCCGCCCATTTTTCGATCGTATGAAGCATATCGTTGCTTCGCGGTCGGCCTTTCCTGGGGAAGACGAAGGCTTCGTCGGTCGGGCACGAATTTTGCACTTTTTTCAGCACGCTCAGAGCTGATGCCATCCAGCGCCATCTTCAGTTTCTCTGCATCTTCCTCCACTGCTTTCTGAACCTGTTCCCGGAGGTCGCAGTATACGTCATACCAACAATCGGACTTCTCGGGCAAGTCGTACTCGTCCCACCGGGGTATATCTCGTTTTATGAATTCGAGCCATAGTTCGTCGTCGTCTTTGGATATATGGGGGGATAGTTGTTCTATCAATCTCTAGAAAAGGGGGCATATGTTAGTGATGGTGTCAAGCTGTATGCGATGTCAGATGGAATCCAACGACTCACGAGTTTCTCTGGGCTTTCGATTTTGAGGAGGAACGGGCGAGCGAGGGGATATGGAATATTGCCAATGTCATTTAAAACTGGAAGAAAGAAAAGAAAGGTCAGATTGAAGCTGTAGTGAGAGCTCTGTTAGGGGTGGCGTACGTACACTTCACATTCCTGATAGCAGTCGCCGTGCTAAGCTGCAGCAGCGACGGCGGCGGCATTGTGGTCAAGGGGACAGCAAGCCAAAAAAGCTCAAAAATAATGGCATGAGGAGTTATAATAGATAAATCCTGACAACTGAGTTGAGGATCAAGAAAAAGCTGATCGCAAGTGGTCACTCGTGATAAATGATGCAGTGGTCGATCGCAATGGCCGAAGATGGATGCTGCCTGTCCATCACATGATTTCATGGGGCTGCTCTGGTGCCAAAGAAAGCTTGTGGAATATTCTTCCATTGAATTTGAATGGTGCTTTCAATGCTTGTAATAGCTTTTTACATGGTATTTAATTCAATTATCTAAGATGGCAATTTATTTGGAGTGAAAGAAAATCATTCATGTATGGGCGAATCACTCAAATATATACCATTAATTCAATATTCAATATTTAATATCCAAAAATAGCACAGTAAATTCATGAACCAGTAATCTAAGTGAAGGGAATCAAGGGTAGTAATGAAAAGAAATAGGATATTATAAAAGACAGCATTAAGGGGGCTTCAATAGCCAACTGCGACAGCCTGTAAGTTGTGAGTGATAGACCCGTAGCAGCATCGCTGATGAGTTAGATTATTTTTATTCGTGAGCAGCCAGAATACCATTAGCCTTCGGATTCTGCGATAAAGTCTCTTGATGACTCTCAGGCATCTGGGCCAGCCATGATGGTGGTGTAATACCAGTTTGCTCATGGATGGTGCTCAAAAGAGGAGGGAGGTTTTGCATGATATCTCGTAATGGGCCCACGGAATCACCAGAGCCACTTGAATTCCCTGGAAACAGATTAGAATCTGGCGAATAAGAGGCAAAAAACAAACAGCGCTTACCTGTATTCCATGTCGTGATCTTTGGCTGGAGACCATTGATGGCAGCACCATTGGCTTCGGCCAACCTCTCGTAAGTACCAGTTTCCATCATCTTAAACTGCAGGAATGCCTGTGGCCCGCCGAGAACATCGACAAGAGCACCATAGGCCTTTGCCATCTCCAGAGTTCCTTCAGCTTGACGCTTTTGCTGGTAGAAAGAAGCGTCTGCCTCTTTGCTCTGACGATAATCTGAGATCAACCAGTCAGTTTTGATACTATACATGGAAAAGGTACCATCCACTTACGCAAGGCATCTGCTTCCATCTTTTTCTTATACAACTGCGCATCCGCTCCCTTTTGCGCAGTATAGTAGGCTGCATCTGCATCTTCCTGAGCAGACTCGCGCGCAACCTTGCTCTTGGTGACATCGTTTGCCCTGAGACGCTCAAGCTCCGTCTCAGCACGCGTAGTCTCAACTTCCTTCTGCAGCTCTGCATCTTTCATCTCCGCCTGACGCTGGGCAGAGATCCTGCTCAGCTGCACGCCCATATCAAGCTCTGTTTGGCGGTTCGTGAGCTCCGAGTCAGCCTTGGCCTTTTCAGCCTTGCGTTTTGTCTCCAAGACGGCCGTATCGGCATCGATTTTGGAAATTTCCTGCTTGGTTCTCCCTTTCTTCTCAGCTTCGCCGATTTCACCGCGCATTCTTGCTTCGGCAACATCAATTTTGGCTTGGTTGAGGGCTCCTTCATGAGCTTTGCGACTCAGGAAAGCAAAATACTCGCTGCCAGGGGTATCTTGAAGCTCTTTGACGTTTGCATTGTAACTATGACAATATTAGGAAAAAAAAAATGTATGAATAGCGAAATGGACAGAGAAACTCACATTCGTAACCCAAATTGCTGGAGTTCATTTTGAACATTATCAATGACTATTCAGAGCATAAGTATACGATCCCATCATGTCCAAGAGGGCCACAAACCTTTCGCCTTGAAAATCTGTCTCTCTTTGAATATCTCCTCCATCGACATGCTAGAAACAATGACGCGAGTTTCGCCTTCGATGATTCCCTTTACGATATCCTGCACATGGTTCTTTCTTGCTGGGTTGATTACATCTTTCAGCTTGGAAAAGTCCGATCCTTCGGTGTTTCCAGACAGAAGGAGAGCGTATTTCCTGAGTGCTTCCTGGTTATTATCAGGCCCGATTGTGAAGACGGCTGGCAACGAGAACTGCAATTTCTCGATGGTCATGGCCTGTAGACTCAGCGAGAAGTCAAACGGCGACACGGATATTCTCGAGCACTTAAAAATAGTAGTCAGTAGTTGTTGGATGGATTTAGTGCGTCAAGACTTACTCGTTGGAAAGGAAACACGACGGCTTTCTTGCATATACGAAGATCTTCAATCCCGGCTCCAGTGAGCACGAGATATTCGTTTGCTCGAGCAATTGCGTATCTGCATTATATACTTGATGAGTTTACTGTTCTGGGAGTATGAATAACCAATAACCAACCTCATATTGGTATCTTTGGTGGTGCAATTGTTTCAAGAATATTTGAATTGTAAGCAGAAATATTCATCCAAGTCTCGACTGTTCTTCAAAGGATGAACAGAGTATATAAAATGTAAGAAGAAGTTGGTGCACTGTAGACAAACTATACATATGAAGTATGATACACATAGCATCGAAGACGAAGCCCATTTTTATAAATCTTTCTACGGATAGACAGCCTTGTTCATCCACATACCTATATTAGGCAAGGTGTATAGCATGTGCCCAGTGTATTGTCAATGCCGGCTTAGCAGACAAGGCGCAGATGGTCGCTTCCACATGATGAAGGCAAAATCCACAACATCCGGCATTTCATGAACAGAATAGCCAGTAAGAAGGATTTTTTTCAAGAAGCCTCATTCTACTGACACGCCCGGGCAAATACGCCCGGCAGATGAGGCTGTGTTCATCACAGGATGATCCATTGACAGGCCAGGATTATGCCAACGCCCGAGTTTCGTGGCCGCCCCAAGCACAAAGCGAGAGAGCCTCATGTCAATCTTTATCAAATTGTCTAAGATCAACGATCAGGCTTGGATGATGTCTAGGATGTAGACCTTCCAAGGTTAGACGCGGACGTGAGCCACATCTAAGACTTGTGTTTTTTTGAAATTCTGCTCATGGCCAAGAAGATAGTCGACTGAATATACGAGAGCATGCTCTAGAGTATAATCACTCAAGAGACTCTGATGATATTGCATGGTTGTCGAGGGGAAAGAAGAAGATGTTGATGCTTTATACAGACCTACGTCACGTGCTGCCTCTCCACCCCACCAAAACAAACACTGCAAAATGCCTCTTGGATAGCATCATAGTGAGGGAAGCGTCACATTGCTCTCCTCTTCTCTTCGCTCAACAGATTGTCTATTTGATTGCTTATCCATCCAGGAAATTTTGTGATCTGCTCACTTAAATTACTTTCTCAAAGGTATGTATGATGCTTCTTTTGAATTATTTTTGACCAGTGACAACCTCACGGCCTGTAACACCATGCAAGCCCCTCATCGGCCTGAGACTCCTTCGGGTTTCTCCCATATCATGGAGCTGATGATTATGTTTACGGCATTTATTGCATTGCTATGCAGAAACCAAAGGCTCATGTCAATGCTTCATACATGACATCATTGTCCCTCTTTCATTGCCCCGCTCGTGTCAAGAACGTTGAGTATTAACAACTTAGCTTTAGAATCACCAAAACATGGGTCCACGCTCGCCTCTGGAGGTCTACACCTCCTCAGTCTTGCGCCTTGTCAAGGAGGAGGCGTCTTACCACCGCGAGGAACAAGATCAAAAACAACGGATCCAGCGGATGGAAGGCGAAGAAGGAGATGAGAACAAGGAGTTTTTGTTGAATCAAGAGGTATGCATAGCTCGTTAATCCAAAATGTTCTTGATTGGTGACCCTCAAATACAGCGTCTGGCACTCGAGGAAACCAGAAAGGTCTTCCCCAGCTTGAAGCTGAAAATCGAAGACAACGTGAAAACTCTTGAACATCTACTGGTGAGTTGTTCGATCCGTGTTCCATTGCAGATTGATCAACCGAGCTGAGACTCTATGACAGACTGAGGAGGGCAAGAAGGGCCCCGAAAGCAACGTCGAGCATATCACTGCTGCCAAAGAGGCCATTGCAAAGGCTAAGTCGGCTGAGCGGGAGATCTCTTAAAATGAAAGATTTGCATGAGAAGTCCCTGTGCCTGTGATGTAGTGTCAGGAGGCAAATTTGATGAATATGCAGAATAAGAACATAATGTAAATTAAAAAGAGGTGTCATGATTCCAACGCCGCCAAACCTAACTCCATGCTTGATAATGATTCGATGGCTATGTAATGTCCATTCTGTCGTTCACTTCTTCCCCTTCTTCCAGGTGATCAGGCCGTTCTGCGTTATCTTCCCCTTCGGTCACTTCTCCTTCATCCACCATGGTAGCGTCTTCCTGATCAGGAGATATCTTCTTCTCATTTTCAGCGGTAGTGACCTGCCGTAAAGGTGACGCTGCCCCGGCAGCTGTGATGCTCTTCTCTGCCTGCAGACCCCCGAACGATCGACCGGTCTCATCTTGACTATGAGACGGCGTCGCACTATCTCCATCAGGACGTGGTGTATTCGCTTCGCTGGATTTGCCCTTAGAAGGAACGTCGCCGTCATCCGCATCCGCATCCTCTTGCATACCTTCCCTGCGCTCAACCTCTTCCTTTTCGTCTCGAATGAGGCGTCGAAGCTGCATTCCTTCTTCCACAATACGGCCAAACTGCTCTCGCCTTTCGGACCAAGTTTGCGCGTATTCCTTGCTCTCCTTTTCTAACTCGGTGATTTCTGTTCGTAACTTCTGGAGGTTCGACTGCTGATCTTCGCGAGGCTTGAGAAGCCTGTTGCTCGTAATCTTCTCGGCCAGATCGTCGTAGCTTTTCCGTAGGGCAAGAAGTCGTTGCGCCTCTTCCAGCTGAGACCGCAAGTCAGACGTGTTTTCACGAACGGCTTGCATCGTGGAGAGAATCTGAAGCTTTTCGGCGGCATAGCGCTCCCGTTCCCTCTCGTTACTCGTCAGCAGAAATTGGATGCGCGCAATGCTTCCTTCGAATGCGGCAAAATCAAGAGTCACATCTTCGCGAAAATTGCGCCATTCCTCAAGCCTTTTCTGTTTTTCGGCCTCTGCCGCTGTTGTTGCCTCTTGGTCGGCATCTTCTGGAGGAGGGGTGGGAGGGAGTGTTGCATTCGAGACCACAATCGATTGGGAAGTTAATAGACGTTTCGATATCCGACGGAAGGGTTTTTCTTCAACGTTTAGAAGACGCGATTTGTGAAGAGCATCTGCGAGGGTCAGTATGGGGAGAGAAGAAAAAACAAGAAAGGCCAACCCGACCTTCTTCCGCTTGGTCCAACAATCCATAGGATGCCATCACGTCTAGAATCAATCGAGGCTTGAAAACGACACTGGATGGCCGATGGTGGATCGGTCTTTGTGTCTGTCTGGTGGTGTCTAAGGTCGATGCGAGCGGTCTGGGGGTCGGCGCTAGCGGGCGGAACATCTTCAACCTCTCCACTCCCTGTCGATTCTTCCTGCTACAATCTGGACCGCCTTTGGATCGTCGATTCTCCCACCAACTCCTTCAGCCCCAAAATCAACGGCCCTTCCAGGGTCGTTGGTAGATGGCAGTGCTTGCTTTTGCATATTGTGATCAGCGATTTAGCGATGCCCGTATTCTACTTGCTTATGGTTATTCCGCTACTGCAATCCCCTATTCTTGCTGACCTATCTTAGCTCCACTCAGAGCTCACCAGTGCAACATAGATCAACCCCGACGTTCCTGCATCTACAGAACCGGAACGCACCCTGATCATCGCTAACAGCCCACTGATGGAAATCTTATTTGGCACCACTGCCACGGCTTTCACCGTTGTTGGATCGCCTTCATTTATCCTGCGTCGCTTTCCTACCCCATCATGACGGAAATGTATTCGGGGCTCCATGTGGGCCAACAGTTTGTATCGCTGGAGGAATTTAAAACTGTCGTACGGAGCATCTCTGTAAGGCAGCACTGGGAGCTCCGGGTGACACGGAGCAACAAGAAAAGTGTCGTGATAGGCTGCCGATCGTCTGCTAATTGCTACTTTCGCGTTGTCTGCCGGGCCAACAAAAATGCGACTTATATCACCAGTTTACAAGACAGCCATAGTTGTCGCAGGAACGAGGTTTCACCGGGGACAACACCTGCGCGCTCCGAGGCATCGCATGTTCGGTTTCTTCTGACGGAAATACCAAAACTCTTCGACATGAAGAGCAAGATCAAGGGCCAGGAGGTTGTGGATGCCGTCAAACGCTACCATGGATATGATATTTCGATGAGACAAGCTCAGCGAGCTCTTACAAAGTTGCAGCCGCGACAGGCATCAAGCCAGAATGGCGATACCGGTTATGATGACAGCAGAATTGTTCGCCAGGATACTCAACACCTGCATCCGGAATCACCGGAAAATCAACCTGGCCCATCGTATAGCGGTCTGCCAGGGCAGAGGTGGATTCCAGAAAATATGCGGCCAGAAATCATTGATATCAGTCAGAACGAGCCTCAACGCAGTCCTATTCCAGCCCCGCAGCAGCCCCATGCCCAGTCTGTGGCGCTCGCACCTTCACTGCAACATCCTGCCCCTGCCCCTGCACCTGCACCTGCACCTGTACCTGCTCGATCGCATGAACCAACCCCTCTCAGCCAAAGTACCGCTTCGCCTAATCCGCCGCAGCCTACCTTTGCCCGCACGGCTCCCAATCAAATCCATATAACGCAGACGAAACAGCCGGCACCCCAGACACAACCCCACGACGGTGGAAACACCCATACTTCTCAACCGGTATTTTCAAACTTTAAGATTGAGTTTACCTGTACTACGTGTGGCGCTTTGAACCAGAGTTTCTTTCCGAACCAAGGAAACACTGCGGACGGGAACTACTTGCCTCCGCATCCTGTACCCGAGCAAGCAGCTGATCCAAGGGCTGTAGGCCCATCTCAACCTGGGCCAGGTAACAATAGCAGCAACCCAGTTGGAAGTACGACTGCATTTGAAGGCGCCCCTGTTGCCAACACGCGCGTTATACAACCTCCTTGGCCAGCGGGAGCCCTGGAAGTTCCAATCGCCCCAGCACATTCCTGATTTACTACAGGACTATCAAATGGTCCCTGACTCGCTACCTGTCACAGGTTCATATGATCTGTATCTCATTTGAAGAACCGCTTGATGTAATGTCTAGTATTGAGCTTCTTTTTCGAAGAAGACGCTTGGCATACGGTCATACGGTCAAACATCATTCGACATAAGTCGCGCTGGTAATGGTTCGAATAAACAAGATGATGATCTTGACTGGAATCGGGCGCAAGATTATTCCCACCGGCCCGGCCTGAATCCATCAAGTAAATCTTGCATTGGTCGCACTACCTTGGCCATCATCCTGATCAACAGACTGATCGCGAACATGGAAGAATTGATCTACAACATTTTACTTTATTTCTAACGTCTCTGGACTTTACGAATGAAAGTCCCACGCCATTGAATCAATGCTACTTGAAGAAATTCAGTCATGGCATATGGTCGACTGTTCGAAAAATTGATGCCCACGCGTTTAATAACTTTCTTGAATATATGAAGGGCTTTATCTGCGGCTGTTCTATTTCATACAGGGTTTTGGTACATAACCTTATTGCCTATTTGCACCTATTGGGTTAATCGCGATTGTCCGTTTAGCGTGACTGTTCATATATCAGCTATGTACATGACTGTTGCCACAGTATATAATATCTCATTCAGAACTTCGTTGGAGTTGAATTGTGAAATAAATTTATTAATTACTTGATTTTCTTAAACTTTTGTTTGATTTTTGCAACCTTTGGGTAGTTGGGTAATTGACAAAATGCTGCCTGAAGAAACGATACTACTCGTGCCACGACGAAATCGAAATTGAATACTGCAAATTCTGGCTTCAAAGATTACTACAGAGAGAGGAATAAACTTCTGAAGTGTCTCGTCAAATGTACATTCGGGATTTCCCTCAGCATTGAATTGACGAATCCAATCTTCGCGTGGAAGCCGGATGGAAGAGGGATTCCTAGTCACGTCATCCGTCTGCTTTGTGCCATAATTCCCGGGCTGCCTCGTCCGTTTTCTGAACAGCCTTGACACGGTCATATCTAATTTTGTTTATATTTATTGAAGAGGACATACTGGATGTCTTGATCCGCCCGAATTGAAGCAGGGATACGTCTTCGAGCTTCCATGGGAAAGATTATGATTCTTAATTGTCGGCATCATCCTGGAGACATGATTGTTGGAGGATTTTCCATCACCCAGCAATACTCAATAAGGATATCCTGGACTCTATGTACAAAATAGCAGACGATTCAAGGTGTCTTTCATTGGAAGTACATATAAGCATCACGCAGGGAAAACTTGACCTGAGCTTTCACAGACGGAGTCCTCCATGCAGCCTACCCTTTTCAACAGAATCATTCAAGATGCATATATATATATATATACTCTGTACTATGCTCCAGCATATATTTTGCTTGCCTTGATCTTTCTTTCCCAAAAGGGCAAGGTCGATGACATAACTCCGCATCTGTATCGGGGGTTTGCCGATCGCACATTTTCTTTTCCTTTGACAACGGACTGTTCTGGCTCACCGTTGATACTTGAAAGTGGAAATGTCTTGATGTGCGACATGCGAGTCGTGGCCTGTCAATAGCTCGGAATAACCACTGATTAGCAACTTCCCAAGCGGAATTCGTCCAGCGCCGCCTCCATCGGACGTCCGACGAGGCCATCGCGGATGCCGACGTAACCGCTCCACATCCGACCAGACGGTTTCTCTTTTTTGGAGCCAAAATGCACAAAGAAAGGCGGAATTGGCCCGACAGGCTCCCTGCGTTTGGAGTGTGAGCAGATCAGGGGAGAGGGGCTTTCTGACTGGCCTGTCAGTGGCGCAGATTCTGACCGTCGGTGTAGGGTCCGATGCACGCCTGGAGTTATTGATAAGGCCCAATTTATCCCTTGATATCCCTGCAAGATGTGTTGCTGCTATTGCTGCGTTTGGAAAAACCGGGATAGTAAAGGATCATCTAGGCTGTTTGAAAAATCTTCTTGATACCCGATACCTTTTCTACTGGCTGCTGTGAGTCAACTGTTGCTCTCGAGGAGCCTTGCCACCGAGCTATAAAACAGCAGCATTGAATTATGTTTTAAACCGATGCTGTGTGAGAACGGTGTTTGTTTAAAATTGATTGTCCTTTTTGTACATCGAGGAAATATTCTGGTATACTAATGAGGTTGTGATATCTTGGATTCTATCTCATTGGCCTACACAGTCGATATACGACATCGGAGAATGGACCGGCAACGAGCCGCAGAGAAGGCTCTGCATGACCAGACAAATATCCTGCCCTTTAAACAGTTGATGATTGTCTTTACCAGTCTTGCGATATCATTGCTCATCTCATTTGTGGACCAGAACGGAATCAGCGTTACCCTGCCCACGATTGCCAAAGACCTCAACGCAGAAAGCACCATTTCATGGGCTGGCACCTCATCACTGATCGCAAACACCGTGTTTACGGTCCTGTATGGCCGCCTTTCAGATATCTTTGGTCGGAAGATCGTGTACCTGTGTGCGCTGGCTCTGCTGTGCATCGCGGACTTGCTGTGTGGCCTTTCTCAAAATGCCGCCATGTTCTATGTCTTCAGAGGTCTTGCCGGTATTGCAGGAGGTGGTATTGCATCTGTGACCATGATCATCGTCTCCGACGTGGTGACATTAAGAGATCGTGGCAAGTACCAGGGAGTCCTGGGTGCGTCTTTGGGAATGGGAAACGTCATCGGGCCCTTTATCGCAGCGGCCTTTATCATGAAATCAACTTGGCGAGGCTTCTTCTGGCTGATTTCTCCTCTGTCGGCATGCTCAATTATCGTTGGATACTTCTTGATCCCAAACAATGCCCGGCAGGATGGCCTCAGAACGAACATGCGTCGGATTGACTACTACGGCATTCTTGCCTCTTCAATCGGGATCATATTCTTACTGATTCCCATCTCCGGCGGTGGTTCTTACTTTGAGTGGGACTCTGCCATGGTGATCAGTATGCTTGCGATTGGAAGTTGTTCCTTGATTGCCTTCATTTTTATTGAATGGAAAGTGGCGTCACTGCCCATGCTTCCCAGTAAGTTCTGGCAGTTTTCACCTCTCAGATAAGATGGATACTGACTTGTATGACTAGTTGTCTTCTTTAAGAACAGAGTTCTTTGTGCACTGTTCATTCAAAGCTTTCTCTTGGGAGCGGTCTACCAGGCATACCTTTATTATTTACCATTATACTACCAAAACGCTCGAGGATGGTCTCCGATTGTGTCTGCAGCATTAACGGCACCTATGGTCACCTGCCAATCGTTGTCTTCCATCGCTTCTGGGCAGTACATTTCACGATGCAAGCGATACGGAGAGGTCATCTGGCTTGGTTTTGGTCTTTGGACGCTGTAAGTGTAAATGTGAACCGTCTTTTCCTTGTGATTATTCTAACTGAATTTCTATAGGGGCGCTGGCTTAACCCTGCTGTTCAATGTCCATACTAGTCCTGGTGCGATTGCAGTCATTGTCGGTGTGGTAGGGATGGGTGTTGGATTCACTTTCCAGCCCACCCTGGTCGCCATGCAGTCGCACTGCACAAAGTCCCAACGTGCCGTGGTTATATCAGATCGGAACTATTTCCGCTGTCTCGGGGGTGCGTGTGGACTGGCCGTCTCTGCTGCTCTTCTGCAAGCAACGCTTCGGTCCAATCTGCCCGAAGGATACCAAAATTTGGTGCACTCGACTTATTCGCTTCCCTCCCGGTCAAACGTTTCGGATGCAGACTGGGCTAGTATACTTGCCGCATACGCTAAAGCGTCGCGTGCAGTTTTCATCCTGCAAATACCTCTTATTGGAGCGGCGTTCCTGGCTTGTGTATTCATTCGGGATCGTGGTTTGGAGAGAGTCAAAGAGCCCGAGGAGGAAAAGGCAGAAGCGCAGCAGAAAGCACTTGAAGAGCAGCGCGCGAACGGTCTTTCGGCAGAGGCATCTGAGATCGAGGGGTCTGATGAAAGAGCAAAGGCCGAGCCAAGAGCAGATGCTGAGTCACCTGCTGCGAAGAATACATCGGAGAGCAATCAGGAGAGCAAGACGTCGTGATTGATGTCTACACCGAAGACGTTTCGTTCCGTGTCAATCCTGTGGATCGCATTAGATGCATCGGTGGCGTTTTGTTTTCATAGAGCATAGAGTAAAGCAACTTGATATAGATAATGTTTGAATTGAGATATGATCATTGATTTTGGAATGCTCATGAGAACACCCTGTGAATTGATACACTAAACAAACCAACGGAAGGAATGGTGGATTATAGATTCCGTATCTATTCTACTGTAGCAGAGTTAATAGAGAGCGTACCCTCAACAGACCCAAATCGGACAAAGTGAAGCTATTCCCGCCAGCGGGTCTAGTCTATTTCTGGACATGCCGGATGGAACCGCAAAAGTCTTGGCGCCGTCGGTTTCTCCGACGCATCTCGACTCCATCTCGACTCTCCAGGCATCTTCTTGCGATATCTGGAAATATACATATTCATCGCTGATAATTTGGGCGAGATGGATATGCTTCAATCTCTGCATTATGGATATCACTGAGCCTTCAACTTCTGCTTCAAGGGATTACAACCCTCGGAAGCGCGGGAGAACGGCCTGTTCACGATGTAAGACAAGGAAGCAGAAGGTGTGTAATGTACCTGTATGACTGAGCCAGGGATGCAGCTTTAACATGAAATAGTGTGACAATGAGTATCCTGTGTGCTCGAATTGCCAAAAAGCTGGAGCCGACTGCGATAAATCCAGCGTTCGGCAGGAGAATTCGTCGCAGAACCAGTCAGCGTTTTCCGTCCGTTTTTTCTGAGAATGAGGATACTAATTACCTACGATAGATATACACGTACTTTGGAACAGCGCATTGCGTATCTAGAGTCTCAATTAGAAGGCAAAATAGCCAGCAGCAATGCTAGCAACAACGCCACTCATCCCGTTGCTGCTTTACTATCGCCTCAGAATCAGGATACTCCTCAGACAGGCTCGATGGCTGGGATTGATAATAACCCAGTCGGTGAGCTGGCGGGATTCCTCGCTTTGAACCCCTCAGAGGCACCTGCATATGTGGGCTCTAGCTCTGGGCTTTCCCTGGCTGCAAATCTTGGAGAGATGGTTCAAGCAACGGTGTGGAATCAGATCCTCTCCCCTTTCTACAGCCAACAGAATCAATCTTCTAGAGGTAATGGGGTAGATTCAGGACCAAAGTCTACCGGCTTCCCCCCTCAACCACCGCATGCTCAGAGTGGCACTCGGAATCGAGCGTCCAGGGTAGAGGAGGTGCTTGCAAATAGTGCTGAGCCACCGAATGATGTCATGGGGACGAGGATCTTGAATGCATATCTCACAAGGCTTCACGTCCGCTATCCCTTTCTTGACAGGGACGAGTTGTGGCGGTTGCATGGGGATCGCTGCAGGCTAGCAAAGGTCAAACGTGAGGAGCTTTCAAAGGCTGAAAGGTTTGGGATATTCAAAATCTACGTGGTATATGCAATCGGAGCGACCCTGATCCAGTTGAGCGAGAAATACACATATGTGGCTCCTGAGGTACGTATTCCAATGGGTCTTTTTCTACCAACTCTGACCATTATAGCGATTTTACATGACCGCTCTTCAACATGTGCCAGCAATGTGTGAAACACGATCGGTGGAGAATATAGAGGCCATGACTCTTCTTGTAGTGTACCACCTTAGATCTGCATCAAATCATGGTATGTGGTACATGGTTGGTCTTGCCATGCGTACTGCCATTGATCTTGGACTTCATCGGAAAGCAAACGAGGCTCATCTTGATCCTTTTACTGCTCAAATGCGTCGGCGGCTGTTCTGGACGGTCTATTATCTAGAAAGAGTCGTGTCGATGTCTCTTGGGCGACCGTTCAGTCTTGCAGACAGGCATATCGATCTTCCCTTACCGTTGGATGTGGACGACGATGTGCGTGATCCAGCGCTGTTGACCAACCGTCAACCAACGGATAGACTGTCGACTTTGACATTCGCAATATACTTGACTCAGCTACGTCGCATTGATTCCAAAATCCAACACAAAATCTACCGGGCGGATCAACCGCTGCATGCCCTTCGATCGAAAATGGATGGCCTTTTCTTCGAACTGCAAGAGTGGAAGGAATCCGCCACGGCGCGTTTCAGTGGGCCTGATCTTGACTATCCCATGCTTCATTATAACAGGGCGCTACGGATACTGATCCAGCCCTTCTTACCTTCTCTTCCCCTCTCTGATCCATATTATCATATCTGTCTTCGGGCGGCCGGGGATATTTGTCAGACTCACAAAAAACTACATCAAACACCCGGGTATGGCCACTCATTTCTGGCAGTTCAGACGGTCTTCATGGCAGGCGTTACCCTTTTGTATGCCTTATGGACGCATACGGATGAAATATGGTCAGTCCAGATGAGCAACGACATACGCGCGTGCTCGACCGTTCTATTCGTGATGGGAGAACGAGCAGCATCAGTCAAGAAATACCGCGACGCATTCGAGTTACTTGTCAACGCAGCCATGGAGAAGCTTGAAGGCGACGAAACTGCCAAGAGTGTCGGTATGGCCGAACTGATGACTGCCCAACAAGGTGGGAATACCTTCCCCGGAGCTGGAACTGGCATGTTCAAACCCGAAGATGTTTCCACGACGAACCCACTGGGCGTGGCATCGGATGGGGGCTGGGGATCGCAGATGCAGGCGGACTGCGAGAACCACGGGGTTCGGATGGCGATGCAACTTGCTCCTTGGATAGACCTGAACCAGGAGAGTCAGTTGTGGATGCCTGATTTTGAGACATTTGAAAATATGTCTGGTACACTTTGGGGATGCGGAGATTCCACTCCATTTGATGCGCTTTGAGATGACCTCTCTGTGAGACATACTCTGTCTACGAAGACTGCAACACTCAGTCTTGAGCCAGCAATTTCGTGACAGCTTGAATACATATCATCGGAAAATCCTGATACTTCTCATGCTACAAGTCAGTCTACAAAGACTGCTAGATCTAATCTATGCTCCGAGGCAGCGATGCTACGTCACAGTTTGATAAAATGTCAAAACGAACCCTGGTAAACTTCTTCGACCAGACTGTTTGGGAGATCACTGCCTGTATACAAGGTCTACAACGCACCGCTGCAGCCTACTGTAGCTTTAGGTGGATGGCAACT
Organism: Aspergillus wentii DTO 134E9; assembly: GCF_001890725.1. Lineage (NCBI taxonomy): Eukaryota > Fungi > Ascomycota > Eurotiomycetes > Eurotiales > Aspergillaceae > Aspergillus > Aspergillus wentii. The sequence goes on from NW_024467839.1 coordinate 86,105, forward strand.
TTCCTTCGATTTCCAACCTTCTATCATTCAACGACTTGATCACTACACTCCTTCACTATGCTGCCAACCACCAACGATCACTTATCAATTTACTATTCATAACCTCCTGTTTATCATTCATTACCAAACAAAATGGAATTCCCCAGTCTCGGATGTCTGGCTCAATTCCCATACGAGATCCGCGAACAAATCTGGCTACAGTTCATCCCCGACGGCCAGGATACCGTGCTTTTACGCACCCCAAAGACAGATCTGCGCATCCTCCGCGCTAGTAAAAGCATCCACGACGAGATATCGCTGTTGCTGTACCGACGGTCCTGTCTGGAATTCGACGTCTCCGCGATCTACTACCAAAGGAAGGAACGATGGACCACTGTCTACTTAAGGCGGGGCCGACAGGAGCGAGCACAACTGGAGGAGCCACAAGCTACGTGGATTCTTCGAAACAAAGAAGACGCGAGAACACGGGGCTTTGATAATCTTCCCTTCCACAGAATCGATCGTGTGGTTGCGAATCTCTTCGCGCCCGACCCTAAAGACGCAGGCAAGCTATTCTGTCTCTGGCAGAGAGTGCGTGCCCTAGTCGAACTGCTGAAGGGCGCGGAAAAGATTCGAAATTTGACCATCCGACTGTGCAAACGCGACGGCCAGGATTGGTTCGACAGAGATCGCGGAATGAATCACAGTATGAGGCTGCTACGAGGAGAAACCCACTGTGACCATGACGTGGCGGTGTTACCGTTCTGCACACTACAGAATGTCGAAAACATCACGGTTGAAGCTCACTCGGCGGAACTGGAGCAAAGGATGAACTGGCGAGTGATCAACGTGGGAAAAATCCAGGAGAGCGAGGCCCGGCTTGCTGTATCTCGACGCGTGGGGTTTGAGTATATGTGGCTGCATGCGGATTTGTGGAAATATGCGCCTGGGCGGACGGCGAGGCTTATGCGGTGGGATTTTCTCCGGCAGTGGTTTCTGCAGAAATGCAACGGGGAGTCTGAGTTTGAAGAGCGGACTCGGGGGGTCTTGGATGAGTTTCCGGAGCTACATCATAGGCGCCCTAGAGATATGATGGTGATTTCGAGTATGATTTACGATATGGTGTGTTTATATTACGATATGGAGGCACAGCAGGAGAAGAAGATGCACGAGTGGGAGGAGAAAAAGGGGATCCCGCCGGCAGCGTCTTTGGAGTTTTCCGAGACGTATGATGTGGATGAATTGTGGGAGAAGCATAGCAAGGGAAAGACAACGGAGGAGATGTTGTCTATATCGACATTGTATGAGAAAGGAGGTTGCGTTGAAGATGAATCTATAGGTGCTGAGTCTCTATAGCTATGGTACATATATACAATATTATACACGATTATTATAAACTGTGCGGCCTGGGATCAACCCAGAGAGGATCTAGATAGTAGATCAAGCCATGTCCGATAGAAGCAGCCAACGGACCAACCTGATTACTATGTTAGCATCATCTCATACAATATAAGATATGAAGCAGAAAACTCACCCAATGAATCCAATGATACCCCGGAAAGCCGGTCGCGACATAAACACCAAAACAGCGCGCCGGATTGACACTGGCCCCGATATAGCCCTCTCTCGTAAACGCCGACCCCCAACTGACAATCCCCAGCACAATGCCCACCAACCACGGCGACGCCGCATGGCCAAACAGCCTCGCCTGGCGCGGATCCAACGCAACCCCAAACTCCACATACACGAGAATCAAACAACTCATAAACTCAATCACCAGGGCATCTTTCACCGGCACGACGTCGGTGTCGAAATAGCACCCGCCGACGGTGAACTCGCGACTCCCGTACGCAGTCCGCATGGCCCAGCCAGCGAGCGCACCGCCGAACGTCTGCCCGGCTAGATAGAGCACCATGCGCGGGAAGGAAATCATACGGGCAAAAAAGGTGGCCATGGTGATGGTGGGACTGATGTGGCCGCCGCTGGAGGGGGAGAAGGTGTAGATGAGCAGCGGGATGAGGAGGAGGTTGGTGATGCCGCCGAAGAGGGGGGAGAAGAAGGTGACGGTGTGGTAGATGCCGGCTTCAGTTTTGGGGGCTGCGAGGGTGGAGGGGGCGTGGATTGTTACCCAGGAGGTGATGAAGGTGTTCATCATGCTGCCTATCATTCGTTAACACTCATCTTCGAATGTAGTATAGAAGGTAAATAGTATAAGAGGTCATACCAATGCACTCCAACACCGCAAACTTCCACAAATCCATACTCTTAAAGCCACGCAGATCAAAAACCTCAGACAGATGCATACTGGGCGCCGCATCGGGAACCTTCTTCAACAGCTTCGAATTCCGGGGATCGTTACGATCAAAGTATTCCTGGGGCCCGCCCAGTCTGCCCGCAAAGGGGGGAATGGCCGGAGACACGCTGGGTTGGCGTTCATGGCTTTCGTATTCGGGGAGGCCCGAGATGACGACCATGGCTGAGCAGACAGAGCTGAATGAGATGAAAAAAAGAAAAGACGTAAGGCTACATTTCCGTTTTCACGCGACATATTCACCTTTGTATATGCGGCTTAAGGAAAGACCCGGAAAGAGAGTGGATACGACAGCCGTTTGTTTCGCAGTTACGGAAGTTTGCATAGCCAGAGTTTGCGCAGCATTTCAGCTATTCGTCACACACAGCATACCAGTGACCACGAGTCAGTCGCCCGAGAAGGAACATCGGCAATCCGAAAAGCTGCAAGATCCGAAACGGGGAAAAGTGGAGCTGCGATAAGAAGGCAGAAAAGCTTCTGGAAGCAAACGATTTGGCAATTGCATTATGTCGTTTCAATGGGCGGGAGGAGCGTGATTGGCCGGATTAGCTGGAGAGATCGGCCCATGTGGACTGGGGTGGATTCGGATAAGATATTATAAATGAGGTTAATAATGCTCAGTCTGACAGTAACTGAGTATAAGCGAGATGGAAGAATAAATAGTATAATGAACAAGAATAGGAATAAGGATGAGGATAAGAGTATAAGCACTATGTTAGTATAGTGCACTCTGTAGTAGTAGAGACAGCCTGAGTGGCAATGTTAGTCATCATTCAGACATTCAGATGAAGAGAATGGAGAAAAGAAATAGAAAGAAAAAGAAAAGAAGACAAGAAGACAAGAAGAAGCCAAGAGCGTATTTAAAGGACAGCTTATCATTGCATCTGTCTTGACTCATTTGATGAATCAAGATATCAAGTGCAGTTATTAACCAACTTATCATCCCTGTTGAGATAAGACTCATAGCACACTTAGATTGCATTCTAAGGACCCGTGAAATCGAGTTTCCCACCCGTAATTCTTATTTAGTTTAGCTAATTATAAAGACAACTCATTATATCTACGATTTAACTCTTCTTTCTTATGACTCTTATTACTCTTAGGAGTTTCTGATATTGCATCTTTAACTATATCTATCTCTTTATACTCTAAAATTTCCCCTAAACAGAGGAATGAAATCCCGATAATATTGATATATCTAGTTCTATATCGTAACATCCATCTTCATGCTTCAGAATGAAACCTGTAGCTATTAGCATAAACCAGATATTCGATCATGTTCAACGTACTTGTACTACCCGGACCGAGGTATGACGTGCGGGGTCATCAGTATATCATCCCCAGAGCATACCAAGCAGAACATCTCATCAACAACATGAATTTCGACTTACCACCAGAATTAACTGCTTATGTCGAGTCCATTGACTCCTTCATCAAATCCGACATCCTCCCTCTGCAGTATTCAAACGACAATAACCGCTTCTTCGATCACCGACGGGAATACACCCGCACCGACTGGGAGAATGGCGGAATCCCATCCAAACAATGGGAGGACCTACTCCGTATTCACCCTCATCTGCAATCTAATAGATTAGTCTAATAAATCCAGAACAAGCCCGTGTTCTCGCCCAAAGGAATGGATTCTACAGCTTCGCCCTCCCAAAACCATACGGCGGATCAGGACACCCACACACCAACCTATACATGTCCGCGATCCGCTTCCACCTCGCCTCCCACCCAACCTACGGAGGAGGGATAGGGCTAGCCAACGATCTCCAGAACGAACACAGTATAGTCGGCAACTTTCCCGATCTCCTCATGCTGCACCACTTTGGTAGTGATGCGCAGCGGGACACGTACATTCCCGCCCGGCTAAGGGGGGAGTTTCGCGTGACGTTCGGCCTGACGGAGCCTGGACACGGGAGTGATGCGACGTTTATGGAGAGTGAGGCGAAGGCGGTGCGAGGGGGGTACGAGATATCTGGGGTGAAGAAGTGGCAGACGGGAGCGCATGCCTGTACGCATTTGATTATCTTTGCGAGAACGGGGGGGAAGGATGGCGAGGGGAGGGGGGTTACGGCGTTTATTGTGCCTCGGCAGACGGAGGGGGTGAGGGTTGTTAGTTATGAGTGGACGCTGAATATGCCGACGGATCATGCGACGGTGGAGCTGGATCGAGTGTGGGTGGGATCGGATGCGGTGCTGGGGAAGGTGGACGAGGGACTGGCGGTGGCGCAGACATTTGTGCATGAGAATCGCATTCGACAGGCGGCGAGTTCGTGTGGTGCGGCCAAGTACTGTCTGGATAGGAGTGTGGAGCGGGCGAGAGAAAGAAGGATTTGGGGAGGGAAGAGGCTGGCCGAGAACCAGGCGATACAGTTTCCTGTGGTTGAGCTGATGACGCAGGTGGAGATGTTGCGGTTGCTCATCCTCAAGACAAGCTGGGAGATGGATCGCATTGAGGGTGATCGGCCGTGGGTGGAGACTGAGAGAAGACTCAGCGATAAAGTTGCCATGTGTAACTACTGGGCGAATCGGTTGGTGTGCCAGGCTGCAGATGAGGCTATTCAGGTAGGACGATTCCGGCATCTGCAGTATATGGAGTGCTGATGAAGTAGATACACGGGGGCGATGGATACTCGCGACACTACCCATTCGAGCATATATATCGCCATTTCCGACGATATCGCATCACCGAAGGAGCAGAAGAGATCCAGATGCGCAAGATTGCTGCGTATCTTTTTGGCTTTGGGCCGAAAGAGAAGCTTTGATGGACAGTCCCTAACTCAGACATTATTCAGTCATTAGGTAAGTATATCATCCAACTATATTATACTTATTATACTTTGAATATACTAAGATTATTCTAAGATACACTCTGATATACAAATATTGAGATGTTGCCTTGGGCCACTAACCAATCAGCGTTGCCTAAATCCCCGCAATAAAACTGCAAATAACCTCAATCTGATAACATCACCATATCATCATGCCGCTTCTCAATCTGCCGACTGAGCTTCTATCGCGTATCGTTGCATATGTCGACTGGGAGTCTCTCCACCCACTGCGACTAACCTGCCAAACATTATCCCACATTGCAGTCAATCAACTCTTCAAAACAGTAGAATTATACCCAGATCAAGACAGCTGCAACAGATTTACAAGCATTCTGAGATGCAACCTCAAAAACAGGACGAAAAGGATAATTCTGCATAGCATCGAGGCAGATGCTGTGAGTGTCTCCCCTGGATAACCATCACGATCTAACAGAACAGGATCTGTGCGATGAATACGGAGGAGCCGATGGCGAAGAAGCCCAACTGCCAGGTTATTATACAGCCCTCATTCCTCGACTGGATGAATTCCCCAATTTGCACAGCCTGACGGTCCACTTTGACAAATACTGCTGCGTGCCGGACGAGAATGGCTACGTGAACTGTTCCCAGACATGGAATTTCCGCTCTGACGTGATGAAGCGGTTGTTCGCATCGACAGCGTCCCTACCTCGACTCAATCAAGAACTGGCAATCCGGCACATGCAGACTATCAATGTCAAAGATGTAAAGACACTGCAATCGATGGACAAGACTTTGCGGGGTCTGCGTTCTCTGCGGCTCGGCATCATCAGTGAATATGACAATACAAACCCAGAGATCACCGATCGAGTAGGCTCAACTATAAATGATATAGACACAGCTAACGAATGCAGCTCCCTGAACCGCATGACTTTTTTGACGAAATTCCCCCTCTGTGGCTGAAGCCCACCATGTCGACTCTCCAGCATCTCACTCTCTACTATCAGCACTGCTTTGGCTTCTACCCCAAACTCGATCTGCGTGGTGTTCACTTCCCCCATCTTAAAACGTTGGCTCTAGGAAACTACACCTTCATCCACGACACCCAACTCGACTGGATCCTCTCTCACGGTCACAGTCTCTGCGAACTCTACTTGGACGAATGTGCCATCGTCTTCGCAGCTCGAATGACCGAACCAGAAACCGTGCAACACTGCTATCTGGACTCGACACAGATCACCCGGTTATCAAACGAATACCACGCCACATATTCTGCGCGCTGGCACGACTACTTTTCAGCCTTTCAATCGGAACTGCCCCATCTCCGACACATCAGCATGGGGAGATCCGACTGGTGGCTCGGGATGCCGTTTGAAATGGAGGGGGAGATCGGCATGGGGCTACTTATGGACCGGTATATGATGTTTGATGATGAAACACGTCCCAATCCGTATATTGGGGGCAGCCATGTGTTTGAAGGAGAGTATGAAGAATGGCCATCTTGTACTGAAGAGGATAAAGAGGCATTGGGATCGTTGTTGATATCGACTGGGCAGATGAAAGAGGATATCATCGTGGAGTAATGATCTCACTGACGAATGACAATCCGTCATTAATAATGATGATAAGTATCCACACCTCGTATAAGTGTGTACACAAAAGTACGAATTAAACTCGGAATAGCAGGTGCATCGCATCCCTGCAGCCCGAATATGACAGCTCAACATGCGGGGTTGAATAACGCACTGCTGCAGACTTTTAAAAAGCATTCTGTGTAACACTGCTTCCCCTTTTCATCATCCCAAAATGGGTTCTTTTCAGACATACGCTGGCTATCTTTTCCTGGCCATCATCATCATTCGACTTGTTTCGAACAAGTTCAGACTATCTGGCATTCCAGGTCCATGGCTTGCTGCGTATACTCGACTGTGGAAGGTATACGATGTGTGGAAAGGCGACGCCCATCAAAATGCCATCCAGCTGCACCGGAAATACGGCAAGATGGTTCGCATCGGGCCTCGCCATGTTTCATTCAGCGATCCAAAAGCGCTTCCAATCATCTACGGACTGGGAAAGGGGTTTAACAAGGTGAGTCTATTTGGTATGGATGAAGTGAGCAGCGCTGATAGATGCAGACTGCATTCTTCCCGCTGCAAAGCATCGTATGGGAACAGAAACCACAGATGAACCTCTTCTCCACCCGAGACGAACAATATCACCGCGAACAGAAACGAGCCGTCGCCAACGCGTACAGAATGAATTCGCTGTTGGAAATGGAGTCGTCTGTGGACTCCTGTACGGATGTCTTCATCTCGCAGATGGGCAAGTTTGCAGACGCAAAGAAACCGGTGGATCTGGGGATATGGCTACAGTACTATGCGTTTGATGTTGTTGGGGAGTTGACATTCTCGAAGAAACTGGGCTTTCTGGGAGAAGGACGCGATGTAGATGATATGATACAGGCTATTCAGGGACTGCTGCTGTATGCGAGTGTGTGTGGGCAGATTCCTGAAGCGCATCCATTTCTACTTGGGAATCCACTGCTGCCGTTGCTTATCCCGAGTATGGAGAACTGGAATCAAGTGCTGCGGTTTACCTTGAAGGCGATGAGCTCACGCATGTCGGTGCACAACGATGGGAAAATAGAGCAGGACAGCGACAGCACTGGCAAAGACATGCTGTCCCGCTGGATGGCCGTCCACCAAGCTGATCCCGAACGCCTCTCCTCCCGAGACATGATCGTGCATCTATCCGGGAATGTCTTTGCAGGCTCCGACACCACCGCCATCGCCCTCCGCGCCATCATCTATCTCCTCATCACCCACCCGGACAAGCTGTCCAAAGTGCAAGCCGAGATCGACACTGCAGCCCAACAAGGCCACCTCAGCAACCCCCTCTCCTACCGCGAATCCCTCACCCACCTCCCCTATTTCGCCGCCGTCATGAAAGAAGCAATGCGCCTGCACCCCTCCGTCGGCCTCATCCTCGAACGCCACGTCCCCTCCACCGGCGCGACCATCTGCCACCAATACCTGCCCCCCGGCACAGTGGTGGGTATCAACGCCTGGGTCCTCCACCATAATGAGGACATCTACCCCGATCCCGAATCATTCATCCCCGAGCGCTGGTTAGACAGTTCGGCGGATAAGTTGCGGGAGATGGAGCAGAGTTTCTTTGCGTTTGGGGGTGGATCGAGGACGTGTATTGGGAAGAATATCTCGTTGATGGAGATGCATAAAGTTCTGCCGCAGTTGTTGAGGACGTTTGAGATTCGGCTTCATGAGGGGAGGCCGTGGAAGACGCGCAATGTGTGGTTTGTCCAGCAGGAGGGGTTCTATTGTGAGTTGGTGAGGAGGTAACCAGCTGTATGCGTGCTGTATGGTGCATACTATATAGTGATCTATACTTTAGATATAACAGACCAATCAATCTAAACAAATCCGATCACATGATACTGAGACATTAAAACATCCTGAAACATCAACATCACAACAAATCAATCAGAATCATAAAAGTAAGAAAATGCACCTCGACCACAAAATCCCCTGGACCACCGCCTCCTCGCACTTCTCTCTCATCCACAACAATCCCAAATTCACCCCCCACCGCACCGGTCTCTTCCCCCGCAATCGCCCCGCCCAATCCAACGATCTCAACCACTTCATTCGCGTCGTGGTCGCCACGATCCGCGAGTTTTCCAACACGCAGCGGTCCAAAGCCACATCTACTACTTCTGTTTCTGGAAAGCTGTTTTCAGACACACTTCTCTTCTATCCCGAGCGGAAATATGGATTAGGGGAGTATGAGACGAGTTCTGCACTGCATAATCCTCTGTCCGAGAAACATCAACATGTGGAGTACTGGATTGAGCGTGCGGGTGGTTCTGAGCGTCCGGTAGAAGAACTGGGCTATTCGAGTGGCGATGGGGATCTTTCTGATGCCGTAAAGATGCTCGTCATTCTTGCTGCGAATACAGATAAGGATGACGAATCGCGAGAAGTAGCCATCGAGGCATTCTCTGTTTTACTTACTCTATCTCGACATCCGAAAGTGCCGCTTCACCAACTAAAAGCCATCCATTGGGGCCACGCATTTGGAGTAGGCTTAGTGGGTGATTTTGCGCTGGATGCATACCTTCTGCTGAATCTCGTCGATGCGGTACTTTCTCGCAGTCGAATTGAAAATACACTCAAGAAAGAAGTCTCAATCCTAGAAATGGATTCCTTTCGTCACTTCGCCAATAATGCACTCCCGGACTACGACTATCCGACTCAAAACGTCCCCCATCGCGCGTTCTGGAATCCACTCGGCGTTACAGATGGTTGGGCGTATGAGCAGATCGAGGCAGTTGATCCGTTGACCTGTGAGGATCCAGATGTTCTGGGGAAGTTGAAGGAGTATTTGAAACTGTGCTTCGCACTGGTATACGTGTATGATGCGTTATTGGTGGAATGGCATGGAGAGGAAGAAGCAGACGCGCATTGGAAGGAGGTGATGGTGGGCTTTTTGGGGGTTTGTGGGTGTAACCGTGACTGGGATCGACTGGAGGTTGTATAGAAGACTGTGTATATAATGTATAAGAAATCCAGCTCATATGTCAGATGACCCAGAAGATGCCTTTGCGTGTTTCGGATTCAATTAGGTTGCTGTTTGTCTTTGATGAAGACCTCGTGGGGTGCTGAGCAAAGTGCTGCGCCTGTGTCTGTGTAGCATATATGCAATTGACCAGAAGATTCGAGCAAGAGAGCCAAATTGAGCCATGCAGTCCATTGAAGCAGGACTTGGGCAATTTTGCCATGGGTGAAGGCGGATTTGTCGGAGTTGGGATGGTAAGCTGACTAGGGTTTAGTCTAACATAGAGCTCCATGGTAAAGTACAGACATTATCCACCCCTTACAGGGCCCATACAGGGCATCATTATTCTACTTTGCCTTAAGAATGAATGGCATTCTACGAGGAGACTATTAACCAAAACTGTTGGTCTTTATTTTCAGAAATGTCCTACCATATTTAACTTTAATCAATGCTTGATTCGTTACGGTTATTGCAGAAGCTACCTACGTCAGTTGCCTCTTTCATCACATGTAGTATAGAGAAATAGCTTGATTATAGAGTACACGAGGGCGATGAAATAATTGTGCTTTAATAGATTTGGAAAGATAGCATCAGCTATGAGAGAAGCACTTCATCGCGTCCGTATGTAATGGACCTCATTATAGTAGTGTAGAGCCAGTACCGTATACGACTGCGTGAAGCCAGTAATTATTTATGTACGGCTATGCTGAACAGATATATATTTAATTGCCATTTGCTGATTTCCAGTACACTCACTCCCAGTGGAGTCAACTACAGGCCGAGAGTACGTTTACCAGAGGACACTATCAAGACAGACAGTTGCCATTACTTTACCTTAGGAATACAACGAGTAGATCCTACTAACCATCCTACTTGAACTGACTGGAAATTCTCGCATTGAGTGACATGAGGCAAATGGAGGTGAATGAAAGGAAGAACGTGGGCTGTTTCACGGTCATCCCTGGAATGCAGCCCATCCGCCCTGTCGGAAGGGGGGCATCCTGTCAACCTTTCACAATCCATTTCAGGGACATGTCAGTTGGTAATAATATAGATCCGAGTAGAAATTAAAAGGAGGATACAGAAAGAACATGTTGTCTTCCCATGTTGGAAAAAAATTCCGCCGAGGGGGAAGCCGCCGGTCCGCATTCCAGGCGGTTTATGTTTATTTTGCTTATTGATAGAAGAACTCGTGTTGTTTACTGTAGATGAAATGAGAGAGTATGAAGAATTGGTGATGATATAGAGGTTAAGAGTGTGATTATGAGTATTAAGTAGTAGTCTGTGTCTTATAGATGGATTTTGCTGCGTCAATTACATAGGACATATATGATGATGGGGTGATAGCTGGTAGACCGAATATATATATATATATATACATATATGTATACTGTGTTTGTATATATATAACTTCCCTTCTACATAGATAGTGTAATGTCACTTTAATTAAACAACCATCCTATCCTTCAACCATCTACTATTATCATCACAATTCTATAAATTATTAGTTGTTTAATTCCATAATAATGCAATATAATCTATTCATCACGATGTTCTCTACTGTTGACCAAGGCGGTCTCAGATGCTGCCATAAGTCAACATACCATCAATGCAAACAAGACAATATTAATAACCATCTTTGAAACCAAACCGAATAAACAAAACATACATTATTGAATGCAATGAGGTGATGGGAATGTACATACCCGGACTCCTGAATATCAGATGATTCCGCCAGACGTCAAGCAAGGGGGGCACGTGCCTATATCCCACCCTTGACACCTTGAGGGTGACAGGGCATTTTGACTGGAAGAAGAATAAATGGTTATGGCAATCTTGTCTATTATTCTGTAGTGAAATGTTCTTGTAGGTAATAATCCGTAAAGAATAGCTTATGATCAAATACCGTATTCACTGAATAGGGAGTAAACAGTAATGCCCTCAATGTCACCTAGTCTGTGCCCTTCATTCCAGCGGCGCGGAACCATAAAGACAGCCCAGAATGTCATGTCCATTCTCCTACCCTGTCAATCCTCATCACTTCATATCCACCGTTGCCACCAGCAACATCGAATATGTCTGAATCTTTAATCCCCCAAGTATCTGGTCATATCCTTTTCTTCCAGACGACAACCTTCAACTGAAGACTTCGTCCCATCCCCAGTCCTGTCCTTTCCCAACCCCCCCCTCCCCGACAAGTATCCAAGGTAAGTAGCAAGGGAAGTATTCTGTGCAAATCAGTCAAGATGATGAGACACAGACACGGGGCGATCCATTATGGGGGCCCGAGTGCGCGTGGAAATGCAGTTGCCCCGAGAGGCGCTGCTGGCAGTGCTGCGGCTGACGTTCAGAATTTGAACGCGGGATACAACAACGCTGGGACCCAGGGGCCGACTGGAGCGGGAAATGAGTATGGATATGTGGGGGACGGTCGGTCTGGGAATGATTATGGGTCGTATCATGCGGGCCAGAGTCAGCAGGATTCAGACGCAAGTGCGAAGGAGACAGACACTGCGGAGGGCTCAAGCCAGCAGAACGGATCGAGCCAGAAGTCCAGCACGGATGGCAGTGTCGCTCAGGGTCAGACGCAGCAGAGCCCGGAACTCGCTCAGAGCCAGGGTGAAACCCAAGGGCAGGTTGGAGCGAATAGTCAGACTCAGGGCCAAAGCCAGCCACAGAATGCGCAGAATGCACAGAATGCGCAGAGCCAGCAGGGGTCTGCTTCTACAAAAGGTCAATATCAATCCGATCAGGCTCAGGCTGGATCTGGATATTACAACGCGTACTCGAACCAGCAGGCATCCCAGAAAGACGCGTCCAATGCAGCCAGCAATGGCTACAGTCAATCCAAGCAACCCCAAGCCAACGAGCAGAGCCAACAGAGTCCGCAAAACGTGCAAACCACCAAGCAGAACAGCCAACAGAATCCCCAGCAGAGCAACAATCACTCGTCCAACAACCCCCTATATCATGCCCCCCAGCAGAACACGCCCAAAGAGCCTGTCTACTCCGATTATAAAAACGGCCAATACCGTCCTCAGCTGTACAACAATCCCCCGCACAATTCGCCTTTGCCAGACCCAAGCATCGCATCCAGTGCAGCCACCGACCATCCCACCCACACTGCCGCCACTGGCATTGCTACCCACACGGCTCTTCCCACCGAAAGCAATCCGACGACAATGCCCACTCTTGCTTCCGGCTCCGGTGGCCATAAAATGGGCGCAGGCGAGACTGCTGCTGCCGCTGCCAGTGTGGTCGTCGTGGTCGGAGGTATTGCCGGATTTATCCTCGTCTGGCTGCACAGGAAGAACCGTCAGCGTCGGGCCTTGTACGGACCAAAATACGGCATGGAGAAGCGTGTGCCTGTTTCACCCAAAGCACCCAAGGTCGCCAAAGCCCTCAAGATTGGAAAGTCTCCCAAACCCCCCAAGGAACCCAAGCCCCCAAAGGCCCCGAAGCCGCCCAAAGAGCCCAAAGAACCGCAAGGGCCTTCTTTCGTTCAGAGAGGAGCGTCAACTGTTGGCTCTGCGATGGCTGGTGCTGCTTTGACAGTCATCACCATGTTCAAGCTTCTTCGCAAGCCAAAGGGCTCCTCGCCGTATCCGCAGGTCATCATGCATCACAACAACACCACCGAGATGTTGAACGAGACCTTCAACAACGAGAGCAAATGGTCCTTCCCCCAACTCAGCATCAATCCCGGAAAGTCTCCCAACTTGATCTCCAACTGTTCCACGCCTACATTGATCGTGTCTCCGACTTCGGAAAGTTTCGCCCGAGATGGAGGAAGACTCCGCCATGTGCCCTCTGGCCGAGCAGACCGTGTCGACCACCCTGGCACGGCCGAAGCAAGCACCGGATCGCTGAGAAGCTACCGTCCAGCACCTTCGGAAGCTGAGGTCGACCATGCTAGTCGACCGGAGAGTCCAAACGTGGGTTCATCTGCCAGTTCCACATACGACTTCACAGCCAGCCGTGGCGATCTACTGGCCATCACCAGCATCACACCGTCCCTGGCCAATCTGTATCGTGTCGACATGTCGTTTACTCCAACCAAGCCTGGACACATCGAGTTGCGGGAAGGACAAAGCGTTCGAATTCAACAATCGTACGACAATGGTTGGGTATGTATCTTCCTTGGCCTATTCTCATCATATGCTAATAAAACACAGGTCCTCTGCTCATTATCCGACAAGAGCCAAGAAGGAATAGCCCCAAGGGCCTGTCTCTCCTCGTGGCCCATCCGAGTCCAAGGAACCAGCTTGCGAGAAGTTCCCCGCGACGGCGCCCCATCCCCCGACGCAGGCAGTTCTCCAGGGACACCGCGCTTCTATTCCCAATTCTTTTCAACCTCGACCACCAATCTGTGATTGTGCGGTACTTTAAAGAAAAAGAAAAGTGATGTTATTTTCTATTCCACTTTGTTAGGTTACATTTATCTTTCTAGGGTCTTCTGGCCATATGATGACGGCGTTGGGAAACCGGGGAGATGCTAGGTCGATTTGTTTTGGTCATCATGTTTTAATCAAGTTTTATGTTTAATTATCGATACTATAATGTAGAGCATTGCTCGTTGACTGGTACTTTTCATATTCGGTCTGGTGAACGTTAATGCTGCTTCTGCCTTTCAAACCACACAACCCCCGAAGCACAATTAATTATCTATTACCTATACTCTATCCCTTCATATTAACCCTAGAGATTAAAAATTATATATTATCCAAGTGTCTGTTCATCCTATGTACATGCTAACAATAAGCCCTATTCTCAAAGCAGTAAGCATCATAATCGCAGCGCCAGCCCTGCCTTCTCAACTCTATGAACCATGCACTTCGCCAGAGGAGGTATGTTCAACCTACTCGGTATGGATCCGGTGGATCAAATTCCATAGCTGAACCGTCAAGGTAACACAATTAGGATTAGCCATACTATGTTCTCATCACGTCTTGAAATCGCCACCTCAGCTCTATCAGCACAGCATATCTTTCCCCTTAGCTCGTCACCTGTCACTATATGATGACAGCAGAGTAATCCGTGCACCATGCACCATGCACTTCAAGCACAGTACACTGCATAACGCATAGAACCAGTCATATTCAAAACACCTATCATAATCTAGTCTTATCTAGCATGAAAATCAGTTTTCCCGCTCGGTACTTGTGCAGTATAATCCCTGTCCAATAATGGCTTTCTTTTCTTTTTCTTTCAGCTGATGGCGGGCGATCTACGACATAGCTATTGTTTTTTATGATTATCAATGATCGGCGGATATCACATGATAAGGGATTTGATAGGGGATTGTTTATGCAGCAGTGTGCATTGTTCTGTTTTATGTGTCATGTGATTTGTATGCGAGTTTGTATGGAGTAGTTGAAGTATCTCACTACGGAGGATTCTTCACTACGGGGTATTATTCTGGTTGATCTTTATTAATAGAATATTGTGTTATTCTTTGCCTAATATAAGGTATCATATTAAATCTACTTTGGATGGTGGTGGGTGGGGTGGTGTTGATGTCTGGGTCACAATATATACATCGAAGCACTGACAATATATAACTTTAGCTATATCTTATACCATATAATTCCAATGTTAATTGTAAGATCTTATAAGTATATACTAAGTTTATATTAAATTGAGAACTATTGATTTCATTAACTTCTATATTGACATGAGTACTATGTCATTCAAAGTAACCCGACTACGAATAGTAGAACAATAGAATAGTAGAATAGAATTAATATATTATTATGGTATATCATGCAATAACATTAACAGTCTCCTCATCAAGCAACGCCTTCAACGCAACATTGACATCCTCTACATCCTCCAAATTGAGAATAAACTTCTCAATCGCCCGCTGCCTCTCCTCGGTGATCACACCCTTCGTCACAGTCCGGAACTTGTCCACAATACCCTCATTCGTCAAGGCAGGGTCAACACCCGTAGGAGCCTTGATGGTTGAAGTGACCGAAGTACCATCATCGAACTCGACCACCGCCTTGTGCGCCCAGGTATGGTAGAACTCTTCACTAGTGGTGCAGGTCACCTTGGGCATGATCTCCCAGATGGCGTCACGGCCGAGCAGCTCCGTCGCGAACTGGTGGGGCGTGACGTCGCCGTCGAGGAGGGCGACGGCGACCGCGTAGGGGGCGCTCATCTGCGCCGCGATCGCGGTGATGGGGCGTTCGGGGGCGAAGGCGGCGCGTTTGCGCGCGACCTCTGGCATGTAGATGGTGATTTTGGCGATGCGGGAGACGTCCTTCATTTGGTCTGGGTGGTCGGAAAGCAGGGTGCGGATGCAGTCGACGGAGCCGTGGGTGGTGGCGCAGGATGCGTAGCGCTTGATGCTGAAGCCCAGGAGGTCCCAGCGGGAACCGAGCTCGGAGAGGAGCTCGGCGCCGTCGAAGCGGGGGGTGTTTTTGGAGCCGAGCGAGAAGGTGGTGAGGAAGCCGCCGTATTCGCGGTCGAAGACTTTCTTGATGCCGCGGAAGCCTTCGCGGGAGAGAGACGCAGCGAGCACGCCGCTGCGGGCGGCGAACCCGTGCTGCATGCGTTTCACCATCGACTCGTACTGGGCCGACATGAGCCCGCCGGCCTGGGTGCATGCGGTGCCGATGGACTCCTCGATGATCTCGGCGGGCTGGTTCCACAGCTTGCTGACGGCGGCGGCGCTGGCGGCAGGACCGAAGATAGGGCCGGAGTGCCAGCCCATGCCGAGGATCTGGTGGCCGCCCAGGGCAGCGCCGACCCGGGGGCCAGTCTCGTAGCCTACGAGAGCAGCGAGGAGGAGGGAAGCACCCGTGATGGGGGAGGATTCATGCTGGGCGGCGGCAAAGATGGCGGGGATGATGACCGAGCTGCCGTGGATGGGGTTGGCAAAGTGGAACTCGTCCATCTCAAAGGCTTGCAAGAAAGTGCTGTTCAATAGAGCAGCAGGGAGGGGCCCCAGACCCTGAAGCTGTCAGTATACAGTCACATTCATACATAGGACAGGACGAACCTGGTTGTAGCCAATCAGGGAACATTTTCCAGGGCCTTCCAGGGTGCAAATGGCTTCTTTGGCTTTGACAGACCAAGGCAGTTTGGAGCCAAGCAAGGCGCAACCAAGGCCATCAAGGAGGATGTGCTTGACGCGGGTCCGGACGTCTTCAGGCACATCAGAGAGCGAGAGAGAGGCAACCCAGGAGGCAAAGGGCTCCGTGACGGGCTCCTTGTTGGCCGACACGTCGATTCCGCCACCCATGATAAGATCTTTGAATCTGCTGAATCTAAATCTGAATGATCTGAATAACTAGACAGGCAGAGTCTTTGCGTGCTCGAGCTGGTTTTATCTACGGAGTAATTCCATCTACGTGGGAGTGACAGCCAGGCTGAGTGAAGGCTGAAAAAACAATACAAACTACTGAATAATAATGATGAGTTGTGATTATTGATGTGATCATCGGGCAGAATAATAGATTACGCCCTATAGTCTGTGCTACATACCAAGCTAGGCTAAGCACTTGCCAAGAAAGACTAACTCCCCCGCTCGGAACCAATCAGCAGGCCAGGAGTAATTAAATCCGCAATACAGGGCAATACAGCCCCACCGGGCGATCGAGGCTTGTTTCGCTAGTTTGGCTGCAATGCAGGATGTGCTGGTTTGGGCGATCCAGGCGGACTAGTGATTCTGTGCCACCCGACTACCGACTAGGTGGGGGGCTAGTAGAGGGCAGGGTGGATGGTGGCTGATGGAGCTGATAATCACCCAAGCATTGTCTAGTTCATGCCAGAATTGCTTGTTGACAATGGATTGTCTTGTCGTTCTATTGCCCTATAGCCTTGTGGAGCAATGGCCAGACTGACTATTGCGAGCTATCCAGCTATGATATTCGTCTTTGCTTTTTCTCAAGTGTCTGATTACGACCGCCACCTGTCAACTCAGCTGTGACTTTTATGCATGTGCTGAGTACCGGTCCAGTTGTACGCATTAGAAATCCTGCTCGATGTACAGTCTAGATGGTGTAATATGGTAAAAGTATACATTAAGATAGACTAAAACTAAGACTCCTCCCGCACAAACAGATCCACAAAGTGATGAACCGGCATCGAGTCCTCCTTGACCGCTTCAAGGATCTTCTCGATCTCCTCCTCCGTAAACATGCCCGCCATGTTCGCCCGGAACTTGGCCTGCACCTTGGGCAGCGTGTCGCGATGCATGGGATGCCCAATCGGGAACTCCACCACCACCTCATCCAGCACGGTCCCATCCGCCAGCGTGATCGTCAGCCCACTCGACGCGCTCTTGCGCTTGCCGTGATAGTCCTCCGTGAACTGCTTGTCCTCGACCATGTCGATCTTCTGGCGCAGCGCCTCGACCCGCGCGTCCGTCACCCACGGGCTGTCGTTGTCGTAGTCGCTCGCCTCGATGAGTTTGTTCTTCAGGAGCACCACGGCGATCATGTAGCGCATGCAGTGGTCGCGGTCGGCCGCGTTGGTCAGCGCCTCCCGCTTATCGATGATCCTCATGGCGGCCTCGTGCGTGCGAACGTGAATGTGCTTGATGTCCTTGGCGGGGTCGAGGCCTTGGGCATGCAAGGTGGCCGCGAGCTCCGTGGCGGCCTGCACGGCGGAAATGCCATGTCCTTCAGCCGTGATGAGCTTGAAAAACACCCCCTCCATGACAAAGGTCCCGAAGGGCCGGGACAGGCGCAGCTCCTGGTTGGCGAAGCTGGTCTTGAGGAAGCCCCAGTTGGGCTCGGTCAGCGCGGTGGGGATGCCGGGCTGGTCGGCTTTGGCGAGCAGGCACAGGTGGACGGCGCGCATCGTGGCATCGCCCGCGGCCCAGCCCTTACGCGGGCCGGTATTGGGACTCTGGCGGAAGATGCGCAGAGGGTGGCCGTCCGCCCAGGCGTGGGAGATGGCGGAGGCTGCCTGCGACTCGGACAGGCCGAGCAGGTGGGCTGTGACGGCGGTGGAGGCGATCTTCACGAGGAGCGTGTGGTCCAGGCCCACCTTGTTGAAGGCATTGAGCTTCTGGTAGATGCCTTCGATCTCGTAGGCCTTGGTCAGGGCCACGATCACGTCGCGAACAGTGGGGGCGGCGGTGGCCGACTCGGCGCCTGCAGACTCGTGGGTCCGACTTAACCAATCCGTCACCGCCAGAATGGCACCGAGATTGTCTGTGTTGTTAGTATAACTAGTGTGCATAGTAGTAGAAAAAGAAAGGAAAGAAATTACCAGAAGGATGACCCCACTCGGCGCCAGGATAGGCGTCATTGTGATCGAGGAAGCGAATCAAGGAGGACAGATCAAAGGCGCCCTTGATAGGATCGAGCTGGTAGTTGGTGCCGGGCAGACGGAAGCCATTGGGCGAGGTTGAGCCAGCCACAACAGGGCCGATAAAGGCACGGCACTCTTTGCTCGTCTGGAGCGTCTCCACAGCACATCCCAGAGCGTCAATCAGGGCATGGCGAGCACGGTGCAGAGCAAGGCCCTCGTCGATGTCGACGTGATAGACGTAGTGGACGAGCTGAAGGATCAGCTCGTCATAGGGGATTTGTTCAGTCATGATGCAGTGTGTCGGGGTATTTTGTAAAGCACAGTCGGATAAACAGGGAAGTAGAAGCAGCGGAGGAAGATGAAAAAGGGAAAGATTGGTTTGTGACGCTGGCGATGATTGAGGTGAGCTATTTAACCTCTGAGTCGGGGCCGACAGGGATGCAGTGGAGCAGCACTAGTTGTATTGATTCTTTCTTTTCTTCATAATTCGGAATAGGATGATAATGCCATATTGCTTTTATCTTTCAGCTCTGCTAGTGCGTAGATCTTCCCTCTGCAGTGTGACTGTGATCACCCGGATCGTGCATCTCAGCTGAAGCCATCGCCATCGACGCCATCCGCGGCCTCCAAGGCATCTATAAAGCTGCTCGATGTCGCTGGCCATTCAGTCTTCATTCAGCTTCTCAATCATCCTCTCTTCCACCTTCACAATGGGTCTCTTCTTCGGCTGGATCTACTTTCTCCAAAATGTTCTTTCTTTCCTGACAAAGAAGAACCCCATGGCCCAGATGATCGAGCATCAGGTGCCTGGGAAGCAAGAAGGCACATTGACTGTTCGCGACGACCGAACAGGCCACTCCTACACCATCCCCATCATCCACAATGCCGTTCCTGCCCTGGGCTTCCGACAGATTGTCAAGGACCGAAAAAACAAGACGCCTCGTCAGCAGTTTGAAGAGGGTCTGCGTGTGATTGATCCCGGTTATCGCAACACGGCCGTCAAGATGTCGGGCATTACCTACATGTATGTCACTGCTTCTCTATACCCGATCTGCATACTGACTTCTCCTAGCAACGGAGAACAAGGTGTCATCCTCTACCGTGGCCACCCTCTGGGTTCGCTCGTCGGCAAGTCCTATGAAGAAATCACCCATCTGCTGGTCTGGGGCTCGCTGCCCACCGAGTCGCAGCGCCTCAGCTTCCAGCGCAAGTTGGCTGAAGCCATGGTTCTGCCCGATGTGGTCCGCCAGGCTGTGACCAACCTTCCGTATGTCGCATCTCATGTATCACATATGAACCCAGCTAACGAATCAGCCGCGATGTCCCCGCCACCGTCCTCATGGGCGCCGCTCTGACTGCCTATCTCTCCGTGCACCCCGAGTACATCCCCGCCTACGTGGGCAAGAACCTGTACAACGGCAAGATGGACAAGGTCGACGAACAGCTCACCAGGACCCTCGGCATCTCCGCCGTCACCATCTCCATCGTCTTCTGCCACAAGCACGGCCGCGAGTTCCGCCCCGCCGACCTCAACCGCAGCTACATCGAGAACCTGCTGCACATGGGCGGCTTCACCGAAGGCAACCCCAACGTCTCCCCCGAAAAGGCCGCCGACATCTTCACCCGTCTCTGGGCGCTCTACGCCGACCACGAGATGACCAACTCCACCTCTGCCTACCTGCACACGGCCTCTGCCCTCACCGACCCCATCTCCAGCCTCATCGCCTGTCTCCAGTCGGCCTACGGTCTCCTGCACGGTGGCGCCATCGACGCCGCCTACACGGGGATGCGTGAGATCGGCGGCCCCGAGAACGTCCCCCACCTCATCAACAAGGTCGTCAACAAGGAAGCCCGTCTGTCCGGCTACGGCCACCGCATCTACAAGCTCCAGGACCCCCGCGCCGGCTACATCAAGGAGATGCTGGACGAGCTGACCCACGACACCGACATTCGCCAGATGGATCCTGTCCTGGCCATCGCCATGGAAATCGACCGAATGGCCGGCCAGCACGAGTACTTTACCAAGCGCAACCTGCAGGCCAACGCCGATCTTTACGGTAGCTTCGTCTACACTGCTCTGTAAGACTCCCCCACATATATTATACGAACTGTACTAACGAAAATAGTGGCGTCCCATCTGACTTCTGCGTCGCTCTCGCCATGTTGTCGCGGGTACCCGGTGTCCTGGCACACTGGAGAGAAGCCATGTCCCGTCCCCCTGAGCTGTGGCGCCCTCTGCAGATCTACACCGGTCCTACTTCGGTGACAGTATAGATGATGGAAAAGGAAAAAAAAGGATAACTGTGATTGATTGAATGCGAGATTGGTAATATTGTCTATAGCATTGAGTACTAGTATTAATGGATATTTGGCGTTAACATCTGCATTCTCCAATTAAAATGATTTTTATACATATACATAATTATAATGCAATGCACTGCACTGCAACTTAATAAATCCCCTTTCAACTTCCTCTTGTACAACAGCTGCATGCAAGGTCCTTTTTCCCTATCTAGCAATTGCACGATATCCTCGATGAATTAGCAATACACGGCTAGCAGATGCAGATACAGTGGGTTTGATATTCAATCAAGAACAGCCGTCTGCGTAATTTGATATCCTGATTCAGATTGATGAAGTTACACAGGTGGGTCGGTGGCACAGATAGTGGCAGGAGATAAGTGGAGCGATTCCGCTCAGCTCTTCAAAGTCAAGCTTTTAGGGGTGATTCTGGTAGGTCAAGATTAAATAGTTCTTGGAGATAAGTCGGCGAATTGAGGATGACTTGTTTGATATGGAGAATTAGTATCTGATGAGTTGAATGCATAATCAATTAATCAAGGAGTTGTCCGATACATGCAATATGCATATTAGGGTATGCAAGCCCCTCGAGTTCAGCATAACCACACCCTGCATAAACACGCATAAAGATAAGCACAACTGACAGCTATCAGTGATGGCAGCTGCCACGTCACCTAAAATGAGGTGATGATAATACGAGCCGAATGACAGCCAGCCACCAAATCGATTGCTTATCCTCTAATCTGTCGATCATTGGGATCGACCATCGTACTCGGCATGTATCCACTGGCTATTGGAAAAAGCAATATGAGACATTTACATTCACAATAACATTACCAATGATAAGAGTATCTAACAATTCATTGTCTTTCATGTCAATACGCAATCTAAAACCATGTCTATCTAAACAACGCCGCCTGCGTCCCATACCGACTCGCACACGTCACCGTCAACAACTCCTGCAGCGGCCGACTGTCCCTCGACTCGATCCGCTCAAACTGCTGCACCAGTCGTGTCGTCGTGTACGCCGCCTGGATCAGCGCAAACTGCTGCCCAATGCATTTGCGCGGCCCACCCCCGAACGGGAGATACGCCCACCCGGGCCGCAGGTTCTCCCAGC
Organism: Aspergillus wentii DTO 134E9; assembly: GCF_001890725.1. Taxonomy (NCBI): domain Eukaryota; kingdom Fungi; phylum Ascomycota; class Eurotiomycetes; order Eurotiales; family Aspergillaceae; genus Aspergillus; species Aspergillus wentii. The sequence continues at coordinate 108,453 of NW_024467839.1, forward strand.
GGTCTGGTTTGAACTCTTCCGCGTCGGGCCCGTAGATGTCGTGCCGGCGGTGGAGGGTGAAGACGTCGAAGCCGATGTTTTGGCCCTTGGCCACGAAGACGGGGGAGGTGCCGTCGGGCCCGCCGCCGGTGGGCAGGACGGTGTCTTTGATCGCGGTGCGGACGTTGCGGGGGATGATGGGGTAGAGGCGGAGGGCTTTACGGTCAGTATGTAATATTGTAAAGGAGTAGGAGGGACTTACTCTCGTTGACAGTTGCAGACACGTATTTCAAATCTCTCAGCTCGTTGAATGTAGGACGGCGTCCTTCCAGCGTGGCAACCTCCGCCTTGAGCTTGGCCCAGACATCCGGCCGACGAGCCAGAATATGGAACTGGATACTCAGCAGACCGGCCGTGGTGTCACGACCGGCCAGCAGCACATTCAGCAACTGATCGGTGATCTCAGTTTCATCGGTGGTAAGTTCAGCCAGCTGAGACAGGAAGCAGTCGGGCAGTTTATCGTCCTTGGTCTGCGATGCACGCGATCGCAGGGCCTGCTTGACAAACTGCTGCACGTAGCCTCTGGAGCCGGCGACGGCGCGGTTGAAGCTGCGTTTGTAGGCGGGATGGAGGTGGATGAGGAGGCCGAGACGGGCGTTTCGGATCATGCCATCTTGGGCTTCGTGGTAGTTTTTGGAGAACTGGTATGCTTCCGCTGGCGAGTCGGAGCGGAGAGTGGCGACCGAGTGGCCGAAGAGGAATTGCGTGGCGGAGTCAATGGTCTATCTAGTTAGCATACTCCATCTTCATCTTATCTGTAAGGAACATACCATTCTAAAGAACAAATCCTGCAAATCAACCGTCGCCCCATCGGCAGGAACACAATTCACCAGGTTCGCCACATGCCGCTCGAAAATATCCAAATCGGCAATATTATCCCGCGTAAAGCTGGGTCGCAGCAGCGCCCGCGACTTCTCCCACTGCTTCCCATCCGCCGCAAAGATGCCATGGCCCAGCAGCGGCCGGAACGAGTTCATGCGGCGCTTGCCGATGGAATAGTCCTTTGCGTTGGTGGCCAGGATGACCTGCAGGTTCTTGGGATCGGCCGTGTGGATGACTCTGCGGGTGAGCATGAAGGCTTCATAGGTGAAGCCGTTCTGCATGAAGCGGTTGTGGGAGTAGTCGAGGAAACGGTGCTCTTTGGAGGCTTTCAGCATGGCGCGCACTCGGTCGAAGCCCAGGATGGGATCTTTGTTGCGTTCGCTCGAGGCGGGTTGGCAGCCATGTTGGCTGGCGAATTTGCGGTCTGATTATTAGTATAGGTATATAGATGGAGTAGAGGACATACTGTGGATGAAGAGAGCGAGTTTCTTCACAACAAGCAGAAGAGCAAGCAGGCCAAAGGCCAGACTCGACACGGGAGGGAGGGCCATTCTGACAATCTTGATGAAGAAAGATCATTCAGAGAAGAGAGAAGGAGCCGATTTAAGTCTGCAGAGTAGATCTAGACCAATAGTCAGATGTGATTGCGGTGAGTATTGTGATTCAGCCGTGCATAATAATAGATATAATAGTAATATTAATAATAACTAGTACTATCAGTGGATTCGTCATTGTGGAACAGCCGAATCGGGACTCGCATTGCTTTTGCCGTGTGCGACGGTGATGCCAGACTATCACCAAAAAGAAAGATGCACTATCTAACCAGCGCGTCAAAATCCATCGCCTGGTTGAATCCCCTCCATCCACTCGCTGTATTCCACCCTCGCATCCAGTATCCTCCTCCATCCGGGCTCTTCATCGTAATACCCGACGGCCACACTCCATCCCGCATATTGCGGACCACCGGATTCACAAACACCACATTCGTCTTCTGCCCATCAACAGCCGCAGCTGAAAAGTCCAGCCCGGAAAAATCCAGCCCCGTCCATGGTGTGATCATAAGCAGAGGCATATTTCCACTGCCCCGGATGCTGGGCAGCTGGCGGTTGGCAGATCGGTCTTCGGCGAAGCGAAGATACGACTGGATCGCCGACGGTTGTGTATACTGCATGGTGGTATGTCTGAGTTTGCTGGCCAGAGCACCAACTGACAGACTGTGAATCTGAGCGGTAGATAGCCTGTCTCGCAAAAGACCAATACTATTATGCACCCAGTATTTCCCTTCTGGGGGAGGGCGAATCCAAGGACGGTAGTTCACCGGTTGGTAGAACTCCACCGGTTCATCTGCTCGTACAGGGGCGTAGAGACTCTTCAGATACCACGCACACAGGATGTTATTCTTGCTGGGCTCGCTCTCGCCCGCCGGAAGCGTCTCGAGAGCCTGCTTGCGGAGCATCTTCACCCAGTCCCCGGGGATGTAGACAAGTCGCTCCTCGAGACGTTCTCGCCAGCCGGTCGCGCGAAGAAGACTATTCCACAAAACACCTAGTAACAAAATGAAGATAGGCCAGAATCCGGCTGAGAAGTTATCGCGGTGGTCGTGGTAGCCGACCGGTGCGATCGACGAGTCTGTCTCTTTTTCGATCATCGTCTCTGACATCCCTGTCCCCTGTGCATCAGGGGGGAGTATGAATGATGTGCTTGCTCGGTTGGCGAGGAGATTGCAATATGCTTTGATGATGTTGTATCCAGATGTGGCGTCAGCGAAATGGTGGCTGAAGCCGAAGCAGAGGATGGTGGCATCGCGGAGGACGGTCGCTCGGATGCTGAAGAGATTCTCGAGTTTCTTGGGCAGATCGAAGAGGAACATCGAGTCGAGGTCTTGCATGCTTAAGGAATGCATGGCTTTGGGTTCAAAATTGACGTTCGTCGTCTCATAATGTTTGAAAAAATCCGATACATCCTGATCCACCTGGCGACTGGAAAAGTCGACATTCGAGCCTGTAGATAACGTCCATGGTCGTGTCTATCAAGTTAGACAACTGTATATTATACCAGAAACATAGACATACACTGGGAATCAAACGTCCACCAAGAGTCGGATTGGCCTTGATCAACTCTGCCGCTTTATCACGGAGAATAACCTCATCGAGGCACGAGTCGACAATCAGGCCTATATAGAAAAAAGCCCGATAAGTAAACGGATGGGCCGTTTTACACTGATACTTGAATTCCTCCATTCTGATATGTCCGTTTGGTATGCAAACAAGCAATGCAAGTGCAGATAGAGGGCTAGATAGTGGGAATATTATCAAGTTATAATCAATCTACTTTCACATGTATACAATAGTACCTCGTGAGCCGTCTCATCCGGACAATGAGTTGTCTCGTATCTTTGTCCCTTAGTCCAAGTTCTTTGACCATCCTTTGGAATAATTGTTGGCGTGAATAATATCAAATCTCAGGGGATTTGACCTTGAGGGCAACCTCAGCCCAATGCCGTCGATCAGACCAGCCAAGACGATCTGCCCCTTAACGGCAATTGCTTGGTTCAGCCCTGCCTTTCTTCACAGCCAGTCATATCTGCTCTCCGTATTTCCGCATCGGCGTTCTCGTTCACCGACCGATTCAGACAGATTCGGTGGGCTGCAATAGACTGTGGGTCTGCTAGTGTGGGATCCACCGGCCCGCTTGAGCGGACCACGAACTTAGATCCCCACCTGTATTGTTTATTACACGGTGTACGGTGTAACACCGGTAAAATGCCTCAACTTGGTCAATCCACTATCAATGGGAACAGATGTGCGAGACTGGCGATCTTGATGCACGGAGAGTAGAAGCATCCCAAACTGGATGCGCTGTATAATCACATATCAGCCTCGGTTCAAGATGAGATTGATGGAACTCAAGTAGCATCCTTCATAGAATGATATGGATAGTCAGGATGAAGTCGTGGCTAGAGAGTTTGAAGTAGAGAGCATGGATGAAGTTGAACAGATGTCTTTTCGTAGAAAACTGTAGTGCTGTAAATATAATTAAACATCCATTAATTCGGGTTTTATCAGTTATCATTGTCTTGGAGAAGCTTCTGTCCAGGTTGCCCTAGGACTGGCCATAGTAATAGAGCAAATATAGGTTGAGTGAAAGATGTACTACACCCGGGGGGACTGTTTGTTTATTACTGTAGAAAATGCCATGTTGCAGCCAGCCACTATAGGCAAACACAGCTGAGATAGCTCATGGTGTCAGCTCTTCCCAAGAATGAATGATATCAAACCAGCCCGATTGATATAATAGCTGCAAATCTTGGTTACGTATATAAATCAAGTATTCGAGCATACACCGAGGATGGGGAACCGGTCAATGGAAGCTGATGATAAGCTATGTTGACGTGTATATGGGCTAGCCACTGTCTGAATTATCAGACATTGCTTGCTCTAGTGGTATCGATACACTATTAGACAGTCACATCAATCTATCATCTTCTATGGTATGTGGTATCAATAGTAGATAGTTAGGCTCAGCCCAGTCTCTTCTCAAACCATACTACAGAGAGCTATATATGTAAGTAATAACAAGATCTAACACTAGGAAAGCCTAGCACCTTCCATGAATGGGAAAGGGAGTCTGTTCGTCTTTCAAGCAGTTGATTGGCATACTTGCATATGATCTAGATGCCATAGAATTATAAGAATGGTGAATAGCAGTTTTTAGGTTTATCAAGTAAAGCTCCAAGGAGTAAATCATATATCCTTTTAGCCGAAGAATCAGCAGAAAAGAAAATAGGGCCCAGGTTTGGGCTTGATCTTAGTCTATCAAGGTCTGTGGGTATCTTTTATCCCGGGAAATTATATGAACCAAAGCGTATTTAACCAGTCCTATGAAGGTAGCTGCACATAGCTCCAGAGTTGACCTCTACATTTAGAGTCTTGATATCAAACTGTCGATTCTAATATAGGCCTATTCTAGAATCATGCTCATAGATTTATTCAATGCTGGGTTCAACTCTGACATCTTGTATAGGAGGAAGAGATGTAACATTGGACGGAAAAGATGCCATTGTCGAGTAGTGGTGGAGCCTTGCTATATGATGAATAATATTAATGACAGTTTTGGGGTGCCTCTGTCTCATTTTATAGCCACTGCTAGCTATCTGGTTGTGCTCAAGCAATTTCAGCTACAAAATATACGATCCATCATCTCTGTAGGTCGACAGTATTTCTAAAGCTACCCCAAGGATGGCCGTCGGAAAGCCCTCGAGGAATCTGAAGAACCTGAACAAGAATCACTGAGAAAGGCGCAAATCAGCTGCTACAAATACTTCCAGTAGATCCCCTCCTAGTCGGTTCAGGTAACATCAAAGTTGCTACATCATTCAACACGGATACGCGAACATCCTAGACGAGGAGAGAATCGGACATATTGCGCAGTTGACTATATACTACACCAAATAAAAGACTACAAGCTCTAACAAAGCAAAGGGAATTAGCAAAAGATGTCACAGGCAGTGTCTACCGTATTACTTAACACTACAACTTCGTTGATAAGTCTTCACTAACCTCTATATATCAGGGCACGGAAGGCATGAAGGCTAAATTTGGCGCATTGTCTTTCCTTTCCAGGAAACCCCCTCTCAACAGTGAATATCATGCCACATCTGTTGGTTAGACTGACTTTGATGCAACTTCGATGCTACTCGTGGAACTAAACTTACATGGACAATTCAGGCAGCCTGAAGAGATGAACAGAGCTGATTGGGAAGGAAGTGGATAATAAAGCATAGGATGAAGGGGGCGAATAGCGGAATAATCAAGTGAAGAAAGCTGGATAATCAGGCAGTAGTAGGTCCCTTAGAACCTTAAGTCAAGCTTATATGGACTTATATAAGTGTGGTACCCAACTTCTGAATTTGCGACGACTCGTCTATTTCAATGAACCTGGATTGGAAAAAAGACATCGCTGCTTGAGTTTGGGTTTACTGGCCATTCTCTGCATCAGTGTCCCTTGGCTATAAACAGGCAAGATGACAAATAACGATTTGTTCGCTTTTTCTATAAAATATAGATTAAATGCCACGGAGCGGGATTGACGCCCACCTGGGACTTGACGAGAATATTTATACAGTCGGGTAGAAACAAATCATCATTTATAGCACTGCATTAGAATATCACATTCTCAAACGCACCTTGCAGCCCTCTCGCTGTCAGCCACGCCTCCAACGCCTGCATATCGCCCCGATTTGCTCTCTGCCCACCCCTTTCTCCCAGTGAATCCGTGATTTCCTCCATCCCGGAGAACACTCTCTGGACATTCTCCGTCTCTCTAAATCTCTCGCTGACCTTTTTCTGATGACTGGGGATGTCACCCCACGAATGTGTCTTGATGAAGCTCATGTAATCATCAATATCCGTCGATGCACCCTCTAGACACAATACACCCGGTTTGCCTGCCAACACAAAGCCCGTGAGAGAATAGCCTGGTGCATTGTTGACCATATCATCTCTTTTTGCACGGGTTGATAATGACGGAAAATAAAACCACACTCGCACAATAGGCCCGGACTTCTTACTTGGTGCATTCTCAGATGCCAGCGATTGCTGATTTTCCAAGAAGCGGAGTGCCTCTTCTTGAACATATTCAAACGCCTCCAGGACATCATCTCGTGGCATCGCGGCCCCCATTCTAGTAACCTCAGCTTTGGACATCCACTCCGGCTGTCGTAGCGAGTAACTTAACGCAGGCGGCTGCTCAATCCCCACATCCTCGCATTGTAGCGGAATGGAAATATTAACCTGGATGACCTTCTCCCCGCCCGCAATTGGTAGACGCACAGCGAGGAGTATATTTTCAGGAATCCCAGACGGCATAGTACTCGACGGATCCTCGCACCATGCACGCAGTTTTTCAACGCACTGTGTTGTGGATGTGGGAATTTCCAGTTCGCCTTCTGAAGGGAACATGGCCGTGAGTAGGTCAATTGTGGATAGTTGAGACTCCATCATGTCTGCTGGGAGGAGGAATGGTTTTTGGGTCATTTTGGATATATTGTTTATTAGTATATGCGATAGCATTTCAGTATGTCCGGATGTGGGAGTTGCTTTTGTGGTGTTCGGGATGCGGAGTATTTATGCTCCGTGAGGTCCACTTGGGAATATCTAAACGAGGTCTACATGAAATGTGTACATCAGTTTTCAACAAAGAAGAGAGAGAAAAAAGCATTTCACAAAGAGAAAATTCCTATCGATTCTCTGCTCTGGAATGGCCTGCCCGAGAGTGTATGTGAAGAAGCAAAAAGAAATAGCAAAAATGAATCTCTCCCTCGGGGAATCGAACCCCGGTCTCCCGCGCTTATCAGATTAATGACAAGCGGAAATCATGACCACTAGACCAAGGAAGATTCCAACTGAGTTATCTCAGTTGCTTGGCTGACAGTTCTCTTCTTATTTGACACTATATTGCTATTGAGACGTAGCCAGGCTCTTACTGTGGATGATAGAAGTGATTGCCTACCACAAGTAGACTCCAAAGTAATCTCACCTTGATAGAAATATAGATCATAGATAGTATAATGATAATGGTAATGATTGGACATACAATAACCACTGCACCCCCATTGGAAGAAAAAGTACCGTGACTAGTGGCAGTGGCAATGTAACCCCAAGCTTAAAACAACCTCAAAGTAACAGATCCTTATCTTCACATGCAAACACATCTTCAACCCCAAAATGAAGATCATCATCATCGGTGCCGGAATCTCCGGATGCACGGCCTATCTGCAGCTAAAGAAACATCTTCCAAAAGCCGTCAAACATGACTTCACCATCTACGAAGCATACAGCACCCACCCCGACACTACAGCCCAAGATCGGCAGGGATCGACTCATTCATCGACGCTGGTCGTGGGAGGGGGGCTGGGGGTTGGTTCGAACGGGCTGAATGTTCTCAAACGTCTAGATGAAGATCTGCTCCGTGATATTGTTCGTGGGGGGTATACAGTCGACCACTCCAATCTGAAGAATAAAAACGGGCGACTTCTTATGCGGATGGACTCGACGGATTCATCACAGGATGATGGTAAACAGGGAATGAATATGGTCGCCACAAGTCGCCACTCACTGTGGAAATGTCTGCGCAGGCGTATCCCAGACGACGTCATCATCAACAAGCGAGTCTCGCGCGTCGTGGCAAACGCAGCAGGTCGGAATATCGTCAGCTTCAGCGATGGAAGCGCCGACGTGCAGGCGGATTTGGTCATCGGGGCGGATGGGATTAAAAGTATTGCTAAACGGGCTGTTTTTGCTGATGACGGGGATGATCACTATCCTCCACATTACGAGTGAGTTTTTCTCTTTTGTCGATGACAGCTCTAACGAGTCAGGGGTCTTGTTGGGATCGGTGGGTTTATTCCCTCGGATGAAGTTAGAGATTATGTTGAAAAAGGTTCGATGAATTTCATCTTTGGTGGAAATGGATTCTTCGGGTATTTCTTTTCAGAAAGCAATCCATCAGATCCAAATCGAGATTCACCATATGATATCTCCGAACCGGGAGATTCCATCGCATGGTGGTCAACCTACGCAGTGGATGTCTGTCCAAATCCAAAAACCATCGACAAGGAAGACATCGTCCGTCAATTACAAGGGAGACACGGAGAATGGGAAGATCCTGTCGTCCAGAAAATCATCCATTCCGTGCAGGTGGATAGTATGTATCCAACATGGACGTCACCGCAGCTGCCAACATGGGAACGAGAAGGCGTCGTCCTCGTTGGTGATGCAGCACATGCTCTACCATCGAGTTCAGGACAGGGATCTTCACAGGCACTAGAGGATGTTGAAGCATTCGCTTTGTTTCTGGCATACTTTCTTCGCAGGGAGTATGAATGTCCACTTCCACCACAGATTGCAGCGGAGAAGCAGGCTATCAAGACAGCTGCCAAGTACTATGTGGATCTGCGTCAGCCGCATGTCAGGGGGATTCTGGAACATGCGCAGAAGATACAGGATCATAAGCGGGAGATGAATATCGTTCAGGAGTATTTTATGTACGGCGTGATGTGGATTTTAGGTGAGTATCTCATATAATATCAGGCCATAGCTGACAGTTCAGGATTCTTTCCGAGTGTTTTGTCCAAACCGATGCAAGAAGTCTTTCAATATAATGTAGCAGAGCATGTTGGTCAAGTTCTTGCTGGTGAAAATGAAGGATTGCCTTGATGTTTATATGTACGATGTTCTAATGATAATTCTCTGTATAATCTAATCGATCAGCCCCACTTCTCCGCACTTCCCCTTTTTCGTCAATCAGATATTCAGTCTTTTCCTATGTACTATGTAGAAGTATACTAATTAATTTAAAACATATCTACCGATATCTCCCGAAATAATCTTCGCTTCACCCTGCCGAGACATTAGCTTCGGCTCTCGATGAAAAAAATGCAGCAATCGGAGAAAAGTCTTCAGTCTAAGACTAATCGGGCTATAGAGACCGAGTTTGTTTTTTAAGCTGAGGTGCAGACGGAGGAAATGACGATCGTCAGTCGAATAGTTTCATATAAAGCCCACGTCTCCCATTGAGTTGAGTACAAAATACTTCATCCAAAAGCACCAAAATGCATCTCCCCACACTGGCCTCCCTGGCCATCCTGGCTTCTTCGGCACTCGCACAATCAACGACGCAACTATTCAACTTCACCACCTACGTCGATATCGAGAATAGCATTCTCCGTCCTAATGGCCATCTGCTTCTGACGACATTCAACAACGGCAGTCTTTACACCCTCGATCCAACTGTCGCCAAACCAAAAGCGGAACTCGTCGCTGTATTCCCCGGCGTCACTGCCATTTCCGGCATCGCAGCTATCGGGGCCAACACGTTTGCTGTTGTTGGTGGAATCCGTGGTCACTATCACTATACGAATGAGACTGTCTTCACGGTGGACTTTGATAATGAAAAGGACGAGACGAAACCAACCATCAAGGCTGTTACCCAGGTTCCAGAGGCTGTCATGTTCAATGGCCTGGCATCCCTACCGACACGGCCAGATGTAGTCTTCGTCGCTGATTCCCGTCGTGGATGTCTGTTCCAAGTAGACACCAAGACAGGAAATTCCAAGATCGCCTTCCAACACCCCGCCCTCTTTGCACCAGCTAACGCCTCAATCCCAATCGGAATAAACGGGCTGAAGATCGCCAACGGAAACGTTTTCTTCACAAACTCCGCCCGGAACATCTTCGCGCGCATCCCCATCTCCGAGAATGGGGATATAGTCAACGACGTCAAGGTTATTGCGCGATTGAATAGCAACGACGGATCTGACTGGGATGACTTTGCCATTGATGCCAGTGGCGTTGCGTATGTTGCCCAGCCGCATAATGCGCTGGCTCGGATCACGCCCGATGGAAAGCAAGTGATTGTTGCCGGGGGTGGAAATAGCACTGCTCTTCATGGGCCTACGTCTGTGAATATTGCGAAAGATGGGAAGACGGCGTATGTGACGACTCAGGGTGGGCAGGTTGTGAGGGTGGAGTTGCCGGGTTATCAGTAACTATCTTTACTTTAGAAGAGCTTCATGGATTGTAAGAATAGGTGATGCTTTTAGCAGTCCCTATGTTTAGTATAAAGTCTCAGTATAAATAAACATGATATTCACAGGAAACCCTGCAAGACCTTCCTGCCAACGGAGTCCACCTCCTGTATGATAGCCTTCATCTTGCTCTCTGTGAGTAATGGACTGAGTGCACAGATCCGCAGCACCACTTTGCCCTTGACCTTGGTGGTCAGGATACCACCCACATTCTCCAACACCAGTTGCTTGGAGATAGCATCATTAAGCGCATCCAGTTCGTCGTCATTTTTGCCCCCCGGAACAAATCGAAATGTCACAATCGCCAGACTAGCAGCACTCGTCACTTCCCAGTCCGGTGTTGATCTAAGCTGCATCTCTGCAGCCTCAGCCAGTCTGCAGCCATGGGTAATCACTTTATCAACCTTATCCACGCCCAGAATGCGTAACGTGAACCATAACTTCATAATCCTCGCCGGCCGTGTCAATTCCAGACCGAGATTCCAGAAGTTAGGAATGTCCTCTCCGTCTGCTGCGTCGCGTATGTATTCAGCATCTGTATGAAAGCTCTGTGCGAGATGCTCTTTATCGCGAACCAGGAGAACACCGCATCCATACGTCTGGAATAGCCATTTGTGCGCATCCCACGAGATACTATCCACCCCTCCCAATCCATCGAGCAGCGGTGCCCTCGATTCTGAAAGCAAGGCGGATGCCCCGTATGCGCCGTCAACGTGGATCCATAGTCCTTCCTGCCGGCCAACATCCACAATGCCATGCAGCGGATCAACACTGCCGGTGTTTGTTGTCCCGCAGCTGGCGATAATGACAAACGGACACAGCCCTGCATCTCGATCAGACTGGATGGCCTGTTTTAACGAAGATACATCCATTCGAAAGTGCTCATCGCTCGGTATCTTGTGGATTTGTTTAGCTTGGAACCCCAGAATCCGGAGACCTTTAGCGACGGACGAGTGCGTCTGGTCGGAAACATATGCCACGCCCAGCGGCCATTTCTCACACGGCATCGTATGGTCTCGAGCCAGGACCATGGCTGTTAGATTCGCCATTGATCCTCCGGAAACAGATAGTCCTCCTGCTGTCGTAGCGGGTAAGCCAGCCTTAGAAGCCATCCAGTGAATAAGCTCCGTTTCAATAGCGCCCGGTCCAGATCCTTGCAGTCGTGACCCAGAGAAGGAGTTGAATGCGGATGTGACAGTTTCACCCAGCCAGGAAAACGGGGACGCGGGTCCTGGGATGAAGCCAAAGAATCGGGGATGGTTCATGCGCATTCGGTAGTTGAATATCTCAAACGCTTCCTGGAGGACATTCTCTACCGAGCGCGCGAGCCCTGGTGTTCCATACTTTTTCAGGCTGGCTGCTTCTGCGTCGCTGGCGGTCTTGACGATGTCGTCCTTTTCGATGTTCAGATTGATGTCTTTGAATATGCGAGCTACCTCGTGGACGGCATCGGCCGCAGTGTGGACGTCGGATTCCCAAGACGAGGCGAGTTCGACATCTCCACGGTTTTCCATATAATCACTGCCATTGGAAAGGTCGTTAGAATGGGGATTCATTATAGATGGGAGGCGAGATTGACTCAAATAATCACTGCGGAATGTGCGAGCAGGCAGATTTGTATACCCGCCAAGTGGATGCGGAACCCTGGTTCCGCTCGACCCTACTTTCCTCCCAGTTATGTAAAATCTACATCTTTCTAGGAGCCTGCACCACATCCTAAACTATGTTGTCGTTAGAAGGGCGTTGCAATGATAGGATGGTGGAGACGAACCAGAGCATTTGTCAGAGCTGATTGGGTCAGCGCAAGATTAGCCAATCCAGGAAGTGATCGGCAAAAATAGGATTCGTCAAAGCATTCAGGCTCCACTTTTCTCCGCTTCGGAAACATTTCTGCTTCCATCTACTTTTGATGTTGAAGGACTGAATATCAATATCAACCGATTCTAACCGGAGATCCATGCTAATCTTATAGGATACTTTTTAAAATTAGAAAAGACTAACTCAACCCGCATCTTGTCCCTCGTGTTCAACCAAGTCATCGCACCCCGCAGAAGAACGCTCAAGTCTCGGCTCTTGGACCATTTTGAACCTAGGATTGATATGAGCTATGTCGGCAAGTTATCTCTTGAATTACGAGGCAGAAATCTATAGAACTCGACCATGAATACTTTACATAGGATCTAGATTTGTATAATATTAAGACTTGATTGTTGTTATATTTAATTCGTGAAACTTGATATGAAATCGACATCTATTAGATACTGCTATTGGTTGTATGTATTTTCTTAGATACTTGTATTTAGAAAACACCTGGTATCTTTTGATGACAGTATAGAAATCGATCGCTAGTGCATATACATAATGCTAGCCGAGTTCAAAGACTCCAAGCTTTCATGTTGTAATCCACCGTGCCTTAGAACATTTCTGGCCAATGCCCCGCCTGGTGTGCTTCACGAGAAAAATCACTCTGTTCTTTGCCAAGCTTTTGTTGGTAGTCTTGCCCAAAGGCATTCATAGCAGCTTGGGTTAACTGGGCACCAGCACTCTCCAGTTGATTCTTCGCCGCGATCCACTGGGGGCACTATTGGTAGGGGTGTTAGCAATACCAGATCTTTCAGGCTGATTTCCAAAACTCGACATGAGATGCATGGACTTACGTCTCCTTGCTTCACCCACGTTCCAAAGCTAGCATCAGTGAGGCCATTGTCCTTTTGATCCTGGTAGTCTTCCCGTGCGTTTTTGTCTTCAGACGCGAAATTTGTAAGGGCGCTCTGGTAGCTTTTGGTCACATTCTCAAGTTGAAGTTGCAGGGCGGGGTTGGAAGTAGAGAGGCCATCGAAATTGGTTCGAAATGCGAGCTTGGACGCGTCAAATGGGACCTCCACGGCGTCGAGCATTTTTGCGGTGAGAGAAGGAAAATAAGATCTGTTGTGAGGAAATAGTAAATCGGGTCAAGATGATGGAGATTGAAAGGTAGAGATGGAGGGGAGGGAGGGGTATTAATACTGTGGGATCGACTCAGCTACCCTCAGCTGAAGACATTCGGCTGAGATGTTTCGCTTCAGCTATGCCGATCTGCTTCAGCTCTGACATCATTTCTTCAGCTATGGCTTTTACCCCTCATTCTGCCCAAATTACTTGACTCACATTATGACATTTATTTATAACTCACCACTATTATCTACATCGGTTATCACAGCCGGTCATCTTGAATCTGATGTTGAATGGGATGTATGGGCATGAATGCCACCCGCAACCCATCTCGCTTAAATGGCGCATTCAAAGTTTGGTTTTCTTAGCTACAAAATACCACTAGGCCGAAAGAAATATACGGACACCCCGCGTAGCCCACATCATTTCAAGTTAACATTCAGGTTTCCATGGACATATGTGTACGGATAAGCAGATCGAGATTGCTTAATCTCTAGGTTAATCAAAGTAGGCTCAGCTGACATCATTGAAAGATAAACAAACCTTCATAAAGGATAATGGTGATAATGTTATTCAGCTGTGCGTAGCTGAGGGGTAGAGAGAATCCACTGCAAGACTATGCCGTTGACTAGCGTAGTTGAGTCGAAGCCTTTTTGTCTCCAGTCAAGGCGATGGCTGCCTAAGAATGAACAGCTATTCTAGTCGATACTACAGCTGGCGACTTGAAGTGATAATATTAGGACTGGAGGTCCACATATACTGGATCCAGGCTATTGTGACCATATCTAGCTATTTAGATGCTATCCATGGAATGAGGGGATGATATAGAGGTCCATATCCTACTAAATGGTCCAAAGACTATTATGATCTGACCAAGGCATGACTATGCTAGTTTCTAACACTATACTTAGCTCCTTACATAGGATTGTAGATTTGGGGTCCTTATTTCGTGAAACTGCAGAAACTACTGAGGTGGTTGGACCGGCTGATGAAGCCATGAATGGCTGGGCGTGAGAGCTCTCGTAGACGAAAAAAAACAACACAGAAAATTCAAGGGAGTTGTTCATCTACACATTGTAGTATGACGGTCCAAAGTGACATGCTGCTAGGGAGAGTTGAGGATAATATGTATAATTGTATTTCACGTCCAGCGGTATCATTTCCCCTCGACCTTCTGGAACATGATAACCCCAGTTGGATCCGGAATCACCGACGTTCCATGATAGATGTTCTTCGGTCTGGACTCGCCATCTCTGAATGCCAGATTGTAGTGTTGAATGATATATGCAAATGCCACCTTGATCTCATTACTGGCAAAGAAACGGCCAGGACAGGCATGTGTTCCGTGACCAAAGTTGATTGATTGCGTGCCCGTGGTGACAAACTGGTGCCTGTTCTCGTTTCCGGCCTGCTCACGGAGGCGCGACCACCGGAATCCATCGAAGGCTTCAGGGTTGGCGATGATCGATTCGTCCATGTTGAGGCCGTTTGCGCAAAAGGCAATCGAGGTTCCTTTGGGGATGGCGAGGCCGTCAGAAAGATGAAGGTCTGATGTCGTCAATCTTTCCAGAGATACTGCCAATAGTAAGTTATATGCTTGTCAGGATATACTTGTTCATGGCTCAGAACGTACCAGCACCGGGTGGGCTCAGCCTTTGGCTCTCCTTGAGGAAACTGTCCATCAGTCGTAATTTCGGCATGCTAGACTTCACCAGTATTCCTCCATCTTGCTTCATGACAGCGTCCAGCTCCTCTCTCAAGGGCTCCAGGTACTCTGGGTGGGCACATAGGTCGTAAATCAGATGGGTCAGATTCATGGACGTGGTGTGGATGGCAGCCAGGCTTAGAGACATTTGCGCAAAAGCTTGATAGGTAAGATCGCTAGCTCTGGTGCCGGAATTCTTCATCATGAATTGGATCATATCCTGCGGTGGAACATAATCCGGCTTCTGCATCGCTTCCAACCGCTCTTGCAGGATTGGCTTCAGCAAGCGCCTGGCATTGGCCAAGTGGCGACTAATCGCCTGTACCCTGGGGATGAAACGTGCAACAATCGGTCGCAGGATCCAGTGATACTTGCCGACTTCTTCCCTGGCGGCAAAACAGTCCACTGTGAAATTGACCGACGAATGAATCCATTCCTCATCCCGGCATAACGGCCGGCCAACAAAGACCCTACCAGAAAGGAGGGCAATAATCCGCAGCAGCTTTGGGTACAGTTGAATCGGTGACCATTCCTCACACGGACCAAACGTGTCGGGGAAAGCAAAGGCAGTCTCGTCTTGGAGCGCGGCAAGAGAGGCGGTGATGTTCCGAGTCAGGTCGGTCTTGACGGAATTGACGAGGATTTGGTCATGAGTGCCCATGGTTGTGTAACGGCCCAGAAAGCGCTTGAAGATTTCCTTTGCAAAGCTGACCTTGCCCTCGGGTAGAGATTTGATCTCGTCAATGTACCGTGTTGGGAGGACCAGTAGCTCAGGCTTCTCGGGAAGCGTATATGGGGTATCAGGTATCTTGGATAATACGTTAAGAATGGAGTTGGAGATGATGACTGCAGCAACTGACTTACTTTTCTATGGGCATCAAGCGTTGTTTTGTAGAGACAATCATTCTCACTCCCCAATACCGGGGCCATTCCCTTGCGCCATTTGAGGGGGGTTTTGAACAGGTAGACAAGAAGAAGAGGCAAGGATATGTAGATCAAAGTCTGCACACCGGGAGTGCCCCAAAGGTCAAACATTTTGAATGTAAACAGCCAGCAAAGTCGAAATGATATTGGGGAAGAAGCATGGATTCAAAGACATTAGCAGGATTGAATATTTTTATATTCGTATCGAAGGGCGTATTCTCGGAAGCAATACGCCGCCAGTCGACCCTCCCTCAGGGGAATCCCCGCTCACTCGGATACTCGGGGCTTAGGCTAACCGGGACAATGCTATTCGATCATTCATGAAGAATATAGTATGCCGGAGATCGAGTTAGGTGACAGAATTTCTCACGTAGCACTGGCCCGTGCTTTCTACCAGACAGCATTTCGGAAAGCCAAAGCCGTCCAACATGGAAACGAGTGCTGATGTATACTCGTGACCTTGCTTGTGCTTGCTGGATAGCTATCAGCCTATGCATCACTGGCTTTATGCAATGTGTAATATGGCACATGAAACGCCAGTCAATGTACGATGAACGATGAGCGATAAACGATAAGCGAGTAGAGCCGTGTTCCTATTCGCTGCACATGTGCCGGACCCACTCGGATCTGCGCTTCGACGAATACGCGATACGCAATTGGCAGTTTTGGTGTGCCTTCATCCATCGTGATATTTTGAAGCGATTCAAAGCAACTCATGTCTTCCCGTCGGTTCCATAAAAAGTCTCGTACAGGATGCAAGCCATGTCGCTCTCGTAGAATAAAGGTAATCCTCAACAAGGCTCCATTCAGATCGACTCTAATCCGTGCCCAGTGCGACGAAACACATCCGAATTGTGCCAACTGCCAACGAGCAGATTTGTCTTGCCATTATTCTCGGCGAACACCAGCTCCTGCATCTCCTCAAGCAAACCATTCTGAGCATGCATCTTCAGCTAGTCTTCAAATAGAGAGCGAGGAGAGATCGGGGTTTGATTTGCTGGACCTGAGACTAATGCATCATTTTACCCTGGTGACCTCCGCTTCTCTTTTCGAAGACAATCAGCAACGCCTATGGCAGGAGGAAATCCCCCTCCAAGCGAGTTCTTGTCCCCTTTTGATGCATGGCATCTTGGCTATCGCCGCTCTCCATTTGGCCTTGTCAACGCCGGCCGAGTCTTCGTCGTTATTGGACCGGGCACTACATCACCACACCTTGAGTCTTCAGCTTTTCAATCGCCAAATCACAACTTCCAATTCTTCAAACGCACATCTACACTTTTCATACACCGTCTTGCTCATTGTCTGGGCTTACGGGTCCGTTGTTCCGATGGATGACCAGTATCTACAGCTTGATGGCCTGCTGGACTCACTCGAGCTCGTACGATTGGGGAAAAGCATGTTTGAACTCCACAGTGATGACATCCGGCGAGAGGCAATCGGTCAATTTGCCGGATTCGATGCTTCAAGGGCCAAAAAATACATATCAGATACAGTTCGCCAGGCGCTCACTGGCTTGCGCGCCAAAGCAGACGATTTCATCGACAGCATGGCCATAGACCACATGGAACATCATCTGCAGTTTTCCGAAACCACCGGTGACGTACGGTTTGTAATAGGATGGCCGGCCGTCGTTGAAAATGCTTTTTGGGCCCGGATCAGATCGCACAAGCCAGTTGCAATGTTGATACTGGCGCATTACTCCATGCTTCTTGCCAAGTGTAAAGAGCATCATTGGTGGATATCAGGTTGGGCTGGCCGTGTTCTCCTGGCCGTGGAAAACATCCTTCCTGACTCAGAGAAACGCCGACTTGATTGGGAGACCCATCGGGTTTGGATCAGGCATGAGATGATGAGGTCGCCTTGAGATTTGTTTTTCTCCAGACTATCCAACATACTCATTGTTCACTGTCATGGCCACGATGCCCCGAAGATGGTCAACCAATCAACACTCTTGCTACCTGATGCCAATTTTATTCAGAGGATCATCAAAGTCGTATAACAACCAGGCCATGAGACAAGACATCAAGACCCTAGCAACGACTGGCAACCGTGAAAAGCAACCATTGCAAAAAGGGCTCTGCAGGGAATATAGATAGACGAGACTACTAATGACAGCATTAATATTGTAGTTATCTGGGTGCTCATGTACATGCTTAGCAGTGTTCTCGACATCCTGATAATCTAAGTGGCCCGCTAAATAATTTACTCGTGCTGAGATCTTGGTTGTGGGCCAGGGAGTGATTGTTAAGTTAGGATTCTTTTAATGCCTATGCTAGACACTGATAGACGTTATTCTACTTCAAGTAACGGAGAAAACTATATAACCTTCTATATAGCTTCAACTAGTGATAGAGAATTTTGCCTATTACTGTAGAGCAAATTTCTACCACCAATGGACTGCATCCCAAGTAATATATACTTAAGGGAGTATATATAAGCACGTGTCACAGTTGCTGAAATGACATGATTATGGAGGCCAGAATAGACGAATTCCATTGCTGGGAGAGGATACATATTGCAAGAGTTAGCACTATTCTTGTTAGTCGAGAAATCCCCCAGGGACTACTGCAGTTACTCCACAACACGATATATTTCTTTATCATCTGGATAAAATAGGATATTTATTACAAACAAATTGTGTGCGCTGCGTAGCTTAGGGCCTGATTATTATTATTATATTATTATTATTATTATCATTATTATTGTTCTTCTTCTATGATACCTTGTTAATGTTGATCGTGCCGATCTTGCTATGAGGCTGTGATATGCACCAATAGCAAGGCCGACCCTGAATCCTTGCTGAACAACCCCTCCTCGTACAGCTTTAGCCTTGTTGCTGTCGTTTTCCTATATTTCAACCATGCCCACCGCCCCCAAACAATTTTCACTTATCAGGTCTGTTGATATCCTCACATACTCTGGGCATTCGAGATGGATACTCGGCGAAAACAAAAGAAACCTCTCCTGTCAAATACGGCCGAACTCATTAGCGACAAGAATGAAAAACCTCGAGGCAGGAAAGATCAATTTCAAATGTGGACACCGATCATTCTTCACCCGCTCGTTCTGATCGCATTCGCAACCCTTTTTGCCATCTTTTTGATTGTCACCGAAGTGCTGTACCATTTTTCAAATAAAAACCAGGGACTGAGCACGAGTGACCAAAAATACCACTACCTCTGGACATACGCTCCAACTGCCGGTAGGACAATCCCACCGTACAAAGAAGCCAGACTGACGAGAAAGTCTTCCTCATCGTTGCTGGATTCTGGGGACAGGTCGAGTATCGATCCAAGCAGCTCGCGCCATGGCAATCCATGAGGCAGAGGCTGCGACCGGCATCGCAGAGCCTGCTGCTTGATTATATCACGCCGTGGAATGTCATTTCCATGTTTCGCTCGATGAAGCAGAAACACTGGGCTGTTGCGCTCTCTGTGCTGGGGTCTCTGCTTATCACATTGCTTACCGTCTTTTCAACCGGTCTGTTTATGTTGGAGAGTGTGCGACTGGAGAACATTCCGACGACGTTGAAAGCTTCCGCACAATTCAGCAGCAGTGGATACGATAGCAAAATGGTGGACGGTGTTCCTGTCTTGAGTGTTGCTGGGATTCGACAGTTCAATCTTTCTTATCCAACGGGGACGACGGATAAGTATGCCTTTTCGCCTTTCAACGCGCCCAGCACAAGTACAGGCACAAACAAAGTCATCACCGGCAGGGTGAATCTGTTCTCTGCAGACCTCGAATGCGAACAAGGCAAACTCACCAATTACACCGCGTACAATGTCACCGGGGGCAGTAGCGGTGGGCCTATTAGCATCATACCAACCGCGAATCTCACGCTCAGCTCGCCGTCATGCGATACAGATCCTATTCAGACGACGATATTCGCCGTACCCGATCAGAACAGTACCGCTGCCGATGTATTTTTTGAGAAGTGCACGGGTAATGGCCAGACCGGCTCACGACTGATATTTGTGAGCGCAAGGATGCTGAGGGCTGGGTCGTACCACAGCATATCACCGGGCGCATTCTTTTGCAAGCCCACATACACGATATCCAAAGGATTGGTCTCATTGTTTGCGAATAACCAGAGTGTCACTCGTCTCGTTCCTCTCAGGAATGAAACATCCCGCCGCGATGCAATTCCAGGCATTGGGTATTCCGAGATCATCTCGTCCTTGAACTCGAGTCTGCTGGGAGCGGAGAAGCCAGTCACGGGGGTCTCTACGGGGAATACCAGCATCAACCACCTTGGGACTTTCTACAAGATAGCAAACATGTCTTCCCCGTTTGACGCAGAGAGTCTTTTTGAGCCATCGTCTTTCCAGAACATCTCCACAAGAACATACCAGTCGCTAGTTGCACAAATTGCAAGACAGAACTTCATGACCTCGTCTGACAGTGAGTTCACAGGGACATATTCCGCCACCCAGCAAAGACTTATTGTCAGAGAACTGTCTGTGCGAGCCATGGAAGCGATTCTGGCTGTTCTGATTCTGGTAGCTGCAGTCATGCTGGTCTGTAGACCAGTGCATTCAACGCCCCGTGATCCCGGTCCTCTGTCCGGTCTCACAGCGATATTATCCAGGAGTCCTCAATTAACGGAAAGGCTTGATGGGACACAGAATAAAAAAGACATGAAAGCAAGGTTGGCCAATGGTCTATATATCGGCGAGGTTGCTAGCCAGAGCGGCGAGAAGACGTTCCGCATCAAGGCAAAGTACCAGGGAAACAATAAAGCTCATACTGGTGCTACCATCTCATGGTGGCAGCCCATATCTCGGTGGTGGCAAACTGTCACAATACTTCTTCCTATCTTGATCATCGGCGGATTGGAAGCCGCATACCAAGTATCGAAGAGTAAAGATGGGCTGGGGACTATCACGTCTACTGGATATATCCAATATGTCTGGGTGTATATACCTGCACTGGTGATGTTGCTTGTCCGGATCTTCATAAATGGCATTCACTTCTCCTTAATGATTCTCCAGCCCTATCTTCAATTAAAACGCGGAGCAGCGACTGCTAGCAGCATGATGGAGAACCACCTTTCTAAGATCACACTATATTCATTCTGGTGTGCCCTGTTTAAGAAACAGTTTATTCTTGCTGCATCTGCCCTGTCTGTTATTATTGCCCCTATCTTAACCATCGCTGTAAGTGGTTTATACTCGACCGAGGATGTGCCAGTCCCTCGCCCAGTGTCAATAATGGCGAGTGATTCTTTTAACGAACACGGAGGACCTGCCCATGATAATGGCCGAACAGCATCAGCGCTCATCGGGTCGTTGATTGTGGCAAGAAACATGTCTTATCCAGCCTGGACGTACGACGAGCTCATCACTCCAACTCTGCGGGAGGACTCCGTGACTGACCTGGACGGGGATCTTCCCTATCAACCATCAAACAAGACCTCCGACGACTCTGCGCTGATAGACCTGACACTTCCAGCGCTCCGAGTTAGTCTAAACTGCACCTCTCTGCCGAGGAAGAACATCTCATTAAAGAGCTTTCCAGCCGGGGGTTCATCTGACTGGGAGTTACAGATGCACTTTGGCTCCGACTGCCGAGCTTATTCTGGTACAACGATGACAGTCAAAAGCAACAATCCAAATGCTACCCAGACAGTCTTTGGACAGTTTACAGATTATATAGCCTCCTTCAACGGCTGTCCCCAAATAGCAGCACTGTACGGTACCCTGACTCCGCACAACTCTACCAGTGGCGTCCATGGATTCGCCTGCAAACCATATTTGAACCAGGTTGAAGCCAGAACGACACTTGCCTACCCAGGGCTGCAGATCCAGTCATTGGATGTGGACGAATCAACTATGAAGCCATCTAAAGATTTCGCCTTTCCAACTATCATTACTTCCATGCCCAACATCACTAATAGCGCTGGCAACAAGGCCTTTGACAGCTTTTTCTCCATCATAACGAGCATCCAGGGAGCCTTGAATACATCCGACATTGTGAATCCAGATGCCATGCCGTCAGTCATCAATGCTACGCAACACCTCTACCGGGTTCTCATGGCTCAATATCTCAATGCGGAGGCTCGTACTGCCTCCTCCACCTCGATACCATATAACGGGACCATATGGGACCCTACACCAGTGCGTCTTGTGCAGAGTGTGGTTTCCACACGCATCTTGGACGGGTGCCTTGCCGCAATGACAATATGTTCTCTCATTGCGGTTTTCGGGACTCGAACTAGAAAAATACTCCCTATCAATCCGTGCTCTATCGCTGGTGCTACGACATTACTAGCCGGTTCGGACATGTCGAAGTCCGACGTTTTCCCACCAGAATCAGAGTGGTGCAGTGACAAGGAAATGACAAAACAGGGCTTATTGAGCGGACTGATATTCGGGCTTGGATGGTGGGATAGACAGAGATACGGAATTGATATCGGGAAACCGGCGGAAACGCCATAATTTTAAAATACAAATAGCCTATGATTAATGCCTTGAGATAGTAAGCAATAATGACCATTTCTAGTTAAGTCATAGAGTGTAAGTTATCCTATGTCAATCAACAAGTTATGGACATGAGGTATTTCCGCTAGTAATTACCATTCGAAACAATCATCTTCTGTCTACTCATATCACCAGTCCAACCAATGTTGTATCTTTGAAATATTCTCAGACCGTTCTTTCGAGCGCAAATTTATACATTTGTCAAAACAATGTGCCTACGACCTTAGAGGCTTAGCCTATAGGAGAGTATTGCCCGCCGTGAAACTCGGACTGCGTATGGAATGCTATACACTGCTTGTCTCGCCATAAATAATGCAAGATTTATGAATAGTTGAGAAAAGCGTCAACCCGAAGTGCCCTTATCGATGCTTCGGTGTTTCTCTAAGCCAGAGAATAGAGGGACCTTGGAGTCTTTAATCAGATCCAAAGCTTCGTTCTTCCGTCTTTCGCCGAGCATGTTTGCACTTTCTTCCAAGCGAGTCTCCACAACATGTGGTGCCGCCTGAACATATCGCTTCAGAGCTGCAATGGCTACCTTGAAGCCAGGCGAATCGATACCTTCAAACTTGCACATATCTCGATGATTTGCGGCGATCCCACATCGATTGGTTCCATCTATCACTGGCGCAGCACTGTCACGTGCCACAACATAGTCCGTTGAGTATATAAGGTTTGTCGGAAGCTGCTCCCAGAAGAAGTATACATGGTATCGAGTCATCATTGGTGCAAAGTCTTGTGTTATGTTTTGCAGAGTCTCAGAGTCTACTTCGAGGCCCGTGACAAGGCTTGTCTCAAAGCGAGTAATCCTCCTCGGGACAACAGCAGATGCAAATTTCATCAACTTGTTTGCCGGTCGGGCGATTCCTGATCCGTTATGGGGCGTTCCGAAAAAGAGAATGCCGAATGTGCACGTATAAATCAAGTGAAGACGAGCGCTCCTGGAGGATACACGACCAGCAGCTATGGTCAATGCTCGCTTCACTATGATCCCGCCCAGAGAATGACATAAGAAAATGATCGGTCTTGTCGAAGCATCGTGAACCTATTAATATTGAGGTGTGAATTTAGCGTTGAAAACTGATCGGACTATTTTGACTTCAAAGGCTTCCTGCACTCACTTCTCGGTCAATTTGAAGCTCTTCAATGAGAGTTTCTGCATGATGGAGGATTCTATCTGATGTCGTTGATTTCCCACCCCATGAATTTGTGTTTGCTAGATAGCCCCAGCTTAGCACCCTGGCATTCGGAATCTTTTCTGGGAGGAGATCGCTAAGCCAACAGAGATGGCTTTTCTCGTGCGTCCACGTTCGGATAGCGTCGCCCTGCAGCCCGTGTACAGCTACAATACTGTTAAGATTAGTAAATCGCCTTCTAATTACCAGTTTGGCATACTCAATATCTATCTCTCTCCCCTTCGGTTTGAATAGTTCGACTATTCCCGTACGCTGGGAGCCCATTTCCCACCTTGAAGTGAACTCGAGCAGTCAAGTATAGGGATGCGCAGAGAAAACGAGTGGCAAAATGAAGGAAATCAATGTTCTTGATCTAAGGGCGAACCCCACATTAATACATGTGTATCGCTATCTGGGGCACTTGGGTTGACTGGGTGCATGAACCCTGTCATTGATGTCACACGTATAAATATAGGCACAGGCGCTAACTTTCCTGTGAGATGATGCAAGCGTGTGGCTTGCGCCTCGGCAGAATCCTGGGAAAAGAAGCAAAATGGATTCCGCGCTAAATTGGAGCCTTCTATCGGACTTCGAAAGATACATGTTTCCAATTCGTTTAAGTGTGATGGAGGCCCCTCACAAGGAAGCATAAATGGCAGATCCCAGTTCCGAGGTGATTACGATTTATAAGACACGAACGAATGGCAATCTACGTGGTTTCGATTCCTAGGGGGTCCATATGATCCTAGAATGAATGCAAGATCTTATCCTTTCTACATAGGCCAAAAACTTCCAAAAATAGGATTCCCGAGAAAAATGAAGGACTTTACAGCGTGGCTATCCAGACATGAAGAGCGGGAATAGATTCTGGCCCACGCACGACCAATGCCAAACATTTCTGCCAAGGAACTAATCATGCATCCTCTATGGATGAGCCTTTTCAGAAAGCCAGTTCATATGAAACTCGAGTGGCCTAGTAGGCGTAGACCGGCGCTAATTCATTTGGTCATGCTCATTCAGCTGCGTCCAGGAGTGCTAAACTACACAGAAATACTGGATTGTTAGTGGACGTCAATTATGATCTGGTGAAAAGCAATATCTTGTCGGCGGCACGAAATGGGATCAAATAGTCGAGAAATTCCGTGCTAGGCCTGAAGATCTGCACACATGTGCAACTGTAAGATTCGCTGTATGGGTAAAATAGAAATTTGGGAATATACGGATAAAATGGACTTGTATGTGAGCTTCAGTACATAATTCTAGGAAAGGACTACGGGTATTCATGACTCAGACAGTTTTACCCAGCAGCCTTCTTTCAAGGATAGAACCAGAGTCATTTTCTGCCTTTCGTATGCCGTCATTGGACAACCCTCGGTCTTATGGCTGGACCAGCCAACCCAATCCCGCCGGGGTACCTCCATCGCTAGTTCTACCTTGGGGTATCGCTGGAGAATTCTGATCACGGCACATGATGCTTCGATCAAAGCAAAGTCCTCTATATTGGCGAATCAGACAAATTACTAGATCGTTAAGAGGTTATGGCATTAACTTACGTCCTAAACAGACTCGAGGCCCACCATTGAAAGGTAAATAACCCCATTGTTTGCTCAGAGTGCTTTGAAACAATGGGAGATTCTTATCTTCCCAACGCTCTGGCCTAAAGGCCTCCGCGTCAGGGCCGTAGAGATCCTCCCGGCGATGCATTGCATAGACACAAAAGGCGACATTTTCACCCTTGCGAATAAGTACCGGAGAATCCTGATCGGGACCGCCGCCTACTGGTAAAACTGTTGTGCGGTGGGCTGTTCTCGTATTAACTGGAACTGAGGGATAAAGGCGAAGGACTATAAGGTTATTAGACCATTTACGTAGCCGGCTAGGGATGCGACGGAAGTAACGGCGAGAAAGACTTACCTTCCTTAAGCACATTTTCGAGATATCCCATCTTCTTCAGATCATCCCGAGTAAAGTCAGTTCTTCCATTCAGCTTTGACTCAATCTCCGCATTAAGCCGATGTAGAACATCTGGGCGCTGAGCAAGGTGATAGCTATGATAATGCAACATCAGTGAGACAGCAGTCACAAGCACACAGGAACCATGCAGATACTTACAATGTCCATGTAAGGAGACAAGCTGTTGTATCTCGACCAGCGAGTAAAACATTTAGTAACTGTGCCCTCAACGCCTTTCGATCTGTTGAGTTCTCTGCAATAGCATCAAAAAGACCGTAGCGATCCTTTTCCTCCGGGTCCTCTTTAGCCTTGTCATAGCGCGAGTCAATAATACTGTCCATAAAACGATGCACCGTGTCGCATGCATTTCGAAACTTTTTGCCTCCGATTATCCAGTATAAATCCAGTAGTCGAAAGCGCTGTACAACATAGTTTTGCGCAATCTCAAATTCCTCGGCAAAATTGCTGCCTTTTGAGCACTGCTTCTCAGCAAGACTGTTGATCGATCTACCACAAAGATATTCCGTTGTGGTGTCTAGAGTGAGTTGAAAAAATAATGATTGCAGATCAAGGCGGTCACTTTTTTCTGAAATACGATCAAGAAGGTTGTTTATGTGGACTTGAAAGATTTCTAGGCCGTTATACTGTTGTTTCCCAAACTGTGGCTGAAGCATCTTTCTGGAGTGTCTCCAAGGTTCACCCTCCTGAGTGAAAATGCCATCACCAAGAAGCGGGAAAAATATTTGACGACGAAGACCAAATCCAAAGTCTGGTGTATTGTTAGCCAACCATAAAAAGATCATTAAATCAGCGAGGATCTCACCCTTCTCCTGGGATGACATCATCGCCTCCAGATTTCTAGGCTCTATCGTGCCGAAAGCAATCGTGCCTAAGAATTTCTGCTCCAAAGTAGTGCCGACGTCCCTGAAATGAAATGTGAACAGGTCCATCAAGCGCTGGTCGGCATCAGCCGTCCAGATTTGTATCAGGCGATCGATGCCCAGCGGCCACCAGTTCTTGAGCCTGGGGGCTTTTTTGCAGCCATTTTGCACGCCGATGCTACAGTCCACCTAGAAATGGTCAGTATTGTACACACCAGCCATTTGTAGCAGATGGACCATCTAAGCTTTACCTTGTAAGCGGTGAACGCTTCTTGCGCACGGTACAAAGCCCATGCCACGATAATAGACGCACAAGCTATTGCTGTCAAACTCAACATGTTCGCAAGGTGCTTAGTGCAATGTATTCAGACTGACAGGAATCGCCAAAGAGGTTTGAACCCCTTATCTAGCACGAGGCTGTTTCGAAGCGAAGGTTGTAGACTTAGCCACGGCGGTTCGTGTCACACGCCAACATTTAAAAGCCCCCTGGAATCGACTGGTTCGTGGATAAATTAGATAAAATTGAATGGTCGTGTTATTTATCGAGGTCAGGAAAGGACAAATGTTAGCCCAGTTCAGATCACTGCTGAAATTTGGGACAGTGGCGGAGTTGATGCATTAGCGCGTAAAGGTTGTGACGGAGACTGCATCCCAGCCTCGCAACCTCTCAGCTGCTTCATACTTTGACAGGGATAATCTACCAATCGCTTAGCGCGTTATTATCTTTCGGCAAACTTACAAGGACCCCTCCACTTTGAAACACCCATTAGGCTTGCGGGCTTCACCTCACCCCGCCTAAAATCGCGTCGTCGTTGATGACCCTTGTAGACGGCAGAACATCCCTGATCTTGCCAGACACGGCCTCTAAACGCCCCGACGCAGATTTTCCTGTATTATTGATAATCTGGAATGCCATTTCACTCATGAATATTCCACTTGTTCTTTCCCTCCCGGTCGCGATTCCGTCTCGTAAATTGTTTGGAGGTTCTCCCTCATGCCAGTGAAGACTGTTTTCTCCACCGCCGCTGGCGGAAGCGCGGGTATATCCGTCGAGTAAGGTTTTGACTTGTGCTGCAACATCAACCCTCCGTACAACGCTGATCCACCTCTAGTATTGTTCTTGTACATGGGCTGGATGAGAACGCCAAGTCAGCTTGGACGCATGAAGAATCCGAATGCTTTTGGCCCCTCGATCTGCTGTCTAAGGAAGACAACATCAAAGCTCGCATTTTGTCGCTGGAGTACAAAGCAGACGTGCCGTCATTCTTTGGTAGCAGCTCGGCTGACAGAATTCTTCATCATGCACAAACACTCGTTGAAGAGCTTAATGCGGAACGGGAGCACGATGGTACCAACAGACGACCGATCGTCTTCATCTGCCATGGTCTTGGTGGGATCATTGTCAAGAAGGCCTTGATCTACTCCTCGATGAGTAAATCGTCCAAAGTTTGTCATCTGCATTCTGTTTTCACATCGACGTTCGGCCTTATTTTTTTCGGCACTCCACATGAAGGTGTACAGAAGGCGAATTGGTCTTTATTGACAAGTGGTTGGAAGGGACTTTTGAAAGATCGCGGCAACCTCATCTCTGCGATGGAAAAGGACTCGGAGACACTGGAGAACATCACGGAGCAGTTCGCGCCATTGCTGAAGCATTTCCATATACACAATTTTTGGGAAACACTGGAGACACATCGGGCTATCACCCGAGGTTATATTGTCACCCCTTCTTCGGCGGCTCCCGCGTGGGACGATACGGGTCGCTCTGGTCTTCCTGGGACACACTCTGGAATGTGCAAGTTTCGCGACCGAAGGGAGCCTGGATATAAGAGTATCTATGGCATTCTCGTCAGATTCCAGACGCTGGCGGGCCCCACCGTATCAGCTCGTTCGAAGCAAGCTGATGATTTCCTAATCGCCCAACGACAATTCGAGGCAAACGAGATCTTGGCGTTTAATGTTCACAAAGGAAACAAGCCCTTCAATCTCACGTTGGAAACGACGGCCAAAATTGAAAACAAACATTTCTTGGTCCCACGCGAGATCACCGAGTTCTATATAGGAAGAGAAAAATTGGCAGTCGACCTGCGAGAAAGGTTCCTTGCACCCTTGGATAAACAAAAGCGGTATGTTCTCTATGGGCTTGGGGGGTCTGGTAAATCGCAATTCTGTTTGAAGTTTGCTGCGGACAATAAACAAAGGTATGTAGAAGACTCGATGCGAGAATAGGTTGTATGCCATGCCTTTCAATGCCTATTTCTAGGTGACATAAGTCGTGTTGTGATTAGTTACCCTGCGACTGGTGCTTTCAGTTACTGACACGCCAAAAATATACGCCAAAATGAAAAATAAAGAAGCTAACCTTCGTGGAGTCAGGTTTTGGGGGGTGTTTTGGGTAAATGCCAGCACCCAAGCATTTGCTGAGCAGGCATTCTGCAACCTCGCTCGTATTAACAATCTCGAGGAAAAATTCGAAACAGGCCTGCATTGGCTATCAACGCAGGAGAGACCGTGGCTTCTCATCATTGACAATGCAGACGACACTCAATTCGATTATGCTCGTTATTTCCCGGCTGGTGGAAAGGGACACATCATACTTACCTCACGCAACAATCAGTGTCAAGTACACGCAACAATAGGATTCCAAGAGTTCATCAGCTTGGAAGAAAATGATGCTATCACTCTCCTCTTACACTCATCCCTGCTCCCTGTGACCAACGAGGAATATAGAAAGACTGCCCATGCTATAGTTAAGACCTTGGGTTGTCTTCCACTTGCACTCATTCAAGCTGGTTCATCCATTCAACAAGATATATGCTCGTTGGACGATTACTTGGACGTTTTCAATTCCTCGAAAGAGATCATCTACTCAAATCACCGAATACAAGGCAGAGGCTCCTACGAGCATAACATTTACACAACGTTTGAGGTTTCTTTCAATGCCATTGCCAGGATGCGGACGCAAAGAGCAATGGATGCTGCTGAGATTCTTCAATTAATTGCCTTCCTTCACAATGACGAAGTACCCGAAGCCCTTTTTCAGAACGCATGGAGGAGTATATTGGTTCATAAACGAGCGATTCCCAATGTTGTCTACGAAATGGTTACGGGTGTTTTTGGAGATCTTGTCACCCTCTCGACGTCCTATTGGGGCTGGCTTACTTTCTTGGCTGAAGGTCGCTTTCCACGAATCTTCTCACAGACTGGCATGCGATGGGATAAAATTCGTTTTCGGGACGCAATTGCTCTTCTTCGCTCGTACTCTTTAATATTCCAAAATACCGCAGTGGAGAGTTACTCAATGCATCCGATGGTTCAATTTTGGGCCCGCGAACGCCTGAGACCTCGAGCACAAAAGGTGTGGGGCATGATAGCAGCGAGAGTTCTAGCAGAAGGCATTACCACAGCAACGAAGGAGTCGGATGTCATCTACCGGAGGCACCTAATACCTCACGTCGATTCTTGTTTGAGGATTGACGCTGTTGACTCCCGGCAGGGTATAGAGTTTGACGGGTCTATTTCTGGTCAATTTGCTAAATTTGCCGCTATCTATTCCGAGGGGGGTCGTTGGGTTGACGCCTCGAGAATCCAAGAACTGCTCCTCAAGCATAGACGGGAGAAGTTGGGAGAAGACAGCGATGAAATCCTCGAGATCATGGCAGGACTCTCAGAGAGTTATTGGAACTCGAGCGACCTTAAAAAAGCCCTCAAGATACAAGAGATTCTTCTAAAGAGTAGTGAGCAGCGTCTGGGATCATGTGATCCGCGTACCTTGCAAGCAATGGATAATTTAGGGCGCACAAAGTGGTTATGCGGTTCGATTTCCGAGGCCCATGACCTCGGAAAGCAAGCCTATGAACTTTCAACCAAAGTTCTTGGCGCAGATCACCCTCTTACTCTAAGTGCCATGACTAATTATTCTCGTAGCTGCGCTCATCTCGGAGACTGGAAAACTGCACGAACATTGCTTATGGCGGCTTGGGAGGGGCGAATAAAGATTTTGGGTGAAAAACATTTGGACACACTAGAGACGATGCAAGAGCTTTCAATGTGCTGCCTTTCGCTCAACGAAGTTGACGAAGCGGCAAATCTAATGTACTTCGTGTTGGACAACAGGAAGCGTCTTCTGGGCCCAGAACATGCCTATACTCTCTGGTCCATGAACGATCTTTCAAAGATCTATTGTGCCCAACGCTACCCGAGAGATGCCGTGGACATTCTTATTCCGACTAAAGAAATCGCGTTGCGTACCTTGGGCATAGCCCATATAGGTACCTCGATGACATTCTTCAACCTCGCCCATTCCTACACATTGTTAGGTGAGCTTGGTCAAGCTGAATCAATTCTGATGGAACTGATTCAGCGAGAGGAATCATCAATTGGACCGGACCATGCCGATGTATTCTCCGCGAAGATTGAGTTGGCCCGTGTGTTGAGGAAAAAGGGAGAGTTGAGAAAGGCTCGAAGAATGTCGCAGCAGGCCTTTGAGGGTAGAAGTGCAGTCTATGGACCTAAGAGTCCTCGAACCATTCAAGCCAAGAAATTATACGAAACGATATCTCGGGAGATGGAAATGACAACGAGTCCTGAGGCCTAATAACACGGGTAAGCTGCTTTTTTTTCTCTCTCTCTCTCTCTCTCTCTCTCTCTTTGGGTGTATCCTTTTGTTCGCGAGGAGACAATTCCCTGCGTACAGCCACGTGACCTGTTCAGTTTCTCCAGTTCGATCAGCCTCTGAAAGTCTCCGTAGACCTCCTTTGGGTCATCTTTCTGTCGATAAACCTCGACCACGTTCTCTTTGATGCTTGGCCCCTGCACGCTCACCTCGTCTGGCATGACCGTGGAGCTGATCGATGGTGAAATATTATCTAATTGATTAATTAAGGTTTCATCATCTTGAAGGTATTTAAAGCGGTTTATCAATGGCTCCATTATAAAACTGGTTGAAAACTAGTTTAGCGGCTGGGGTAATTTTATACACGGATAAAAGCTTGTCTATGTTTATTCCTAATTTGATAGCCGAAGTGACCTAAGCTTTCTTGGCAGAGTCATGTGATGTTATATACTAACAATGGCTAGGTCGCCCAACACCTAGCTGAGGTGAGTGAGTTTCAAGGATAGCTGGGTTGACCTGTATCCTGGTCACGCGACCAAAAACGGCCTTCTTCACCCTGGAGATAGGTACTCGGGTTTAAACCAGATATTCTGTCTTGGAAGTATATAATTACTTGTCACCTCATTCTGAGTACATACGACCACAGGGTGTGGAGAACAGGGCTTCCCGTCCGCTCAGCCGTACTTAAGCCACACGCCGGCAGGTTAGTAGTTGGGTGGGTGACCACCAGCGAATCCCTGCTGTTGTATGTTTTTTATGCATTCTTTTTGTTTCCATGATTTACTGTCCTCACCCCCTTCAGGAGACATTCATCTGAATCACTTAACTCATCTAATCATGACCCTACCTATCTCAAAGAAACTCGCCCTTTGTGGACCCACGGAATTGATATCGGGAAACCGGCGGAAACACCATAATTTTAAAAAGCAAATAGCCTATGATTAATGCCTTGAGATAGTAAGCAATAATGACCAATTCTAATTATCAGCAGCTCTTCGCACCTTTATCTGCTCGTTTGACATCATGATACGTTTCCTATTTGTGGACAACAGTGGCTGATGCGTCCCATGTCTGATAGTGTGTGGCTAATTCATGACAATGATGTTAAGAGCAGTGGCCATTGTTCGGATACGCTCTTTTCCTGCGATCACATCACTCGCCTAGTAAGTTTGGTCCGGAAATACATAGTAACTTGAAAAGCCTTTTTGTTATCAATAGAAGTCAAACATTTATATCCAAGGATTGGACACGAGTACTCTAATATATCTGTTCAACAGAAAGGAATCCATCTAAATCTAACAGCTGACTCCCCCTGGCACGGTCAGGGGAATATCATCTGGGTTAGTGAAGAAGTCATTGGGATCGTACGGCTTCTTGACACCCACAATATTCCCATCGACCCAGTGATCCTTGCTGACACTTGGCCTTGGGAGGAGCCTAGCCGGCTACACTAACCGATCCACTCTACCGCAAAGAAGAATGAACATCATATTTTCAAGGAATAATTATAGTGTTCTAAATATGATGAAAGAGTATAACAGTCTAGTTCTTTAAAATCATACTAGCATTCACTCATCATGCTAGGAACAACCTTTTTTTTAGAAAAAGAAAAAAAAAAAACCATTTCTCATCAACACTTCATCCCTCATACCGCATCAAACAGACTCCAGCTCCTCTGCTTTGTTTTGCACTGGGATAATATCCACCTCCAAATGAGCATATAAATCCCGACAGACTGCATCCTTGCGCCCGAATAGATAGCGACGAAACCACCAAGGCAACGACTCGGTTAATTGATACCAGGCATGAGCGCGGGTAGATATGCTGAAAATATGATCCAGCTCCTCAAGAGAACGCTGCTTAGTTTCAGGCATGAAGAAAAAGATTAAAATCAAAGCAACAATGTTCAGTCCTGCGTAGAAGCCAAATGCCCCTTGTGGCTTGAAATCGCGCAGCATATAAGGGAAGGTCAAGGATAAGGCAGCCGCCCAGAAGTTATTCGTGGCAACAGCCCAAGCCATGCCAACTTCACGGTGTGATAACGGGAAGACCTCGGCTGAGTATGTAAAGGGGACAGGGCCCTCGCCAGGTGAGTAGAAGACGTTAAAGAGGTAGATGAAGAGTGCGATCATGCCCAGGTGGGCTCTGCTGTCCTCTGGGATCCAGAAGCAGAAGCCCACGGCCAGCAGTGTCCAGCACATATTGGGGAAGGTGGCCAGGAGGAGCCAGCGCCGGCCGAAGGTGTCGATGGTCCAGACCGCGGGCCAGGCAAAAATGAAATTGACAAGGCCAAACCCGAATGAGGCCAGTAGTGCTTCTATGTTACTGGCCCCGGCCTCCTCGAAGATAGTGGACGAATAGAAAGCAATGATATTGATGCCGCACATTTGCTGCGCAATCATTGCAATTCCCGAGGCCTGGGTGGCGCGTCGAATCCGAGGAACGGTGAATAGTTCTAGGAAGCGCTTGAAGACATTGTTCTTTGCATAATGAGATTCCTGGAGGAGCCGGGCCTCCATCTTGATCTGCGCGTGAATGTAATAGAGATCGCGAGCTGCCTGTAGAGGGCTATTGCGTAGCCGCAACAAAGACTTGTAGGCTTTTCGCGGCTTGTCCTTCATTAGCAGCCACCGGGGTGACTCGGGACAAAACCAAATTCCCAGCAGCAAAGGGACTGCCGGAATAAAAGCTGATCCCAGCTGCAGTCGCCAGGCAATCTTGCCCGTGTTGGCCACCGCCAGATTAGCGCATGTCCCCAAGAAGATGCCAAACGCGGTCCCTGCTCAACGATATCAGAGGAGTGTCAATCATTCAGGAAAGGGATGGGAGACTGACATATCTGCCAGGACATCACCAGTCCGCCACGAATGATGGTAGGCGCATTTTCTGCCGAATAGACCGGAACGGTGACTTCTTTCAAGCCCATTCCGATCCCTAAAAGCACACGGCATGCGACCAGCTGACGCCAGTTTTGTGTCAAGGCGCAACCGATGGGAGCAATCAAACTGAATACTGCTGCGATGGCAATAACTGGTTTACGACCAAGCCAATGATTGAGAGGATCCGAAATCCAGCCCGCACTGGTGACTAAAGTTAGAGAAGATAGATCCTGCGGGCTCAAAACTACTTACAAAAAAGCAATTGTGATATAGGGCATGGCGTTGACCAATCCAACAATCCATTCGTTACGACTGCATTCTGCGTTAGTCGTGCAACCTGGCGCTTTCTGCGGGATGCCGAACTGCTCGGCGAACGTTAGGTTGGCACCGTTGGAGCCTGTGGCATAGTCAGCGATGTTACCTCATGCGTGTTTCAAAGCATGGACTACCTGTTTGGTCCCATCCTTGGATGGCGGCGGCAATGGAGTTGAGGATGATGGTGTAATAGAGTGACCAGGGCTGTCTCCAGCGATGGCTTTTTTCCTCACGCAGAAACCGCCGATCCTCGGCATCCAGTTCCGGGATATCGCTGAACTCTCCCGGCCGCTGAGCTGCTAGAGCTCCCTTCTTGAGGAGGGGAAGGATGTCGTCAAGTTCATATGAGCGAGCATACCCCTCCACCTCTTGCAGCAGGCGGTCTTGAGGGATGCCGACAAGTGGGTTTTCAATGCTGGACGTGTCAGTTAGAACCTGTGCTCTTCTTCAACAAGGGGAGACGAACTCGCGGACGACATGCGTGGTCATATCAGCCTTGCTGACCTTCTCATCAGGGTTGATGGTGTCCATCCTGAATGCGAGAACAGTTGGTGTTGGCTACCTAGGTAGCTTAGAGGAAGCAGGCAAGATCTACCTCGCTTTTTCTCACGGGTTGAGACCAGTTATCATCAAAATATTTGTTAAGAGATCAGGAAATGGTCAAAGCCGTAAGTTGTAAATCACCGAGGACCTTGACACGGTATAAATACTCGGGACGGCTGCCATCATAAACCTACACCATCTGCTTCTGCCTCTCCCACGAATGGGGAAAATATGGAGATGCTGCAAGAATTCCTGGATCAGTTATAGCCAAAAGCTTAACCAGTTGAGATAGGTCCAATACGACTATTGCTCTCCCTGTCCATCTCGTATATACTAGTTGACAACACAAAAGCCATGTCCAGGATGTTCCAGAACCACACGTGGTGAGGAGTCAATAATCAACCTGCGAATTTCTTTTTCTTCTTTGCGACAGACGTAAGACTCCCGAGGCTGATCAAGGCCAATCTCCGCGCGTGAAGACCTGGGGGAAACGCAGCCGAGCATAGCATGGGGAAGGTTTCAATCTTCCATAAATGGTTACGTTGCGTAGCCACTGGCTCGCAGTTGCCCCGAGTCCTGGGTGGCGTTCTCCAGGAAAGCATAAAGATTATGGTCTCGCTCCCGCCCGAATTTTCATCCCCAGATGACACCGGCATCCTATTCGGGGCGTTGGGACGGCCTCATCGGGCGGTTTTATTTTAGTAGTCTACAGATACAGTTGGGCACGGGATTTAGGTTCAAGAAAAGTCAAATAAATCATGAGGCATTTAGAAAACGGCAATGCTTACGATTCAAAGACTGTCTGCGCGGGGAAGTGGATAGGTACCAAAAGTGA
This sequence comes from Aspergillus wentii DTO 134E9, assembly GCF_001890725.1. Taxonomy (NCBI): domain Eukaryota; kingdom Fungi; phylum Ascomycota; class Eurotiomycetes; order Eurotiales; family Aspergillaceae; genus Aspergillus; species Aspergillus wentii. Next base: position 144,135 of record NW_024467839.1, read on the forward strand.
TTTTGTTTGAAACCATGGATGGGACGTGTGAGCCGCATGGCGAACCGGGATCTGGAATACAACTCACTCATGTGACGTCTGGACCAGTTATAACCGTGTGTAGAGCTGGTTAGTGACTAGTTATTATATAATTAATATCCTTTACTTATATATAGGTCTCTAGTCAATATGGTTAATGGCAATAATAGAACAGTAATATCAGAACTAGTGAAAAAGTAGTTTTAAGATGGCCAGGCACGGAGGGGAAGGAAAGAACATAATAAGAAAGTTACAGTAAGACAAGAATAAGCTCACACAGAGTAGAGAAAAACCAAAAAATTGGAGTATGGTCATGTGATATTTCCTACATAGGCTTAGTGACTTCAAACACGAGCCCAAGGCCCACTTTCGCCTGATGTGACTCTTGATTAGAAATGCCACTGACCTCCAGCTTGAATCAACCATTCCATCCCCATAGACAAGCTTTGCCTAATCTCAGTCATAGGTCCATGGGACAGGGTTTCTCGCCATACTTTTGTAGTTTTCATTTGGGCCGCGTGGTTGACATCAGAGAACGTGTTGGGGGGGGTTTTTAAAAAAAAAAGAAAGAAAAAAAAAGAAAAAATTCTCTTTTGACCACCACAATCTTAATAGCATGGCAATAATCTGTTGAAGAGTAATAATTTTGGTATCCCACTCGTTGCAATTACATTAACCTACCATGACCTCCTTTATTCCAATTGACTTATTATGCTGTGTGTAAATGTGGTCACAATTACAAAAAATACTGGGGTTAGATGATGAAGGATGTAATTGCGGGGATTGAAAAACTTAACTTAGTATTTCTTTTTAACTTTTAACCCCTTTTGCCACCTCCACAACGCGATGAAATGTCACACAGTCAGTTGAATTTTGCTGAATGCTCACCCTCAATCACGTCACACCTGCTACCTATTAACAGATTAGTTCTGTAACTCAGCTATCATCTTCCTATCTAACAACTATATATCTTGATCCTTCTTCATCTTCTTGCCAGCCACCGAGCAGGAAACATGATTCAACTGTAAAGACACAAGTTCTTTACCCACCTGTCAGACATGTTCCTGGTTTCCATGAAAAGGAACTCCTTTGGTGCTTAGTTTTTGGTGTCTGATTCTTTTCCTTTATTTTATTCACCACCAAGATCTGCACTAGGGGCCGTTCGACCCGGGATCACTCCCAAGGCTTCGTCACATTTCCTTTATTTTTTTTTTATGGGACATAAGAGGTTTCACGAACGATGCCGCCCTCTGCTACAATAGAGAGCCGTCTTTTGGTCTCGCCACAGGCTGACAAAGATAACAACACTGTTTTTGGAGATTGGCGATCAACAGGCAATGCAGAGGTGCTGATCCTTGAGGCATGGGGGGAGGGCTTCATGTTTGGCGCCCTCTTAATCATGTCCGTGATTACTATTGCGAATATGAGACGAAAGGTTTTATTGCACAAGTTGATCTTGCTTGAAGTATGGTTTATAGTCCCGAGGAGGTCTTTGCTGACTATGAATAGCTTATCTTAGCTATGAGTCATGACACGTTTTGTTTCATGTCTTTCAGAGGTTATGGGTGGTATCTTTCATCCACAGCCGCGCTCTTATACTGCTCCTACTTCACACATAATGTTATTGCGTGGATGAAAATTGCACCCTTCTTTTCTGGCCCTCAAGTCTTCTTTGGACCCACTTTTTGCAACTGGGTGAGGTGGATATACCTCACCACACTTGCTATGTCGGCTCCGGTCCTAATATTTCAGATGTTTAACAACTTTCGTTTCTTCAGCAACACTTCCAGACTCTATGAGCATGTACGACCATATGAGACGTTACTTAGAGATCCTTGGTGGTTGTTCAGTTGCTTAACACTGATTTATATGATTCAAAGGTGCTATTCCTTGAATATTGTGAAGGTGGTAGCTCAGTATCCACGGTTTAGCATCCTTTTTGCAGCAATGTGCATGGCACTCGCGTTTACTATCATGGATATTCTTGCAAGCATTCTACCTAGCCTGAGCATTACTTACGGGTAGACGAGCCTCTCTATGAATGAAGTTCATTGCTAACACCTCTAGGATTAATCCTTATTGGAAGCTTGCTCTCGTCTTCAGGTGCCTTACCGATAACATCATGCTAGACAATTTTCAAAGTGTTCTCCAGCAACTCCTGGAAGACTCAACCACTATGCAGTGCACAATGAACATGTCCTTACATGATGCTGATCATTATGGTTGACTTTAAATTGAATAGGTTAGGGCATAGATAAATGACAAAAAGGTGAATTCGTCCTCCCGATATGGTGTTAGAAGATGCTGACTGTCAGATGACTCCTGGCCAGGCACTCGGCTTCTAGAATAGAAGCCTAACGTAATCCACAAACCAGGGGGGCGCCTCCCTCGCCATCAGCGCGTTTGAATTAATTGAGGCTATTCAAACCATCGCTATGCCACCAAAATCGCGTCAAATCGCTCAAAATTGGATAATGCAATTGGAAGAATTTTATTGGCTATTTCTCTGCATTAAAGAAATAGAACCCCGCAGTATTCGTGAAACAGCATTTGTTTTCAATGTCTCCCATACAACACTCCAATAGCGATTACAGGGACATAATTTTCGGGGTGACCTACGCGCAAATTACTATAAACTAACTCGAAACGAAGAATCATCGCTTGTACAATGGATCCTATCCCTAGATCAACATGGTGCAGCTCCCTAACCATCCCATATTCAGAAAATGGCTGATATTCTACCCTTAAAATCCGGGAATACCATCCTAAGACTATGTACATTAATTGGGCTATAAACCTTACAGGATAATATAATAAACTTAAGACGTACTTTTCCCGGTATTATAATCACTTCTGTGCTAAAATTAAAGACCCAAAGACTCTAAGATTTCAGTAATCTTATAGATAAAAATATGACTAAATTTATTCCTAATTTAATAGCTGAGGTGACCTAAGCTTTCTCAGTAGAGTTACATAAAAGTATATACTAAATATAGCTAGGTTACCCCATACATGGCTAAGGTAACCTATATCCTAGTTATATAACTAAAAAGCAGACTTACCCTCTAGCTCACCCCAGAGATACCTACCTAGGTATTAACCGCATTCAAGCCACACGCCGGCAAGTTAGTAGTTGGGTGGTTGACCGCCAGTGAATCCCTGCTGTTGTATATTTATTCTGGTTTTAGTTTTTTTATATATTGAAAATGTGATTTTTTTTTTTCTTCTTCTTTGTGTACCTGGAATAGCTAGGATAAAAAGATTATTTAATATAAGTAACCTTCAGCAGGCTGATTATTCGGTATGTCTTGACAAGTTTGTTGTCAAGTAAGTTTATTAGGTTTCCTGAGGATGCCTTGCGCTTCCATGCGTGGGTAGGGAACATTGAAAGTTTACCCCAGTCTCACGCCATCCACACAAGACCAATATCGATGAGGTCAACCAGGACCTTCTCAACTTCCTGCAGTACTGGCAAGACTGGTAAAACGTATGGAGATGCTGATGATTGATTCTCAGTTCCTAGCTCACCGTTGTGCATTCAAATCAATTTTAGTAATCAAGGTATAATTAATGTAAATAGGCAACGCCACCTAGCCGGGACAACAGTCTGTCCGCCTCGCAAGGTCATACCAATTGCCGTTTCCGTTCACAATCGAACCATGTATTAAATTATTACTGGAAATGAAATAAACCCATCGGCTCTGTTCCGATAGATGAAGCTCGCAACTAAGCAACAACTATCCGGTGGATCCGAATCTCTTACCTCGGCAAGAGATGTTGATAATATCATCAACGTTTCGGGACATTTGATCGGGCACAGAACATTGGATGATATAGAGACAATTGGAGGTCCACTGGTGCAGACATCATGATTGAGAATTCACGCCCCATACAAGCTGGGTAGAATTACACACCATGGCATTTGATTCCCTTGTATTCTACGTGAAGGTATACATCTTGAGATGGGCAACTCGGATTCTTGCCTATCTGGATCGAAAAAGATATCCTGCTTTATCAATTACTCCGAGCTCTAATAGAAGCATCCTAGTAACTCTCACTTCACCCGGGAATTTCGACATCTTTTTCTATCATCCTCCCGGTTACGAGACTGCCAAAGATGCGCAATACCCCATTGTGGTCGTTCTTCATGGAGGAGGCTGGTGTGTAGGACACGCCCGAGATGACGAGCGGTTCATTGCCACACTGACAGCGCGCGGCGCCGTCGTCGCAGCAGTCAACTATCGCCTCTCGCCGGAGCATCCCTATCCAGCCCCGCTGGAAGATTGTCTTAATGCTCTTCTCTACATTTGGGAAAATGCCGCCACCATGCGCCTGGACAAACACCGCACGTATATCACCGGCTTCAGTGTTGGTGGTACCATGGCGTTTGCCTCACAATTCATGCTTTGGAAGGCGCTGCAAGATGGACATCCACGGATTGACCGTGTAGCACTGGGTACGGTGAAAGGGATTACGGCATTTTATCCGCCAATGGATCTAACAAGGAGTCGTGCTGAGCGGGCTGCCTCGAACCCGAGCTTTGCTGCGCTTGAGAAGAAGCCCATTTCCTCTTCCAAGCTGATCGGTTCGACTTTGGACAGGGCCTACTTTTGGAACGTCCAGAAAATACCGGATAAAAGTCATAGTTACATTTCTCCGGGGCTTGCTCCGGCTGAGATGATCAAAATCGCCCTCCCAGAGCGGATACACTTCAAACTGGCTGGTTTGGACCCGTTGCTGGAGGAGGGGAAGACTGCAGCTGCTCGGATCAAGGCTTTAGGAAAGCAGGTTGATTGGGAGGTTACGGAGGATGTGCCGCACTATTGGGATCATCTGGCCAAGACAGAGGAGATGAAGAATCTTCGGCAAGCGATTCATGAAAAGGCGGCCGATGAGATTCAGGAAGTGCTGGAGATGAAGGACAGTATATAGACCATACAGCTGGTGCTATGGCAAATGTTATTCGAATAAATGTCGAGAACTAAACACAATATACCAATCTATACATGGAATAGCTGGCTGTAGTTAGGTCCATCTGCGTTGTGATATTGCCCAGAGATAACTATCCACTGCACTTGGATCGATGTAAAGTAACGGACTCGTTCAAAGCGAAGTCAATATGTTATCGGGTAGACCCAACTTCCCTAAGAATAGCACATGGTTGCGAGCCACAGAGCGTTACTATCTGTACCAACTTTCTGGCTGATCAAATAATCATGGTGGAGAACTTCCCATCTTCTTTGAATCGGGGGAATAAACCGTCCGGTATACAACCCTTTGTTCCTCCGGGTCCGATTTGTCCTGACTTCTAGTGCTTCCTGATTGATATAAAGTATCCCGTCTTCCAGTCTAGCTCTTGACCATCTCATTCCTACAAGATCTTTTATTCTCAACCAATCCACCATGTCCAACAAAGCATTGATATTCAAAGCCGTACCAAAGGCATACCCAGTCCCCGGTACAGACCTTGCTGCCGAAAGCGCAGCATACGATAAAGACGTCACCACACCCAAAAATGGCATTGTTCTCCAGTCGCTCTACGCCAGCTTCGATCCCTACATGCGTGGTCGAATGAGACCAGCAACCACCGGTTCATATGTCCCGGCGTACAAGATCAATGAGCCGATTGACTCCTTTGGAATTGCCAAGGTGATCCGATTCGACAGCGACAGCTACAAAGAGGGTGATATGGTGATTGGCCAGATCCCGATTCAGGAATATATCGCCCTAGATGAACGCGCTATTGCGAACGTCCGCCTATTGGTGAATCCTCTAGGTCTTGATCTGCGTGTTTTTCTGGGTGCGTTGGGAATGCCTGGGTTGACTGCGTATTCGTCTCTGTATAAGATTGGCAAGCCGAAGAAGGGAGAAACGATCTTTATTTCTGCTGCCAGCGGGGCAGTCGGACAGGTTGTTGGGCAGCTCGCGAAACATGAAGGTCTGACTGTCATTGGGAGTGTTGGTTCGGATGAAAAGTTGGACTATATTCTCAACGAGCTCGGGTTTGATGGCGGCTTCAACTACAAGAAAGAGAGTCCCGCAGATGCTCTGGCTCGCCTCGCCCCTCAAGGACTGGATATATACTATGAGAACGTCGGCGGTGCGCATCTCGAAGCCTCCCTGGACACAATCAAGCCATTCGGTCGGGTTGTTGTGTGTGGGATGATCTCTGAATATAACAGTGCTCCATACCCAATCAAGAACATGCACAATGTCATCACCAAGCGCCTTGAAATGAGGGGGTTTATCGTTGCTGATCCGGGATTTGCTGATGTGTACATGGAGGAGCACCAGAAGAGGGTGCAAAGCTGGATTCACGATGGAACGTTCAAGGCGCTGACGCATGAGACTGTTGGCATTGAAAATGCGGCCGAGGGGTTGGTTGGGATCTTTTATGGAAGAAACATGGGCAAGGCGGTACTTAAGTTTTAAGTTACCAACCTGATGTATCTATATAGAAGGTTTTCTATTGAACATTTAGACATGAGTATAACAAGCATTTATATACTGTCACTCTTGCAACGAGTATATAATTTGCCTATAGTTCCAACCTCCTGGACCTTTTCTTCGGATTAGGCGAGTTCGTAGTCGTGTTGTACGTGGCGAGCGAGTCCAAAACCCTCCACTGAACAGTCCCATTTCCCTCTCGATACGTACTCTTCACTGTCCCAACCGTGTGATAACCATCTCCCACAACGACCTTTCCAGTCGCAACATCCTTACCCCCAATCACGCGTTCAAAGAGCTCAAGCGACAACAAGGGTTGATAGAACGGCACCTCATGCCCACTCTCGTACACGCGGACAAACGAAAACCTTCCCGCCTGTCGCACCTGGCCATGCACGACGCCATCAGACGTGGTGATGTTTGTGTAGCCCGCACTGCGGAAATGAGGGGCCCCGACCTTCAGAGACACAGCCTCACCACCGAGCCAGTTGCAGTTGTAATCGGCGTCGCCGGCATACATGGCCACGGTGACCCCTTGCTTCAACAGCTGCGCGACATCCTCCGTCGTACGCATACGTCGACCATCGTCGCCCGTTGCTGAGAACGCCTGGCTAACCGCGTTGTTACTCTCTGTAAAGTTCACATACGCCCCGATAGCCGCCTGCACAGAAGCCCGATTCAGGTAGTCCACGTAAAACCCATACGGGAACGGATCGGGCGTGAGTTCCCGGAAATCATATTCATCGCGCCCGGTATACTCATCGTAGATGCTTTCGACGTGGTTCGCGCAAAAGTTATCCGCGACACTGCAGATTTCATTCCAGCCACGCGCGGCACAGTCGCGGAGCTGGTCGAAGCAGTTTCCGGGGCCGTAGAGGTTATTGTAGAGGAGGGCGGCGACGGAGTGGTTGAATGGGAGGTAGTCGTATGTGTTTCCGGGGGAGACGGTGAAGTTATAATACGCCTGATACTGGATGATGGGATCGTACCACCCGTTCCCGATCATCACACTGCCCAGATGGATCTTTTTCGCGCCAGTCGGGAGATTTGCGTTCTGCTGCTCAATGTACTCGTTAAATACAGGCCCATAGTGGCCGCCGTAGCTCTCCGTCGTGAAATGGAACGTCTCGCGCGAGTACTGCGGAAAAGCGCCCATGAAGCCCTGCAGGGCGCGGTAGAACTTGGGGGCTGCGCTGGTGGTCGAGTTGGCGGTTAACGTCACGTTTGGATACGAGTACGTCCCGCAGGACTGGTCCTTTGCGTAGTCGGGGCAGCTGGTCGAGGGGAGAGTGATCACGTCGTCTGTAGTAGAGTCGACGTAGCCTGGCACCGGGATGCTGTAGGAGAAGCCGGTCATGACGGGCTGGTCGATGTAGAGCATGTTGCTCGCATTGGACCACGAGTACGGGTTGTTGTAGACGGAGCCATTGGCGTCGATTCCGCAGGGGCCATTTTCCTGGAACAGACCGATCATGGAGGATGAGCCAGGGCCTGCAGCAATTAGAATGAGACGATTTGGTGGAAGGGGGATGCTTGCCTCCATTGATCCAGACGGTTAACGGGGCCTCGGTGGGATCTTGGTTACGCGCCTCGAAGAACCAGAAGAAAAGATGCTCATCTTGGCCGACATCGAGATAGCCTGAGAAGCTCTTCACGCTGGGATCGGTTTCGCAAATGCCAGTTGGGACCTGTTTGTACCGCACGGGGGTATCCAGGTATCCTTTTGTCGAGATCAAGCCTTTTGGAGGAGCCACAAATTGTGCCTGGGCGGAAAACACGCCAATCAGGGTGGCAAATAAGAGAGATTGCATTGTGACAGGGAAGACAGCTTGAAGACAAAAGCTGCGTTGATTGAGCTCTTTATATGGTGTTATCGCTGCGGGGCTCACTAGTGGTGTAACGTCGGAGAGACTATAGATGATCCCGAAGAGATAGACGGACACCGACGGAGATACAAGATGTTTATAAACAGATTCAGTTTGATCTGACTAGTCGCATTATCACTACATTACGCAGGTTCAATATGTTAGGGTTATAATATGTTAATAAACATGTGCATTATCAAGTAACTATAAACATAGCCTATATTCATTCTGAGATACTAACTAAACAATCCATTCAAAAATGACAAGCAGCCAAATCAAATCGGTCCAAATTCATGACCTTATCCCATGCAGCCACAAAGTCCTTCACAAACTTCTCCTCCCCATCGTCACTGCCATAGACCTCTGCGATCGCGCGCAGTTCAGAATGAGACCCGAAGACGAGATCAACCCGTGTGGCAGTCCACCTGCTTTCTCCAGTCTCACGGTCCGTCCCCTCATACAGATCCAGATTGCCATCCTGGGCCTTCCACTGCGTACCCATATCGAGCAGATTCACGAAGAAGTCGTTTGTAAGGCGGCCAGGGCGAGAGGTGAACACTCCATATTTCGATCCGTCGTAGTTACTGTTCAGTGCGCGAAGGCCACCGACGAGGACAGTCATCTCGGGGGCAGTCAATGTGAGCAGATGCGCCCTGTCGACGAGGTATTGTTCGGTGCGGACCCGGGGGTTGGACCGGCCGTAGTTGCGGAATCCGTCTGCGATGGGTTCCAGATATCCGAACGATTCGACGTCGGTTTGCTCTTGGGAGGCGTCCATGCGGCCGGGTGTGAAGGGAACGGTGATGGTGTGGCCGGCTTCTTGTGCGGCTTGCTCGATGGCTGCGCAGCCAGCTAGGACGATGAGGTCTGCGAGAGAGACCTTCTTGTCGGTGGAGGAGTTGTTGAATTCCTTTTGAATGGATTCAAGAGCAGCGAGGGTCTTCTCGAGCCAGGGCTGCTGGTTGACTGCCCACTCACGCTGTGGTGACAGACGGATGCGTGCGCCGTTAGCACCACCGCGCTTGTCGCTGCCTCGGAAGGTCGATGCGGAGGCCCACGCGGTGCGAATGAAGTCAGACAAGTCAAGGCCAGTGGCCAGGATGGTGCGCTTGAGGCTCGCAATATCCTCCTGATCAACGAGTTTGTGGTCAACAGGGGGGATGGGATCCTGCCAGAGCAGCTCTTCTTTAGGGACCTCGGGGCCCAGATAGCGCGCTCGGGGGCCCATGTCGCGATGGGTGAGCTTGAACCAAGCGCGGGAGAAAGCGTCTGCAAATTGATCTGGGTTCTCCAAGAAGCGTCGTGAAATCTTCTCATAGGTCGGGTCGAAGCGCAGCGATAGATCGGTGGTCAGCATCTTCGGGCGATGGGTTTTGGTGACATCGTGGGCATCTGGGATGATCGCCTCGGCATTCTTGGCCTCCCATTGATTGGCGCCAGCAGGGCTCTTGGTCAATTCCCATTCAAACTTGAACAGATACTCGAGGAAGTCGTGGTTCCAGCGGGTGGGTGTCTTGGTCCAGGTCACCTCGATGCCAGAGGTGATGCTGTCAGCACCTCTGCCGGTGCCAAAGCGACTTCTCCAGCCGAGTCCTTGTTCTGACAGGTCGGCCGCATGAGGCTCGCGGTCGACATTGTCGGCTGGCCCGGCACCATGTGTCTTGCCGAAAGAGTGCCCTCCAGCAATGAGCGCGACGGTTTCCTCGTCGTTCATTCCCATGCGACCAAAGGTGACTCGAATGTCTCGCGCCGCCGCAATGGGATCAGGGTTGCCATCCGGACCTTCGGGGTTCACATAGATCAAGCCCATGTGCGTGGCCGCCAACGGCTTCTGAAGCTCACGGGTGTTAATATCACGGTCAGCATAGCGCTCATCATTGCCCGATGGAAACCAAGTCGTCTCCGCACCCCAGAAGACAGACTCATCCGATTCCCAGGTATCAACGCGACCACCGCCAAAGCCAAAGGTCTTGAAGCCCATGGTTTCCAAGGCAACATTTCCCGCCAGGATCATCAAGTCGCCCCAAGAAAGCTTGGATCCATACTTCTTCTTGATGGGCCATAGGAGCCGACGGGCCTTGTCCAGACTGGCGTTGTCTGGCCAGCTGTTCAGCGGGGCAAATCGTTGCTGTCCCAGTCCTCCTCCTCCACGACCGTCAAAGACACGGTAGGTACCAGCGCTGTGCCAGGCCATACGGATGAACAGGCCGCCGTAATGGCCGAAATCAGCCGGCCACCAAGGCTGCGAGTCTGTCATCAGAGTCGCGAGGTCTTTCTTGACTGCATCGTAGTCGAGGCTCTTGAATGCAGACGCATAGTCGAACTCGGGATCCAGAGGGTTCGATGATGCCGAATGCTGGCGAAGGATGCTGAGCTTGAGTTGTTCCGGCCACCAGTCCTCGTTGCGAGTGCCTCCGCCAGCGAAATTGCCCGTTGACCTTTGCTGCCGGAATGGGCACTGTGATTCCGCCATAGTTTGAAGGATAGATTGATGTGATTCCAGTTATTATCTTATCATATAATGATGATGATAATGATGATGATGATGGTGATGATAAGGAAATTCTATCTTTGACGCGGCATTCATCATGCTTTTATGGATTTCTTGTGATGGCTGGCCCTCGGACCATTGGTAATGCCACTACATGCCATCAAGAACTGGACTCACGTGTTACTAACCCAGAGCAGTGATTGGCTTTGTAACACTACTTTGGCTTTCTACACTGGCTTTCTAGACCTTGAAGAGATGATAATGATGATCAATTGAATACGAATATGGGTCCCGTGCCGATCCATTTTGGGAAAGCGGGGTCGGTTCCCCACTTTTGGCTTGATAATCCGAAACTGAGTGACTAAGAGTGGCGAGAGACGTACGGCTAGTCCTGAGTATCTTAATAAGTAATGGTCCGGTACTTCTGAGTATTTCTACTAATAACCAGTAGCTAGAAGCTGTCCCAAAGTTTCATGACTAATTATAAGACTTGTAGCTATCTAAACAAGGTATCAGGTGTTTGACGTACATGTATACCTGGGGCTATAAAAATGAAGTAAGAAGTTCAGAAAAGCCTACAGGCATCATGTCCACATCTCTCGCATCGAAGGAGTTCCATGCAGATTGACAAAGCGGGGTAAACAGCGGGGTTGGCACTCAATTTAGCCGGGCCGAGGCCTTTGTGGCAGGTTTGTATAGACAATATCAAAGTGAAGATTCCATTGGTTATGGATTAACGTCTTTAGTCCTTTTGTCATTATTTACCTAAACCCTTGATGCGATGTAACATAATTGACCCTTTCGTCTAATAGATGGAGAGCTTGTAGGGGTCTGTCCTCATATGACCACCCTGGAATATTACATTTGAAGCGTCGTAGCAATAAAGGGTGTGCGGTTAAGATTCTAATTCCTCGAATACGAGTCCTGTATAATTCAACTAAACTGGGCAATACTAATCCCTTCTTTCATTTGCTGGGTATGATACTTTTATTATACCCGTTGAAGAGATTACAAGAGTACGGTTAAAGTTCCGGGTAGATCTTGTAATATCTTCAATCTTCGTTCAAACTTCCCTTAGTCATTGTTGCCACTATTCGAAACCCTCTCTAAGTTATCATCCACTGGATAACGAAGCTGATTCCAATCCCTCGGTGAAGGGCGCTTCGTAGAGCTCTGATACCTGCAAGATACTGAATATAACTCAATAATTTGTAGAATTTTCATTGATCCTACCTTGTGTGGCGTGTTATCCCCTCAAAACAATAGCTCGAGCCATTTTGGACGGAAGAAACGACATCTCCATCCTGAATACCCTTATCCCCAATACCCAATATCGACACCTCTGGTCCATCAAGGATAAAAATTACCTTGCCAGCAAGATTCCACAAGGTAGCTATAAATCCATGATCAACTGCTTGTTTTCTGATCTTGTGTTTCGTTTCTGATGCCAACTCTTCCAACCATTGATGAAAGGTTTCCATTATCTGCTTTGGAGAAAAACTCGCAAAAGATTTTTCTTCATCAGAACAGGTAGCCAGAAATCGTTCCCATAAGCTGCTATGATCATAAACGCAGCTCCAGGTTTCATCCTCGACTGAATTTATGGCCATGTCGTATTGTTTCTCAAGTGTCGTCCGTGAAGCGAGATACAACACGGCAATTAGCCTAGAGGAGTAGTTTCGAGAGGTCACTCGTCACCTTAGGACGGTATCTCAAGTGATCTGACATTCCCTCCACCTGCCATGGTATATCCTGATGATTCATATCATTTCTCCGCCGTTCTGCGGTTAAGTCTGGTAGTATTTCTGGTGCAATCTTCACGGAATAGGGATAGCTCCAAAAACCTTGGACACATAGACCCTTTGGATATATAATAGACTGCTGCTTCGTGGAAGACCCTGTCTGTCGAGTTGAAGGCCCTCACACATACATAGCGACAACTTCTCAGGCAGGTAGTATTCCTGGAACGTCCACATTCGCGACCAATATGGCGCGTACGCAACATCATCATATCCCAATTCAGCGTAAGCCAGAGCTATTTTCAGCAAGCCAGCCAGGCGAGTTAATATCCGCCAGCACATCGAGTCAAATGTGTATGTTTCTTCGACGTAATGCTTATACCATCCGATAAAAAAAATGATTCTAAAATTAGATCATCCGAGCCATGCGATAACTCAACTCGCGCTGGAATATATCCGACGCATAATGGGGACTTGGTATGATTTCTCTGCTATGTCCTCCTGGTCGATGCAGAGAGTCAATCCACATCACGCGGGGTTTCTACTTTTACCAGAGATGAAGCAGCGCTATCCTGATATTGTTAGTGATAGTAACGGCAGAGTTGTCGACATAAATCTGCTTTTCGTCTTGATCATCATCCCAAACATAGAAGAGTTCCTCGAATGGGGGGACGGTAGCTAGAGGTACAACTTGAAGATGGCATTTCGCGGGGCTGCTTTGGAGTATGCTGGGAAGAATTGTCACAAGCTTAATGCCCTGATTCTCAGGAGGTAAGGGTTGGAAACGGGTTTCCATTGTTGATGGGGGTTGAATGTGGCAGGGTGACGTGTTGACATGGCTGTGCTAATCACTACATCAACAAATCACAGATGTTACACATGGGCTGCATAGAATGTCCTTAGGTAATCTGCATAATATCTGACTACGGCTACAGGCTACCATGTACTGACAACTACGAATAAGCAAAACTGTCATCTTACCATAATCTCTACGTCATAAATTAGAATGCCAGAAGAATATCAGAAATATGAATATCAAAAGGCTAAAAATAACATTGCCTAGGTATGGCGGTAGTCGCCCAGCTCTGCATCCTTTGTGGGCACTTCACTTCCCTATTCAGTCGGCATTCAGTAAAAACCACACTGCCGTTCACCTGCTTGACCCAGCCCTGCTAAAAATAAATTCTGCAATATTATCGAAAATCTAAGAAAATATCTATCCCAGGACTTATATGATATCACAAGAGGGGCAATGCTCAAGTCACAGCCATTGAAGTAGATATGGGGGCCGTACTCGGGGGGCTTAGCTTAACAACAAGCCACTACATGATAATCTCCACACCCCTCTTATACATACAGGACTAAAAGGATTGGTCATCTGTAAACCAAGAAGTGGGGAAGTTCAATCCTTTTATGGCTTGCATGGGATAAGGCCGGAATGCGGGGGATCGACAATCCAATCTAATTTCTGGAAATGCGTTGATCTGAGTAAGATGGTCAGATTTGGGGCTTTAATCCTGAATCTACAACATTTGGCAACATTTATTGACTTTAAACATGAGAAATATCTAGGTGTGTTGTGGAAGGCGATGTACTTGGTTTTTTCTGGCGCAGGAGGCTATGTGCAGGATAGAAAGGTATCCACGTAGGTAAACAGTCAGCTGTACAGGAACCTGCATTTCAGGCCACCAGGTGTGGGAGAGACACTCTGAAGTCTTGGTCAGATTCTATTCTATATAGACAGTCTTGAGGTATAAAAAGCCCATGGAGTAATCAAGTATTGCTGCATCATTCAGCACCATCAAAACTCGAATTCAAATCAACAAACCTCCAAGTATAAACGCATCCTCATACCTCAAAAAACAAACCAAAAATATCAGTCATCATGAAGCTCTCTATCATCTTCGCCGCTCTGGTTTCAGTCGTTGCCGCTGGCGAGCTCACCCCCAAAGCATGCATTGCCAAAGACGGAGTCTGCTGGACTGGTGCAGGCGGCTCAAAGGGTGCCTGCTGCCCAGGCCTGAAGTGCACTGAGGTCATCACGGACTTGAAGGTAAGCTCTAGTGTGTTGAGTATGATTTATATAGATACTAACTTTATAACAGCACTGCAAATAAGAAGGTCATGGAGAGTAGAAAGAAATGGGTTAATGGCTTATGACTATGTTTTGCTTTAAGTGCTTATACCAACCTGTATGATGTCAATAATAATAAAGTTCTTGATGTTACTTTGGAAAGCCCTTGCCTTGCATAAATCACTTACATAGACCATATAGATTTAGCGTGTCACACGAGTCGAGTCCAACTTCCAACTTTCTCTGGCTTGAAAGTTCGGCGGGATCTAGCCTGGACCTGAAAGAAATATATACAGCAGAAGACTGCAACATGAGAACAATTTGCGCCCAATTTCTTTCTATACTGTTTCTACTTGACAAGTCCTTATAATCTTGATTTTGCATAATATCAAGAGCAGAACAACAGCAAAGTAGATAACATTTTTTCTGATCTACCCATGACATACCCGACACCCATGCTGTCATGCCATTACTTTCCAACACACAGATAGAAGTCATACTTAAGACTTTCACAATTCTGTCCAACAGCTGGGTTCCAGTTAAGCAGGTCATTCAATGAGACATTATAATCATCTGCAATCTGCTGACAGTACTCGCCCTGCTTCACCATGTGGAATGTCTTACACCCCTGTACCATGCCCGATTGTGTGGGACTTGGCGTAGCACCAGTAGTATTAGTGGTGGTAGATGCAGTGCTGGTCGTTCTAGAAGTCGTTGACGCAGAAGTAGAACCGGAGGCCTTATATGATCTACCCACACAAACATAGAAATCATATTTGAGCGTCCTGCAATCGTCTCCAATAGCTGGGTTCCATGATATAAGATCTCCACTTGAGATTCCGGCGTCGTTTGCAATTGTCTCGCACGATTCGTCCTGTTTCACTTTGTGGAATTTGTTACAATGGTCTGCCATGCCTGTCTGGGTTGGTGTAGGAGTTACAACGTTGGTAGGGGATGGCGTCGTCGTGGATTGGGGTTTGCCAACGCAGACGTAATAGTCGTACTGAAGTGTTCGACAATCACTTCCTATGGCAGGATTCCAGGAGATAAGGTCGGCCAACGAGACTCCATTATCGTCAGCTATGTCTTGACATGGTTCTCCTTCCTGCACTTTGTGGAATTTGGTACATCCGTGCGTCATGCCGGTTTGGATAGGAGATGGGGTGGTAATGACGGTACTGCTTGGTTTCAACGGTGTGGACGAAGCTGGTGTGGTACTAGGAACCGTTGGCGTGCAGCTGGGCGGAATAGCCGGCCTCGAGCTAGGAATGGGAGCCGTAGGCTCCGGATCACAATATGTAGAGTACAGGGTCTGGCAGTTCTGAGCCAGATCATCAGGAACCAGGATATCCTCGTCGTAGTCATTATCGGCGTAGTCGATCCAGCAATACTGGGTTCTCTCTGCCAACAGACTTGCGAGGGTCGAGTTCATGGTGAGGGTTTGCAGGGGCTGTGTGTAGTCTGTATTGATAGTAGGCGAGTACCATGAAGTTGTGATGTTGGACATCATGGTTGTTTCTCCTGGAATCCAAGAGCTAACAATAGAGGATGCAAGGCCTCTTGATGAGGAGGTTCTATTCTTTGGTAGAGTAAATTCACCTCCTCCTGGGGGGCTGAAGTGGCCTGTTAGAACGTGATATATATATCAAGTCGATCGCGAAGGACTTACGAAACACAGATAGATCTTCCGACCATTGAATCGAGATTATCGCAGTTTTGATGTATCGTTCTGCCTCTGTTTAGAAAGAATCATGATGGATAAAGGATAGTATCACTTACGGATTCCAGCCAATTAGCTGTACCAGTCCAAAGGACTGTCCTCTGATAATGTCCTGACAGGTCTCATTCGACTGTACAGTGTACACAGTACAGGTATCCTTGATGCATAATTCAGTTCCCGGTGACAGAGACGAGCAGGCATAGTCTAGGTGGTTGGCCTCAATCAGCCGATCGGTGCTAATCGAGTGAGTCTTGGATATAGAATGACACGTATCGTTGCCTTGGGAGACGTAAGTCTGTCCAGCACAGGTGGGTGTCGAAGTGGCAGATGCTGATCCAGTAGGTGTACCTGATACCGGCGTTCCAGTAGGCAAAGGTGTGTAATTATAGGGATAGCTGGAAGCTGGAACACCGCACGATGACTGAAGCGATGAATAGGCCTTCGGTGGGAGTTTTCTTCGACCATAATCGGAGCTCACCATGACGGCTCCGTATTTCATCGTGCAGTCTGAACAGGCTGTCCTGTTGCGGCCATAGAGCTCTTTCAGACAGAAGTCCGATCTGTTCATAGTACACGTACATCTTAGCTTTCATTCTGGCAGAATACATCATCACTCAAATACTCACGAATCCTGAATACAAGTCAGGCTGTATGCCCACATGAGACCATCAGCAAACATCGCAGGCGATGTCTTCGTAGTATCATTCTGATATAACTCATACTGCTTTGTTCCGCAGCCAGAGTTGATTTTCTTCTGGAATGTCTGGATAGAATCATGGCATTCCTGGGTACAATACTCCCTAGCTGCATCTTGCTCTAGAGCAGATTGTCTCATGGCATCTTGCGTAGTAACCAAATCCCCCGAGCAAAGGATGTTATAGGTTAATGCGTCCTTGCACGCTGAAGGCACAGCAGTGGAAGTGATATCTGTGCTGTTCCATACCTGAATGGCAGCTGCGCCCTGTCCGAGGGACACGGCGAGCAGGAAAATATCTGCCCACTTTGCCAGCACCATGATGTCGGTTGACTGAAGTTCCTACTGACCTCCTCTCTGACCTGGGAACTAGATTGAAGTAAAGAAAAACTCCCAGACTCGTATAACCATCGTAGCCCCCAAATTGCACTTATCCAGCCGGTAAATGACCGGACCAATCGGCTCGAAACGCAACTGATAACACCCATAAATCAGTCCACACCTCGTGTTTGTCGCTCAAATCCGACAATATATTCTCCATCCCAATCTAACAACAGGGCCCATGATCCACCGCGCTAATGCAGGGGACAATCACATCGGATTTCTCAGCAAAGACAACGTGTGGGGCTGTTGACCCTCATGTTTCAGTCCTGAAAGCATCTATCAGCGTATCGGATCAACGCTGCTGTTAGCTTAATTATATGGCTCCACAGTTCACACTGCATTATGGTTGCAGTTCGACTGTTTTCCCAATTTGAGGAAAAAGTGGGGATTTGGGGGCCATAACTTAAAAAGTCTTGGAAAAACTCGCGGCTTAAATTTGCTTGATTTCTATATTAATGACGATCAGAGTTTTCTATGCGATGGAGCCGGTGGACATGCCAAGATATGCTAAGTGTCAGGGCCTTGATAGCGAGTTGCATAGTACGTTGTCATTGATAGGATGTCAGGGACGCTGGCGGTGTTCAGCTGAATCGGTGTAGAGCTTACAATAATGGCATTATGCGAGAATAATTAGGACTGGTAATTTCCAAATTAGAGGTTTTTGAGATAAAGCTCTGTGATTCCATGTCAATTTTTCCCTCAGGTTGAGTTGTGCGATACATTCTTTTTTCCAACCTATTCACTTTCGTTTTTGAGATCAAGATATCTTAACACTCCTTTCATTTTCTATTGTACCAGCCACTCATTCTACAATTATGCTTGTCTAACGCGACGACAATGAAACTACTACATACCCTTGGAGCAGCGGCCATCGGCGCCGTCTGGCTTCAAGCCGCATTCACCATCGCCCAAGGGCTGGGAGAGCCTGGAGGAACATGTTCAGATTCAATCCCCTGTTACCAAGGCTGCTGCAGTAAAGAGGGTTCCTGCGGATTCACCCCGGACCACTGCGGAGATGGTTGTAAGAGCAATTGCAATGCCACTGCGGAGTGTGGGCAATATGCTGCACCCGAGAATTTCGACTGTCCGATTAATGTCTGCTGCAGGTGAGATTTCTTGGTCATGTGGTGACGGGGGCTTGAGTGTTTGCTGATTGGTACAGTGGTTTTGGATACTGCGGTATCACATCTGGATTCTGCGGTGATGGCTGTGAGCCTAATTCTAATGGAGGCGGATGCGGTGATCCTGAGTGAGTTCCTCCTATGATGCGTGTCGATTATCGTCCATTGACTGGTGTGTTTCAATCGAGTAGTCGCCCCTCATGCTCAGTCGACACAGATGCAATGTCCTTCGAACGACGAATCGGATACTATGTCCTGGACAACGTGGACGACGGCTGCAATGTCCTCGAACCAGAGTCTCTCATTGTTGAGCCTCTTAGTCACATCAATCTGGCGTTTGTGAACTTTGACGATGGCTATGAACTCGTCGATGACTATGGAGATATCGTAAATCGTGTCTCGTTTCTCAAGTTCAACAATCCAGGTCTCCGGGTTAACATCGTCGTTGGAGGTTGGGTATTTAGTGATCTTCCCACGCAGCCTTTGTGGACAGCGAGTAAGTGCTCAAAAATAACGTTGCATATAGTGATACTAACAGACACAGTGACCCGCTCATATGAAAACCGCCAGATATTCATCACATCCGTCGTCAGGTATCTGTCCAACTATCACCTGGACGGAATCGACTTGGATTGGGAGTATCCATCGGCCTCTGACCGTGGAGGCGATCCTGACGATGCAGCCAACTTTGTGACTCTGCTGGCAGAGCTGCGTGAGGCTTTCGACAACATCAATCCCGGCTGGGAAATCTCCGCCACAGTCCCTACCAGCTACTGGTATCTCCGTGGATTTGACGTCGAGGGTATGAACAAGTATCTTAGCTATTTCAATCTCATGAGCTATGACCTTCATGGCATGTGGGATAAGAATAGTGACTATACCGGTCCGTATCTAGAGGGCCATACGGATATCACGCAGATCGAACAGGGGCTGGATTTACTCTGGCGAAATGACATCGATGCTTCCAAGGTTGTCTTTGGGTTTGCGTTTTATGGTCGCTCCTTCACCATGAAAGATCCCAGTTGTCATCAACCAAACGGAAAGTGTGAATTCAGTGGTGGTGGCAAGCCGGGCTCATGCACGCATACAACCGGGATCTTATCCTATGCTGAGATCAGTTCCAGAAACAGTTCTCTCGATGTCAACACGTACTACGACAAGGAGACCACGGTGAAATATAACGTGTATCAAGGGACGCAGTGGATCTCGTACGACGATCAGCAGTCTTTCCAAGACAAGAAGGAGTTTGCGTCAAAACGATGCCTCGGTGGCTGGATGGTCTGGGCCATCAACCAGGACAATGGCGAGTTCGATGCGCTCTCTGGACTGGTTGGGGAGGATCTCTCCTCGATGCAGTTAGAGGGTGGAGACGGTGGTGAAGGGAAGCAGGTCCTCGCCGATACCTTTGCAGCCTACACCGGCCAGAAATGCTTCGTGACTGATCGCTGCACGGATGGATCCAAAGGGGAGAAGAACCCAGACCAGGTGTGTCCGTCTGGATACCTCTCAGTGGACACTGCACACAACCCCCTCCAGGCAGGTTTCAAAGAACGACACGGTGACTGTGATGAAGGGTGGTATCGATACATCTGCTGCCCGAAGGACGCGA
The DNA here is from genome assembly GCF_001890725.1 of Aspergillus wentii DTO 134E9. Taxonomy (NCBI): domain Eukaryota; kingdom Fungi; phylum Ascomycota; class Eurotiomycetes; order Eurotiales; family Aspergillaceae; genus Aspergillus; species Aspergillus wentii. The sequence continues at coordinate 164,297 of NW_024467839.1, forward strand.
TGCCCAAGAACTGCGAGTGGAATGGTGCCCCTGAACGCAGTGAATTCGGATGTGATGGAGCATGCGGAAACGACCAGTTCAAGCTGAACCAGGATACCGCACTCGATGCAAAGGGGGAAGGACAGTGCTATATCGGAGCCCGTTGGCTGTGCTGCGATTCAACCGCCATGTTCTCGGACTGTCACTGGAACGGCTGCGATGGGCCTCTTAATCCAGGAGAACCAGGCAAATGTCCAGATGATTATGATCCACTGACCTATCGATTTGACCAGCCAGATGGTGAGCCGTATTGTTCTGATTTGTACAATTCAGACCTACATGACCGCTTCAAAAGCGAACTGTGCTGTCCATCCGACCACAGCTTTAGCAATTGTGCGTGGGCCAATGTTGCCGGACTGAATGATGATCCCAGCCAAGGGCTGGAGCTGAGTTGCGTTCCTCACTCCTGTCCATCTGGAAAGGTCAAGGTGGCCGGTGCTCTTGATCCGCCAGCCCAGCTGTCCAGTCAGGCAATCACGAAGGAACAGTGTGCGTCGCTTGTTGACTCGTATCACGAGCAGGAGTGGTCGTTCTGTTGTGATCCGCCAACAAAATATAACAAGAACTGGCCGGTTGATCCGAAATATCTATGGGATAAATACTACGACAATGCCAAGACGTCGGATGTCGTGTGGAAGTATAGTGACGATTACTCCAACAATGATGCGGATCACGACCATTCGGAAGACGAGGATGGCAGTGATGCATATGGGTTCGTGATGCTAGATGGTCCCGAGGGTTCGATTGATAACAGCTTTTCGAATTCCCACACGGTAGTCCGCCGTTCTCCACATATCCCAAACACGAAACGATCTCTCTTGACCACCAACCAAACCCATATGGACGGGGTGTTTGATCATGCAGAGGAGACAATTCATATCTACTGCAACTATCCTGCCAATTCTCGGGAGTGTCAGCGTATCTTCATCGACGGTGCGGAGGATACCATCATTCGACTGCCAGATCACGTTGGTGAGGGCCCATTCGCTCGAGTGGTATCGTTGAAACGGGCAGATGAGGATTTCGATCTGCCAGATCACCACTTGCATCATCGTTCAACTGAACAGATCGACAACCACGTCTATGAAATGAAGATCGACTACAACTTCCACGCGATCAAACTCAAGCGTGACGACGAGCCAGTCAACATTCGGGTAGACTACACCAACCTCCTCGGCTACTGGGATGAGATGACTGATTCACCAGCCAGTCGCATGAAGCGAGGAATGGGCGAGAAGGGTCTTACCAAGTCTGAGTGGCGATCTCGCGTACAGCGTGCTACCAAGCGAGACAGCAACATTCGGAAGCGTGAGGAACAGAGAGTTCATGTTAGGACGCCGATGGAGCTCTCTGAGTCGCGTCATCACAAGCGCTGGTGGGGTGCCTTTACTGGGTGGTTGGAAAGATTGGTATTTTCCCTCCCATCTTGCCTCCGTATATCTGACTAACAAGACAGACGACCGTCACAAAATCCAGCGTCGGAGTAATCGAGCTAGGTCTGAGCAAAACCATCAACCTCTTCAATGCTCAATGGGGCTGTGCCGGATCAACGTACCGAGCCAACCTGCAGATGGACCTAGAAGCAGACCTAGCCATGGACGCGACATATGCCTACTATCTATCTGGAACTTTTATTCCGCCCAGTAAGCCAGAGGCTTTCGCTTATTTCGGGATGGAGCCTGAGGCATACCTTGGTCTTCACATTCAAGGAAATGCTCAGATGCAAACTACTACCGGCCGGAAGAAGATTGTTGACACGCTGACCTATCCTGGATTAGCTGTCAAGGGTATTGCGGCTGTTGGACCTACGTTGGATGTTTATGGCGAGGTAAGCATAACAGAGCAATATACATATATATATAGTTCCTTACTGACAATACTAGATCCGCGGCAAAATCACGCTGTACGGAGAAGTTCAAGCAGGAGCAATGCTCAGCTTCGGCAAGGCAGAAGTTTACTGGCCCCAAGATGACGACTCCAAAGACAAATACGAGACACTCCTCGGACTCAAGAGTGACACGCAGTCCCCAGCCCCCGGTAGCATCGAGCCTGTATTCCATGCAGGAGTCGGCGTGGATGCACAGTTGGATGTCATCGTAACCCCCGAAGCAAACGTTGGAATCAAAATCGGTGGTGGAAAGCTGACTGGCGGCACAACTCTCATGGATGCACAGTTGACTGGATATGTTGAGGGAGATCTTTCGTTCCAGGCACATGGTGACTATGATAGCACGGATGACGCCTTTCATTATCGGTTTGGGGCTTATCTGTTCTATAACCTCGGGTTCAAGGCTAAGGCCAAGGTGCTCAATTTTATTAATTGGGCACTGTCTGCACGAACCGCGTACTCCCCTCGCAGGACTGTGAAGCTGTACGACAAGCAAGGTACAATTCCGATGTCTGCGTCAGACGAGAAAAAGCGTGATGGGAAGATTGCCGAAGCCTCTGTGAATCACAGCCCAACAAATGTGACCAACCACACGTCTTTCCATACCAGCACTGATATGAAACTGTTCCATCGTTCGGATGAGATGGATATAGATGATCCCAACGACCCCGAATTCACCCAGAATCTCAAATGTCCCCCAGGAAGCAGTGATTTCCAGGTCCCAGAGCTGCGATGTAAGTCATCCACCATCCTCCCAGGCATCTCATTCTAACAACACAGTCAACTGCGGCTTTCTCTGGGGGTTCAAACTAGAAGGATCCGATCCATCACTAGTCGAGGAGTTGACAGGTCTTTGCCAACCGATCCTGCAGATTGCAAATCGCATCGAGGAGTTCACATTTACCAGCGACTCCAAACTAGTGGACGACAGACGCAAAACCCAATGTCCCGACAGCACATGCCTAGACCCCACCAAAGATCTGAACAAGGCATTGAACCGCAGGGGCCTTCAGCTGCAATGTGATGAATTCCCCTGGGCGTCCACTGAGCAGGGAGGTGATTGGCTGCCTAGTAATATGCGGAGTCAGACATGTGTGCCATCGTGGCAGAATAACTGGCATGGCCAATGTGTCAGTAAGTATTCCATCCTTATATCTGCATCTTGTGCCCTTTTGCTAACAACCTAGAAATGATGGGCGCTTTCCAATCGAACTGGAAAAAACTGGATCCAGACTCTGCCAACGATGATGAACGAAAAGACTACTGGGTTCCATGGGGAGGAAAAGGCAGTGGAGGTACATATGAGCCACACCGATAGGCATGAACAAGCTGACTTTGTTCTTACAGTATGGACGACCCGGGGTGATCATGGACCACAGGACTCCAAATACACACAGGACCTCAAGGAATACCCTGTCGAGCAACCACCTCCCGATGGTGTTCCTACCAGGGTTAGTTCTCAACCCGACCCAAGCCAAAGATCATGCTAACCCATAACCCCAGGATGACAATAAACTGTCCTGGAAGTTCAAACGTGACTACAAGGCAATCTTCATCCATGAAGACCCTAGCCAAATCACCGGCGACACATGGTGGGGAGCCACAAGCCACGCAATAAAAAAGCCCAAATCTGAAGGCCCAGCCGGCATGGATGCAATTCTTTGTGCTGTCAACCATTTCGCCCAAGACGACACATACAAATTACCCACCGGTACCAACGGGCCCTACAATGCGTATTGCCGGAGAGACTCGGACTCGGGAAAACCGACGAAAATCAATCCGACAGCTTGGAATGTCAATTATAATATGGCCACCTGCCTGGTGACATACGGCCAGAGCAACAGTAATAGCAACACCAAGAGAGAATGGCATGTTGAAAGTAAGTTCTATCAGGTTCTGGAAACAGAAAGAGACTTGGTTTCTAACTTGGTGATATAGGTATCGAAATGGTGGATGAAATTGCTGGGGATCTGGAGGAGGATTTCAGACGGACTGAAAGGCTTGCAACCAACAGGACGAGCCAATAGATTAGATATCAGAAATTAGAAGCATTTCGATCGGTTAAACGATAAGTTCGTTTTTTGAGATCCAATTTTTTACCTTTTTTGGACTGCCATGTGGGTCATGATAGTGGAAGCTGTAAAGTGGATCCATTTTTGGGGCGAACTCACATAAGAGTCACGTGATGGTGCTAGTATGTCTTGTGGTCTCCACATATATGTCCTTAATAACCCAGCCATGGCCTTCTCCAACTCGGCCATCCCAATCAACATGGACGATCCAGAACTGCCTTGGGGCTCTCTCCCAATTGAACAATACCTAATTGTAAATTCCCACCAGGAATAGAAATGTCAAATTACTCATATTTTACAGCAACATTGGAATGACTCTGCAACCGAATCTCCTGCGGAACAACGCCTCCAATTGATCAGCGAATTTCTCAATCTTGACGAGTTCCCTGCACAGTGGGTTCCTGTTGATGGGGAGCCAAACCCTGAAACCAAGCCCACAGCTGCCCAAATCGAAACTATTCTTCAACCATGGCGGCCTCTTTCCCTGCGCAAAAAAGCATGGGAAATCCTATACTCCAATAAGGAGTACCCTCTTCTTCTCCGGACTCACTATAGTCCAGACCCTCCCCAGAGATCAATGGATGATGAAAAGATAGAAGAATGGGCTCATGCATCAGAAATGCTGCAAGACCGTCTCGACTGGGCATATCTCAATGATCCAACTTTGTTTAATTTCGGCCCTGACTGGCATCGCATATACGAAATCATGCCCGAAGCTGCCGGTCCTATGGATGGCAGCGGTGTACGAAAGCAGGAACCGAGTGATCTATCGCTGCCCCAATTCAAGGACGCTTTGCGTGAGCACAAACATTTCGAAGAGTGGAAGGAAGATAAGCAGAAATATATCGAAAATATGGCGTCATCCATGCAGCGCGATGTTACAGCAGCATATATGCTTATCGCTGATGAGGAGGCTTTCGAGACTGATCATCTGCGGCTACTATATGTGGACTACAAACTCAATATCATCCGCGAAAGTCGCGTCGAGGCAGATGGTCAATGGATAACAGACTTGATTATGGATTGGGATCAGGCGGGTATGTTGGATGAGTTTTGGGAAAGAGGAATTGGCGAGAAATATCGTGTTGATGGGGAGTTGGGGGCACCACTATATCAGTTGACTGAGGAGGACTGGGCAGATCCTGAAAATGCAGAAACCCCAGCTTGAGGGGATGAATGTGGTCGGGGTTGGTATATAGGAAATACTTGAAACTATCAAAATAAAATCACACCAAAGAATCAAATATACCATCCCAGAGCTTGGAACCCTCCTCTTGGCAGTTGGTATCTTGGGTCTTACTGATTCTGGACCCAAGAATTATTCTCTACATACTTTAATGCCTAGTGGTTGTCGGGATAACTTCGCCACGTAATGTGGCAGATGACAGTAATACCACCATTATCTTGTTAGTGTAGGTAATAGGAAGGAGTAGAATGTTACTTACTATACGATGAGATTTCTAGTTAGTCATTGGATCAGCCACCTCAACCTTGGAGAAGAGTTTATAGTTCTCATTAGCTTATTTATCTAGTAGTTTGAGTGTATTTGACACCTGATCAACGTTGGCTCGACGATATTGTGGTCTATCTGATCGAAACTTTTAATAGAAATTGACAGATATCCCCTGAGATATACATTCACTGAACGGCCATGTGCATTGAAACAGTCAGCTACAAATATCCTACTTTCGGGTTTGGGAGGGCTTATGTAATCTATCACGTGTCGATAGCAGATAACTGGAACCTAGCCAATAGAAAACAGATAGGTTATTTGTTTAACAATGCAACTACCCTGCAGAAAAGATAGATATTAGAAATGGAAACAATCCATTGTCTACTGCATATCTTCAAAATGTCTTCTGCCGTAACTAGTAGTAAAACCAACCGTTGACCATAAACACTCGTTAGCACACGATAAGCGAGAGGGGCTCGATGGAGATCTCGATCCCCCACTTTGGCTGAATCGGAGCTGAATCTCAGCTCTCAGCTACTTTTCAGCTTTCAAATTTTTTAATCTCCCATTCCTCCCCCTTCATTTCTCTCCACATCTATATTTTTACAACTTCCTCAAAATGTCCATCAACGGAGAAACACACTCCGTGGGCCCAGCCATCCAAGCATTCCGCGAGAAGATCACCACCGCCAACCGCGCCTTCCTCAACGACCGCATCGACGAAATCCAGAAATTCGATCTCCCAGAGCCGAAGAAACTGCAAATCGCCGCGCATTTCTGGTCGAAAAGTGTCGTATGGCCGTTTAAGAAACGAGACTACGACTACCAAACCGGGTACATCCTCGATGGGAAAGCACTAGAGGAGCAGCGAGAGCGGGAGAATAAAGTGACGAGCGTGGAGGAGGTGCGGACTCTATGGCATCCGTATTTTGATGGTGTGAAGGAACCTACTTTGACGGATGAAAAGTGGCGGAGGGTATTCATCGAAGAGCTGGAGAACGTCAGCAATGAGAAATTTGATCTGTTTAAAGAGGATGGACATGTGATTAAGGCCAGTCCGGAGTTGGACGAGTTTCTGCAGCATGCCGATGGGATTGTTGACATGGACTTTCGGTACTGGGGTATTTGTGGTTTCGAACTGGTGCCGCAGAGAATCCTCACACCTCCTGATGAAGACGAGATCGACGACGCGCTGATTCACAAATGGATACGCAAGAATCTGGAATGGAAACAATTCAATGAAGGCGAGATGGATAACCTCCAATTGTACGACTGGGACTGCAAGGGAGGCTTCGAGACTGGGCGATCGAAGCAGGAGAATAACTGGATGTGGTTCAGCGCGTACACCTACTGCCGGAAGACCATCGAGGAGGGAGACGACGAAAAGTCCCCGGAGCATCAGTGGGCATGGCGGGTTTTGTTCTGGAATGATGCGCAGATTGTAGGGATTGATGAGCAGGTGCACGCGTTTGAGCATTTTGATGAGTTTCTGGAGTGGTATTCGAGCTGGCCGGGGATGGTAGATTTGGATGGGGTGCGGGAGAACATGTATGGCGATGAAAAGTACCCCAGTCTGTTTGGGGATTACACGTGGGAATCCGATGAAGAGAAAGAGTAAGCAAACGGCATAATTCACAACTTCTGTCATCTGTTCTTGCCTATTTGAAAACAGATGACCACATTCCTTTAGTGTTTGTTCGTAGTAGCAGTTCCTAGTAATAATACCAGGACCCATTCCATTCTATACCTCAGGTATCCAGCAATTTTGGAATGCGGAAATGATTATACCATAGAGCCTCTAATCCAGACTAAGTCCTTGTGGTCAGGGGGCGCTATAAAATTCACCTTCACAAGTTATGGGGCAAGAGACCCCAGGTCCTTATGAAGTTGGTCCGCCATACCGGGCAGCATTGAATTGCCTCCGGACTAGAAGGACAAAAAAGGGCCAGTTAGTAAAAGAGAGACGCTTTTCTTATTACAACAGGTGTTTGCTTATTTATATAAGGGTATGTATACTAGAATAATATTTTGATCAATATGATGGTGTGAGAAATCCGAAGATGAGGGCGGAGGAAAGGAATGAAAATATTTACATGTATGCGCATATTCCATCATACATGTACTCCCAGCCGTATCATAGTAGCAGTGACGGCATTGTTTCAGATTATTAATTACAACTGCTGACTACAATATGAATATTATAGCCTCATCATCACATGAAATCTTGGAGGGATTTTGCGGATGAAGTGAAACACTACTGACGATCTGCCAGGCCAAAGAATCACCAGACCATTTCACCACTTATCATGCAGTACTTTTGTCCATCTACATGTATACCCCTTCTTTATCCTTATTTAATATGTCCCCATTGATAGCATCATCTAGTCTAGTCATCGCTCATGATTCCTCGCCACCAACTCCAGCGAACTATTCGACCCGTTATTCCACCCGCCCAAGCAGTCTGGTCTGTCTTTCCAAAAACAAAATCCTCGCTCGATCCTGTTCGCAACTCAACCGCTTGCCTGCAACTTCTGGCTTGAATGTTAATGGGCCCTCGTGCAGAACCCAGTCGCCAGTATCAAACTTTGTATGTTCATACCATGAGTGTAGATGGTAAGACTTTCGCAGCATTTGCACCATCATCACCTCGACAGAGCACCACGCACGACTGTGGTAGTCATTATCAAGAAGGCTGATCACAGCGTCGCACTGTGCCAGGTTTAGTGGGAGGGCAGACACTCCCGGTGAGGGGTTATCTTGATTGACACAGGCCCAATCCTAGAAAGTCAGTGGACATAAATACTTTCAGGTGACCATCACATACCAGCCAAATGCCTAACTTCTCCGCATTTACGGATGATGATGCTAGAAACTGGTTGACAGCTTGGATCATTCGTTGATACTGCGAGTGATTATTATCATCCGGACATGGAATAGCAGTCCCATCGCCTATCCACCGATATGATATAAAGACCACATAGTCCGGCACCTTGTCAGGCGTAAGATCCTTGAGATGCTGCGTGAGTCCATGATTCGACCGTGGAAGTCGACCGTTCAGCACAAAGTCCGAGAACCACACAAACTTGAATCCATCAAATACGGCGCTTTTCTCTTTATCTGCAGCTAGTGTCTCCGCATATACCCGTCGCAGATGCTGGAGTCGGTCAGCGCCATCGCTGTCAAGTAGTACCGGACGTAGGTGTTCCTGGAACAGTTCCCGATAGCACTTGCGAATTCGAGCTTCGCTTTTACGGTTGAGGAGCTCGTTCTCGGTTTGCTCTAAGAATTGCCTGCGAAGACCATCGAGGACAACCTCTTCGGCAGGTTTGCTGCCGCAGAATACGGCGTAATCAAGTGCGCTGTAGCCATGCTCGTCAACAAGGTCCATGTTTGCCCCGGCGTCAACTACTTCGCGTAGATGTACTAGATGCTCGTCGGAAGGCTCCTTACATAATGCCATCGCCGGAGTACATGTTCCGACTGGGTTGAAGTGTTGCAAAGCTTCCTTCTTCTGCCCGTCTAAAAGTAAAGCACGCCCATAGAAAAATTGGGACATGGCAGTCACTGTTGGGTCATGCATGTCGAGGGCCGCTTTTAGAGCTTCCGAAGCGGCGTCAGTAGCTTCTTTCTTGAGCCCCTTGGCCGTGTAGCACAGTGAAAGACGAGACAATCCAATGGTTTTCCAGACCGTGGGTTCACTCCTTTGCTCTGGGGCTGTCGACCTCTTAATCAGTTCAGCACGTTCAACACGCTCTTTTAGCTGCTCAATAGCCAGATCCAACATCTCCTGTGAGCACTGGTAGTTCACCATCCCCAAATTTCCAATTGCACGACATGTAGCTCGTTCCAGATTGAGTGCTTTTGATATCTCATACTGCTTCTCAAATGCCCGTTTTGCATCCTCAAGACGGTTCATATGGCGATAGACCACCCCCAGCTCTCCACTAACTTCAACATGTAAAGGTGTCGACCCCAGCCCTTGCAATGCAGCTTCCAGATACCCCTCCGCCTTTTCATATCTTCCAAATCGTCTATTAGTATATCCGAGCCTAGCCAGAACGATATGGTTGTAGCTATCTGGATTCGGCAACTTGCTGGCTGGCCCACAAAGACTCAGGGCGTGGCTGAAAGATCGCAACGCATGTTCCCACTCTGCACGCTCCGAGTGGGCCTGTCCTTGGTCCATCAGTATCTCCCATGCTCGAACGGCCTCTACCATAGTCGCCAGTGCCGCGGGTGTGACACCAGCAGGATCGCGCAGCTGCGTCGATGACTCCATATCCTTTGGACCTAGAACCGGTGCATCCTTGACAAACCCTCGTGAGGCATCGAAGAAGAAAAGTGTAGCATGCAGGGTATCAGGCTGAACCGTTGTCTGATGAAAAACGGCGGCTGGAATGGTATAGCTCATATCCCGCGTATGCACCTTCGACCCTGTTGGGATTACCCGCACCATCCTTCCCGACCTCACAACAGTAGACGATATCTGATGTGTTTTATAACTCGCCCCTGTATTCTTCCCATCATTCCAGGCTAGCCTGTACTCGGCATGAGTCGACATCGCTTCATCCGTGACACCCTCCACATTAAATGAATGATCGACACCCTCGCCGGCCAGGATCCAACTCTGCGCAAAGGGCTGATGAGAATGCACGGCGAAGGCCTCAGCTCCCCGCTGTCCATCAGGTAGCCAGACATGAAGCCGAAAAAGCTCCGAGATATTCCCGTTCTCGATTAGACTGCAGAGCGGAACGGCCAGGAACCCCTGTGCGCTGCGAGATGCTTGGAACTGGGGCTGACTTAGCAGTGCACTGGTCAGCGCGCCATGAACCATCTCCCAGACGGTAGCTAATTCTGTGCCAGTGACTGCATCCTGGCTCTGTCGGCCTTGTTCGCGGAGGAAGGCGATTCCAATAGCGAGGTTGCTTAGATGTTGCAGACCATCTTTCTCCGATTTATTCTCCTCGGGAATAGAATAAACTTCATCACGCCATTTCCCAACCGAAAGGGATAACTCCCTGTCAGCAGGGCGGATATCAGTGCCTGTTACGCCACCAGAAAAACATTGAACAAGAGGCTCAGTTTTACTTTGAGGTAATTTTGTAGCAACAACAATTCCCTGAAGAACCCTCAATAGCGAGGAAGCGGGAATGATGTAGTTATCCATCGATGGTGAGGAAGTAAGCTGATTGTCGTCCCCGCGGAAGCGGGGTATATGTATCTGCTGCATCCCTGTCATCCTCAGGCCACGCGTCTTAGATTGATTAGCTAATGCTGCTATTTCATGATTGAAGATTAATAGAGATGGTGGGCAAAGAGAATGTTCTAGCCTTGATTATTATCCGAAATTCATCTACTATTGGTTTATTTTCATTATGATTAGGCTATGCTTAAATGAATTTAGATGCTTTTATCACTAGGCCAATCTTTCTAAAAGTGCATGCTCTTGCCTAATTATATATCCTATCTCTAAAAAAGAAAAATATATCACGCTCTATCACCGCTGGGATCCCACACACATTGCCATATCCACGTGCCTTTCTTATGAGACTTGATTTGCGGTGACATTGTTTCTGGTGCCTTGCTTTCCTGCGGGAGACAAGTCAACTTTGTTGGGTCTCGTCGCAATTTTTAGTATTAAATGAATGGACAACAGTAATATCTATTGTACAACAACCTTGAAACTCCTTTCACAGATTTATTCTGCCGCAGATATATACATGGCTAAACACTAGAGTCAAAATGACAATTCGAATCGGCTACATACTACTTATACAAAGTCCCACTATATTTACATATAAACGCTTCATCCTAATGTTTACCAAACCAAGCCACACTCTATAGCTTGCTTCTTCTATCATCCAAACAGTTAGCGTGGACAGGCTGACAGAACGTATCAAAACAGCAACATCAACTCAGTCACAAACCCACCGCCTCCAGATCCTAAAATGAAACCATCTTTGAAGAACTGTCACGCTCCAAGGCCACTTTACGCGTTAGCGGTAGCTAATACACCGTGACCCGTATCCAGCGATATATGCACACAATCGCTGGGTGGCAGTAAACAATCGCCTCAAACCCACCCCTGAAATTCTGGTCAGAGTCACCTCCGCATTGTCCCATGTCCATTTGTAGCGCGATTGAAAGGTCTTCTCATTGTGAAACAGTTTCACAACGAGAGGATACGTGCTCCAAATTTACTATACTACCAACACCTGATTGAATCATCTATCGTGGACGTGGAAATAGATTCTGTGAGTGTGCTGTATAGGCATTGTCTTGATCATCCTGGACCTCGTATTCTCCAAACTGATTCAACCCCACTTGGAGCGGAAACAAATGAACTCAAATAGGCTCCAGGCAGCCGTTCACCATATCCTCAATTAATCAAACAATTCCACCCTCAAGAGAGACAAACGAAACGAACGCCATGGCTGAGTATCTCGACTCCATCGACTGGGCTTCTCTGCAGCACGCGTACGGCGAAGCAAGCGACGTGCCTGACGACCTCCGCGACCTAGTGTCGCCAGAAAAAGAGACGCGCGACGATGCATATTACCGCCTCTACGGGAATATCTTCCACCAAGCAACCCGCTACGAAGCAACCGCGTATGCGGTCCCATATCTGCTCAAAATCCTGGAGAACCCCTCCACGCCGGACCGAGCCACCGTGATTAGCTATCTGGTTGATCTGGCCCTGGGGATTCCCTCGCTCTCTTTACCGGAGGGTGCCAATCCGGCTGAATACCGTGAGCGTACGAGGAGATTACACACTCCCGAGTATGAAGTGGAATATTATGCTGAAATGGATGAGTTGGTTAATCAGGCGAGGAATGAAGGCCAAAGAAAGATGCACGAGTATGATCGCTCGGTTGGGTTGAAGCGAAATCGTGAAGAATCTAAACATGAGTTGGCGGCGTATGATGCAGTTTCTGCAGGCGTTCCAGTCTTCCAGCAATGTTTGGAAGAGGATGATCCGGAGGTGAGGACGTGGGCGGCTTTTGCACTGGCTTGGTTTCCTGGGGAAGAGGCCAGTGGAAGAAATTATAGCAGTGCTGTTGCCTTGCAGCGACTCCTTGGCCAGGAACAAGAAAGCATCGTTCTCGCCAGTGCCATTATCGCTCTTGGTCTGCTGATTGGCTGTTGGAAAGATGCTGGTGCTACCGATGGATTCGACAATTGTGTCCCTAGCCTTCGCGAGTATGCAACTGATCAGCGTCCACTGGTTCGGTTCGCTGCCGCAGTTGCTCTCATCCGACTGCAGCATCATATCCCAGAGAACGTCTCCATCTTAGCCCGTGTTCTAACAGACCGCTCGTTCATCCCTGCAGCTGATGCCCGTTACTCGCACAATCTACCCTTCCCATTCTGCGAAGGGGACCTGTTCAAATACAGCGGCAAGATCCTGATAACCTTGGATATGGACGATTACCCGGACGTGCTTCCCATGGCGCTAGAGGCATTGCCCCGTTCCGAAAAGACAGAAGCTCTCGAACTGACGAGAATTGTCATGGAGCTGGCTTTTGGTCCTTGCCCTGATGATGATGATACATGGCCTTTTGCGTCGCTGAATGAGATTCAACAACATATAGTCACGGTTTTGGCAGAGATGGCAGACGAATACTGGGAGTGGGGTACCTTGGGGGAAATTCTGGAGGAATGGAATATTCCAGGTGAGAGTCGAGATGAGTGTCGACAGTATGTAGGCCTAAAGGCTGGTACTGGGAATGACGAGTGTTGATATATTTCGGTATAGAAGATCAAATGGTGGATTTATTCTTGGAATGCTAGATGGTACTGTCCTCTCTTCAGCATTTCAGGCGCAGTAGGTGATGGAAATCTTCAGCCCGCATGAATAATTCTATATTAGTTTGATTCGTGGGTTCTGGGCTTTGGTAGGGTGTGGGATGAGCTCTGTTAGATTCTTCTTGTAGATGTCTAGTGGTACGTGCTGGTAGTTTCCAGGTAAACATGCGTTGTTGCATCCCAGGAATATCAACTGATTTGTTAATGACCTTCCCATATTGTGACCGGTCAACCTACCATGAGTCGGACTGATACAGTCTGAGGTGCAGGAAAGAATTTCAGCAACACTTTGACTGCATTGGCAGTTGTATAACCACTGCCGCATGGTTTAGACTCATCTTGTCAGTGATTAGGGGACATACTTGAATTCACGGTTGATTACGTCCAGAAGACGACTGCAAGCTATGATAATTTAACATTAAGCACGACTCAGACAAGTCTGAAATACCGCCCTGTAGCGCAGGATGAGATCCGAATACTCCATGCTGACTTGACGACATTTGCGTGGGCAGTACCCCAGCAGCGAGTCGCTGCTGCCGGTGAGCTCACCCCCAAAGTACGCAATGCCAAAGACGGAGGCTGTTGGACTAGTGTAGATAGCTTAAAAGGTGCCTGGTATAAGGGACTACTATATACTAAGATTACCACTGACTTAAAGGTAACCTCTAAGGTGTTATGCACAGTTTATATAGATATTAACTCTATAAGAGCACTGTAAATAAGGTCATCAAAGAGTATAAAAGAATGGGTTAATGGCTTATGATTATGTTTTTCTTTGGATATTTATACCTATCTGTATTATGTCAACAGAATGGATTTCTTCTACATCCTTGCCTTGGAACCCCCTAACTTGGACAAAATCAGTTTGTAAGTGAAACTGACATTCAAGACAAAGATTCAGGTTCAGACTACATGGTACCCCTCCTCAACCCAAAACTGGATGAACCTCCGTACCAGCTCCGGAGTAAGCTCGATGTGATGGATACCTGGACTATCCTTCAATGCCTTTCGCGTGTTGGTACATTCGTAGACCGGGGAAAACTTGCTTGTTTCTAGACGAGTGTATCCCCGAAGAACCGGCTCGGTGAGGAGAGGCATCAGTGATAGAAGAGGGCTCTTTCCAAGACCTGGCCACTGCTGGAGCTTCTGGACCCAGTCCTTGAATGGGATTTGGTGGACAGGGAAGCCTGCCTGGTTGATGAATTTTCCCAGAGTGTCCATGTAAGTGGACAGTGCTCGATCCCCAGCCGTCAGACTGAAGCATTTGCCTAGATTGTCGGGGTTGGCTGCGATATGCAACAGGCCATCGCATACATAATCTGACGTGACATACTCCATGTTTTGCTCGGGCAGCTGGGGCCAATATCCCAGCTGAATGGATCCGACTACCATTCGGCTAAAGAAATCATCTGGGTTGCCTGCTGCGGTCTTGCTGTCGCCCACCACAAACCCAGGACGGTAGATAGTGACTGGGATGCCCGTTCTGTCTCGGACTCTCTGCACCATCTCATCGACGACCCACTGGCTTTGAGCGTATCCGGTGTCGAACGGGAGAGATGCGAGGTGGACTTTGAGTGGCCCGTCTTCAGAAACTCGATCGGTTCCTAGAATTAACCCAGTGACTGTCCACACGTCGATACTTGAGACATAGTGAAATGACTTGCACCGTCCCTGGAGAGCAACGGAGAGGACATTTCGGGTCCCGGTGACGTTTGGGGCAAAATGGGCACTATATGGAGCGCACCAATTGACTTTCGCAGCGGCGTGGATGATCGCTGGAGTCCAGTCAATCAGCCATTGAAAGTCGGCCCCTTCCAGTCCAAGTTGCTCCTGCGTGATATCTCCGTCTAGTACAATGGCCTTTTTCTTTATTGCTTCGGCCACGGTATCATTCCAGAGACGGTACTTGCGCAGACTGCTCTCTATCCTCTCCATTGCTGTGCTAGTTCCCTGGCTTCTTGCTAGACACGCAACCTGTTTGATATTTTCCATTTGCACGAGTCTGCTCATCAGGTTGGCTCCGAGAAATCCAGTTGCACCGGTCAGAAATACTCTGCCCTCTTTCATCCAGTCCGGCACAGCTTGAGAAGTCCGATTGGCTTGAAGGTCGTCGCATATCTTACTGTCAGCTTCGAGCTGCAGAATCTCAGATGGACCATAGTTCCATTCAATGTCGAGATCAAGAAAATGGGCTAGTCCTTTAATGGTAGGGTCTTGATATAGTTGGACCATGGATACGGGCTTTCCGAATTCCTCTTTGATCCGCCCCAGCAGCCTGGCCGCTCCCAATGAAGAGAGGCCCAGTTCGGTGATGGATTGATCGGGCTCGATATCTGGAATACCCAGTATCTCGTTCAGGATTGACTGGAATATTGTTTGTGCTTCGTTCGCATCGGGGGCTGTCTCTCTTCTCCCTTGCTTGGGCCCATTCAACACCATGCCCTTCAAATTGTTGCGATCAACCTTGCCACGGCTGTTCAAGGGAAGCTTGTCAATGCACTTGATCTCATTCGGAACCATGTAATGAGGAAGGCGATCGGAGATCCAATGTCTCATTCTATTGAGACAGGTAGATTCGGAATCCGCGCTGTCTTGCAACACAACCACGGCAACTAATCGATCTCCTTGCTCTTTTGCATGCAGCACGACAGCCTGTTTCACATTCTCGTGGCCTTCCAGCGTCTGTTCAATATCGCCCAGCTCGACACGGTATCCTTGTAGTTTGATCTGGTCGTCGATACGGCCGATATAGTCCATGGACTTTCCAACCTCTCTCCACCTGCCCATATCACCAGTCCTACACAGCAAAACTGGATCCATGTCTTCCGGACTAAATTCGACAATCTTGTTCGTGTTGGCTTTGGGATCATTCAGATATCCCAGGCAGACGCCAGGACCAGCAATGCAGATCTCTCCCTGTGTTTCTGTGTCCTGGACGGGCTTCAAATCCTCGGTTAAAATGTATACTTTCGTCTCTCCGAACGGATGACCGATGTTGACGCTGTCCGTCTGTGCCTCGGCCAGTGTCACCCTGGCTACCGTCGAATAGCAGGTACACTCTGTCGGTCCGTAGGCATTCCAGAGATTCTGCGGAGGGCTGTCGCTCTCGAGAACCTGTCTGATAGCTTTGGAACTGGCTCGCTCGCCCGCGGTCACAAGGTGTCGCAAAGCTCGGAAGCAACATGGTGAGGTGGTGGCCAGCAGAATGAACAGGCTGGTGGGGATGAGTGCTGCGGTGACTTTGTTGCTGGTGAAGAAGTCTCCAACAGCAAAGGGATCCGTGACCACCTCCTTAGGAATGCAGATTATAGTCGCCCCAGAGAGTAGCGGCACCCATATTTCAAAAAGGGACAGGTCGAATCCGGAATTGTTGAATTCCGCCACCTGATCGCCGTTTGTCAACTGGATTGGAGACGTCGTGGCAAGATGGATGATTGCCCTTGCTGGGATTTGGACAGCCTTAGGCTTTCCGGTTGAGCCAGAGGTAAACAGCAAATGGCTGCGATGCGAGTCCGGCCGAGCGGCGAGGGCATGGACACCATCTCCTGTTGCGTGTTTGATATCTTCCCTGGTTACATTGTCAACCAGGATGACATTGAAGTTGGATACTCTGGACGCCAAGTCCTCCGTCGTCAGGACAAGGCGAGTTTCAACGTCCGCGAGCATCTCGTGTAGTCGCGCATCCGGCATGGAAGGATCAACGGGGACGCATGTCCCTCCAGCACGAATAATGGCAACTTGGCTGACAATCTGGCCAGCACCAGGGCCTAGAAAGACACACACTGGTTCTTCCGGCTTCATATCCTGTTTGTGAAGGTCAGTGGCCAGAGCAAGAGCAGCTGCCATTAGGTCTTTGTAGGTATAGCTGCGGCCATGGTCCACGATTGCAGTGGTATCGGGGTAGGCATTGGCATTGTTGCAGAGGATCTGTTCCATGTTGCTGAAGTTGATGCGAAGGGTTTTTGGGTTGGATGACTGATAGAACTGATAGAACTGATGAATTGAACCGAGTCCAGATATCCTCATCCTTTTATAGCCCAATTTGCAGGCTTTGCTGATGTCATAGCCACTTACGTTTTACTTACTTGGGCAGCACATCAAGCTTGAAGATATTGTTCATAGCTGTCATTATGTAAATATACTTTGGTGTGACATGAACATGAATCATGGAATTTCTAGATGAAGTACACTGCAGAAGGCCCTTTCTCAAGTGTTAGCCTACCTTGGTAATCTACCCATGATCAAGGAAGTTATAATAGAGAGTGAGGCATGTAGCACAAACACCCTTGCATCTATCAAGCACATGTGATCGCTTAGACTCAATAATTTTTATAATGATTTGACCGGTTGAAATAACCTCGTTACACAAACATACCAGTTATATTTGTCAATGGGTATCTGAATATATTAAAAACAATAGATCTTCATAGATCTCTCTCCGCAAGGGTGCTTTTAGCTTTTAGATGACGAGTAGCTGTTAAGTTTCAAGCTCTTGAAATAGGCTTTCAGAACTCATTTTGTTTCACAAATTTACACATTAATAATGAGAATTGATTTTCTAGCAGGGTAGGATAAAAGTTTAGGTTTTTATTATAATGGGGAGTCTTTAGTTTAGTGATGGTTTCTATTAGATAATTTCTATTAGATATGCTGTTTCCCTCGTGGTAGTGCTACAGCAGACTCGTTACAGCGGAGATTTACTGTAGCACATTCCATTTCTGACTTGGTTTATTCCTGAAGAACTCCCCTGCAGCGAATGGATCCGTGATGGACTCCTTCAGAATGTAAATTACAGTCACCCTAGAGAGTAGTAGCACATATCGGGTCCGCCCATTATTCCTTTTAGCGATCTGGATTTATTTACGTACATATTAGATTATCACCCCAGCCATTTTTTGAACTATATATATATATTGGATATTTAAAAAGCACCAAAAATACAGACATAAAAACATACAACAGCAGGGATTCGCTGGTGGTCACCCACCCAACTACTAACCTGCCGGCGTGTGGCTTAAGTACGGCTGAGCGGACGGGAAGCCCTGTTCTCCACACCCTGTGGTCGTATGTACTTAATATATCAGGATAGGGTATTATATTGACCTAATGTGCAACCAAAGAATGCACCAACTCTGGGAAAGTTTTTCCCCTAACAGGTATATTATCATTAGCAATGTTTAACGGCTCACAAATCTGTAATTTCAGCTAATATCGGACTGTCCTCCACCATTCTCCTTGTCAATCTGGTCGCACGAGAAGCTGAAAAGAGCATGTCATGAATTCTGATGCAAGTGCCTAGGAGTCAAAGGACGTGTATCAGATATTACAGCTGAGAATGCTAAGAACATTTTATTTGAACTCAGAAATTATTAGAGTTTTTCTGAGCGTAACATCAATAGTCTTCAGCTCAAATGTCACAAGAGCATGATAATAGGTAACATTATTGATGGGTATTCTCCAAAGAAATGTTAAGAATACTTGTAAATTAGCATGGTTTGAAGCCTTGCTTCATAGCACTGGACAGTGAAGCTGCATGCATTCAAGTGACAAATAGAGTGATGTAAATGCTGACATATGTATCTAGATCGGCAATATATTTCCTTTTAGATCCCAACAACATGGAGCTGAATGGTCGCCCAAGATATATTGTTCATCGATGATGTATCAGTGAGTCGGTCAGATGGTAGCCCTATGGCCAGCCAATAGCAGTACTGGATATAGATGAGAGGAAATCACTATGAGGGATTTAATGCTCTGCAGAATGAGATCTACATGGGTTGAAAATGCAGTATGAATGATTAAGACTGTTAGGATAATCTATTTATTCATCTGTACGCCCTGGGCATGCTGTACTGGCTGAGCATCGAAATTGTTGCCAGCCATCCCACGGGGCAACTCAGTTTCAGAAAAGGAGTTTAGGCGATCTGCTTTCACGGAAGAATCAAGAAGGCCAAACTTTCCAGCAGGCTTCGAGACAAACGGTTGCATCTCAGCATGGGACTGACTCTGTTGTGCCGAAATAGGTATTTTAGCCATGTTGCTCAGCTGCCTCATCCAGCGAGAGATGATTGAGATCGCATATACTGTCAAGTGACTTCCAAAGTACCTCGTAATCATACTACATCACTATACTAACAGGTTAAATTTCTTCTATCCCTATTTGGAGACTGCCGACGTGTAAGGATCGATATTCGGCGGGATTCAATATAACCTGAATACAACAGACCAACCCAGACACCGAATAGCGGAGTCGGGTTTCGGTTTGCCGGTGGACAGAGCACTGCTTGGTTATTATTCCTGTGTCTGGAATATAAGAGTGATTTACACTCGTTCACAGTTTTTTTCATCGCAGCGGAATTCTGAGGCAGACTGCAATGGGAAGCATGCATGCATGTGCAACTTTACTTACCATGCTAAACAGGCCAACTTGATCGGCTGAGAAACAAGAGACATTTGATCAATTATTTTTGTTTCAACTGCTGGAAGCCAAAGATGTCATGATGGTTTATGAACCCCACCAAGAGGGGTTCGGCGTTCATTTCGGTGTTTGATTTTCCCCCTCATTAGTAACAGACATCGTATGATATAAACAACCATTCTCTTCCATCCAACAGCAGACATCATCAACACCAACATGAATATGAAACCTGCCAGCGAAGAATACTACAACCTGGGCTCCTTTGGCCACCCCATCTCCACCACCAGTGCCGACACGCAGACGTGGTTCAACCGCGGTCTGGTCTGGGTGTATTCCTTCAACCATGTTGAAGGCGCCTATTGCTTCGAGCAGGCCATCCTGCATGACCCTGCATGTGCCATGGCATACTGGGGCCTTGCCTATGCCGTGGGTCCGAATTATAATAAACCGTGGGAGGTTTTCGACCAGGCAGACCTGCACACCTGCATGCAGCGAGGCCATGACGCCACACAACATGCAAAGCAACACGCAGGCAATGCGAGCCCCCTCGAGCAGGCTCTCATCGAAGCCATCCAGTTCCGGTTTCTCACTAACCAGCCGGGGACGGATTACGCGGCTCTGAATAGGGGATATGCAGATGCGATGAAGCGCGTGTACGATGAATTCGGGCAGGATCTCGATGTCGCTGTCCTCTATGCAGATGCCCTCATGAACATGGCCCCCTGGGCGCTGTGGGATCTGTTCACCGAGAAACCAGCCCCCGATGCGCCCACGATGGAGGTGCAAGCGGTGCTGGAACGAGCGTTGGCACAGGAGGACGACGGTGCCAGTCGCCATCCGGGCTTGCTGCATTTGTACATCCACTTTATCGAAATGTCTCCCACCCCGGAGCTGGGCGTCGTGCCGGCAGACCATCTGCGCGATCTCGTCCCAGACGCCGGCCACATCCACCACATGCCTACCCACTTGGACATTCTGATCGGCGACTGGCGGCGCTCGATTGCGTCGAACTACAAGTCGACCATCGCAGACGATAAGTACTTTCGCAAGGCAGGCGCCCAGAACTTCTACACCTTCTACCGCCTGCATGACTACCACTCGCTCATCTACGCGGCCATGTTTGCCGGTCAATCCAGGACGGCCCTCGACGCGGTGACCCGCATGGAGGCAACCGTCCCAGAGGAGGTGCTCCGCATCCAATCGCCCCCGATGGCCGACTGGCTCGAGCAATTCATGTCGATCCGGCTGCATGTCATGGTGCGGTTTGGCCAGTGGGAGGAGCTCAAGCGTAAGCCTCTCCCTACCGACCAGGCCTTGTATGCCGGCACCACCGCCACCACCCACTACGCACGGGGGATCGCCTTTGCAACGACCGGCGATCTCGTCTCTGCTGGTCAAGAACAAGCACTCTTCCACGAAGCCTGGGCTCGTGTCCCCGAGACTCGCCGCGCCTACAACGGCAAACTCGTCGAGGTGCTGCAGGTGGCGGCCGCCATGCTCGAGGGCGAGCTCGAATACCGCCGCGCAAACTACGATGCCGCCTTTGCTGCGCTTCGTCGCGCCATCGATCTCGAAGACAAGCTACCATATAGCGAGCCGTGGTCGTGGATGCAGCCCGTCCGACACGCATATGCCGCCCTCATGATGGAACAGGGCCATCTGGAAGAAGCGGCCAAGACTTACCGCGCTGATCTCGGCCTAGATCATTCGCTCATCCGCCCGCGTCGCCACCCGAATAATGTATGGTCGCTGCAGGGATACCATGAGTGCTTGCTTCGCTTGGGGAAGGTTGATGAGGCGGCTATGATTGAGCAGTCGGTGAAGTTGGCGTTGGCCGTGGCGGATGTTCCTATCAAGGCGTCGTGCTTTTGCCGGTTGGATACTTCGCAGGCGCCGCGGGTTCTTACTCGGGAGAATGAGAAATGCTGCTGAAGCTCTGTATATGATCTGTTGATAGTAATCTCAACCCTTCTGATTTGGATAAAATCAAGTAAATTCTATAATATTCACGGAGATGCGAGCAGCATATATATCGAACAGAAAATTGGACATGAAATCAAAGGCCGAAAAAGCTAAACCAATGGGGAATGACCTTATCTTGGCAAAGATTATGAAGACTAGAGGGATGGAAAGAGGAGTATACAGACAGACAGTTGACTGATGCTATACAATTGGTCACTGGAGTTGCTGTTTATATTCGAAGAGGATTGCTGTTTTTGGTAACTCGAGTTGCATGTATGCCGGGTCATCCATATAGTGGATATGTGGCGAAGCATGTTCCTTGCTAGTACTATACAGGATCTGAGAGTGATCTCTCTCGTATTTCTTTGTGGTCACAAAGTATAGCGACAGTCATACTATATCCTCCTTAGTAATCACCTTGCTCTAGTTATACGCCCTATACGCCCTATACGAGAAACGGAGGCCGCGGAACCCGTCTAGTTCTACTTGTCTTTTTAACCGCCGTGATTCCTACCTTCCCACCATCGAATATTACAGACAAAATGCAAAAGTCTCAAGAAGGCTTCTTCTGGACCCCTAAGGAGGGCTTCCAGTATGGTACGTATCCCAACACTGATACGCGTCGTTGGCTAAGCGTACTACCAGGATTAACCACCGCGGCCGTTGTCCCCTCCACCCCCAAGTCTGATCTCTCCTCGGGCTATGATGCTATTGTCATCGGGGCTGGTTTTGCCGGGCTGGCTGCCGCCCGCGATCTTGCATTCAAGGAGAAAAAGGTGCTCATCATCGAAGCTCGAGATCGCATTGGCGGTCGCTGCTGGACTGCGCATACCGGGACAGACGCCAGTGAGATGGGTGGCACATGGGTGCACTGGCAACAACCGCATGTGTTTAGCGAGTTGCAGAGATACGGACTAGATGAGTTTGAGGAAACGGTGGCGTGTCCTGAAAACTGCGAGTCTACAACCAAGCCATCGCGGTCGCAGCCAGCCACGGTGCTGGATCCTGCGGATGGGCGAGTCATGATGGAGCAGCTGGAGCGACTGACAGAGAGGTTCTTTGACGTGGATGGACAAGGCGGACGCAGTATCATCCCATTCCCATTCAGCGCTGCGGCGAGCGTCAAGCAGAACCCCGACTATCTGGAACTGGACCAACTCAGCGTCGCGGATCATGTTGCGCAGCTCGAGGGCTGTACCGAAGAAGAACAAACCATGCTCAGCGCGCATGCGGCTTCATTCTACGGCATCCCGCCGGAAAAGGCGTCGTTTGCTGAAGTGCTTCACACCCTCGCCTTGTGCAACTTTGATCCGGCCATGCTTGACACAGCAACCATGAAGTATAAGATTGCAAAAGGCACCACTGCGTTTGCCCTCGCAATCCTGGACGACTACAAGGGCGACAGGGTCTTTGACTCTCCCGTGGCGTCCGTTACCCAGGGCGATGGCGATTTCCCGATTGCCATCACCCTACAGAATGGGGAGCAATTCTCATCCAAAACCGTCATCTCGACCGTCCCCGTGAATGTAATCTCATCCATCATCTTCGATCCCCCCCCTTTCCACACTCAGAAAGGAAGCTTTCTCGTCCGGCTTCACTCCCGCAAGGACAGACAAGCTCCTCGTGCGCACATCCACCGAGCTGGAAAACGGGCTCAACGTTACCTGCGACGGCGACATGCCCTACGCAAGTGGCTTCACAGACGGAACCCACAGCACCACCACCCTCCTCACCCTCCTCGCCCATCCAGATAACAGCCTCAACCGCTCCGACGAGAATATCCGCCTGCTGGAAACTCTCCGCCCCGCAGGTATCCAAGTGGAATCTGCCTCTGGTCATCTCTGGTCAGACGATCCATTCGCCGGTGGGGTAATGCCCGTTCGGGGGCCTGGGTTTTTGACCAAGTACCGAGATGAGATGAGGAAGCCCCATGGGCGTGTGTATTTCTGTGGATCGGACTTTGCGGATGGCTGGCGCGGATTCATTTCGGGTGCTTTCGAGGACGCCTATCGAGTTACCAGAGAGGTCTTGAGAGATGATTTACTAACTAGCGTATGAAGCTTTCTGTAATTTAGTGAATATCCCAGCGAATCGTTCCAGTCCCTTGTGAGATACATAGAAGATAAAGTTTTACAACATCAAGTCGTAAGTATAAATAATATCCTTTATAATAGCGATAAAGCTATCTGCTGCGATGACATCAATTAGGCAACCAAAATATTCTGTTTGTGGTGGGTTTCATCTCATTAGAGTGAACGGACTGCCAAAATATATTTCCGCCTCTAAAGCTATTTGCATATTTGCACGGCTCTCCCAACACTACTGTAGTTAACATTAAATATGTGAACTATTAAAAATAATAAATCTACTACTAAGAATATTCTTTATATCCAGGGTAGCCTTTTTTAAGTTTTAGATATTGAAATAGGCTTTCAGGACCCAATTTAAAAAGATTTCCACGTTCATAACGAGAATTCTGAAGCGGGGTAGGATAAAAGTACGGATTTTTATCCTAATGGGGAGTCTTTACTTGGTGGTTTCTATTAGACACGCTGTTTTTCTTATGGTAGTGCCACAGGCCTACAGCGGGCCCATTACAGAGATTTACTGTAGCATATTTCATTTGAGGCGTGGTTTTAGTACTTAATGGTCCACGATGGGCGAGTTTGGCTTTGACTGATATTATGACTGAATTGGCGCTATTAAAGCGTTGATTAAGATAGACTATATTAAATTATAGGCCCCAATTCTCCTCCTCGGCATTCTAGCACTTGAGGCGGGCAAGAGATGCCACTATACAAAAGATAAAAGCATACAACAGCAGGAGACATAACATTCCTCATATCCCATATTACTTCGATAATCTTAACTGACGAATGGGACTACTTACTCCTCCTTGTACATATCAAAGGTAGGCAGGTTAATAGGAGTAACTCCATTCCACAAGCCAGCACAGCCAGCCCAGTCTAAGAGATGTTAGTATGACACGACTTTTATAGAAAGAGGAACGAAGGAAACTTACAAGTCAAGAAAGCCACAATCATAGCAAAAGAGTACGCAGCGGTCATCACGGAGCTATTGCCAGTCATGTAACCCGCAGCCAGCAGGATCAAGCAGATATCCAGCGCCAAGAAGTCGGTGAACAAAATCCACGATGAGCGGACAGCGGCGACGGTGAAAAGCACGCTCAGAATGAACCAGGCGAGGACGTAAATGGCCAACGCTTCGTTGAATTCGGAGCTGATGGCGCCGGTGGTTTTGTCCGTGTATGAAGCCATGATTCCGGTGCCGGGGAGATAGATCATCGCGTAGGAGAAGTTGAAGGCGGCATAGGAGGGGAAGACGGTTGCACCGAACTGGTTGGAGTCATGTTAGCCTATAATTGATTAGTTCATAGTAGATAGATTGTGGCCTACCGTATTTCCAGTGATGAATTCCATGACTCCAGCAACGAACTGGGCAACACCACCGAAGAAGATCAGGACTCCGATGAGAACATTGGGTGTTTGGACATCGCGGGCGTGGAGGCCATACGCGGCGATGAGAAAGATACCTGTAAGTTGTCAGGAGATGCAAGTAGATTTATTGAAGCTGTGTTAGAATAACTGACTGGTTGCGAAAGAGAGCAGGCCCAACGGAGATGGACTGGCAAAGGTGCGATGAACCACCGGCAGAGCAGGCTGCGAACGGTCATCGATATGGCCGCCCACCGTGTGGTTGCGCTGGTGGCTCGAGGGCCGCTGCGCAGGCGAGCCGTGCTTTTCGAGCTGGTCTGCAGAAGCGTAGCCGTTGGACATTGTGAATGAAGATATTGAGGCTGGTCTTCTGCGATGATGGATTGAGGACAGAATATTTCAGGAAGAGGCGCCATTCAGGGGATATTTCAACCATGCCGGAAACACTCCATGTTTAGTGCCCTTGCAGATCTGAAGCGATGAACATGTTGGTCCAAATCCATCGCGCCAATCATTGCTGCTTCGATCTTGCCGCACTCTTGGCTAGTCGTAGCCGTGCAGTAGTTTAATCCTATCCATGCCTGCTATTCCGTCACACGGCAGGCCAGCCACATTATTGAGACGACTGACTAGTCAATATTTGCGCAATATCCGCGCACTACTGGACTTAATGAATCAGGTGTGCTGATTATCAGCCTGTTCTGGTCGGAATTGAGGGCTCAGCGTGTCCTGGGCCGGGGGCTGCCACCTGCCCTAAACTCGCAAGTAAAATAGCCTCAACTTTAAACTCCACGGGCCACCAGCCGGGGCCGCGGCGGAGATGCCGGGGATACGAATAGTGGGGATTATACGGACATGCTGACAGGATCTGAACCTTCGCCCGGAAATGCACTTACTGCTGCAGTAGTTTATCAAGGATAAATATATAACCAAACACGTATCACGGAGTTGGCTGCACCTTTGTCCGCATTTCCCCCCTTTATTTGAGTATAAATATGCAAGACATGCAGATATTGGCCATCATGATTGGCAGCGACTGCACCTGCCATATGCGCTAGGTTTCGGCTAGCAGCCCGGGGCCCACTTTTCCTCCCACTACTCACTGTAGTTTTTTTCGTTCAGCCAACCGTCCACAATGCCAAAGTCAAGTTTACAATCAACGACAATCCATTGTTCGGAGTAATGCCGTAGACTGTCATAATACTTGTTTATCTGTATAATTTTTAAGGTTGGCGAAGCCATGACTATCACATATCAAAAGCTGCATATTTAGTGAAAAACACATAAAAGGCAAATGATTTATTAGTTCAGGAGTCACCTCTACCACTTAAAGTCCCAATCGGGATTTCCGAGAGGTTGCGGGAAAAACTAGGTGTAGTCATAGAGCGGCAGGAGAATTGAAACCAGCCCAATAAAGATCAAAAATATCAAAAAAACTTTAAAAACATACAACAGCAGGGATTCGCTGGTGGTCACCCACCCAACTACTAACCTGCCGGCGTGTGGCTTAAGTACGGCTGAGCGGACGGGAAGCCCTGTTCTCCACACCCTGTGGTCGTATGCAATGGTTGATGGAAGAAAAAAGAATATAGACCAGCACCTATGTCTACAAATATTTATGCCCTACGAAGAAAGTCACACCCAACAAAACTGCAATAGATTCGACTAAATACAAAAGCATATCCACAGGCAAGCCACACAGGAGTATCATGACTATCGAAATTCATCATATCCAAATATCTCCTTCTCATCCAATGTATATCCTAAACCCCAACGTCGATATATATCCAAAACACGAACTTCAATTCTCCTTACCCGAAGGCGGTGGCGCCCCGCCATAGCGAGGTCCACGACGAGGTAAGTCGTGTTGAAAGGGTTGCTGTGCCGATGAAGACTTGGAAGACTGCTGCCGAGGGACATTTCCCGCCATGACTCTAGGAGCGTTGCTATCTTGCTCCTGCTTTTTGACAGGGGACTGTCCTCTTGCAGCAGCCTTGCCCTTGCCCTTGTCGAGAAGCTTGTCTGCCAGAGTATCGCCTTGGGGAACAGCACCGGCCCTTCTGAGGATCTTGTTCATGGAATCCATGTTATGTGGGAGTTCAAAGTCGCAGAGCTTGGTGAACTGGATCCGGAGCTTGCCATCGTGGAAATAGCCCTGGATGATGCGGGCGTGGGTGGGCATCAGAAACGATATGGCCAGAACCTGCAAGGGATTATATTGGTTAGATTTCAATTTTGATAGACAACAGAAGAGAGAAAGGAGTACGAACCGGAAAGATCAAATGGAGCTGGGGAAGCACGCCATGTCGGTCTATAGCAGATCCCTGTCCTATCATGGCTCCACGCATCCAGCTGACCAGCATTTCATCGGACACGGTGATTCGATCTCCATCGACGGGATTGCTGCTGGCCATCACTATCATACGGTGAGATCGTTGGTCGTCATTGCATTGTTCAATACACTTGGGGCTAGTGGAATAGATGCCGCGGTAAATGGCTCCTATCTCTCCCTGCTTTCCCTGTTCACCCCTATATTCAAAAGGCTTTAGCTAGATATACCAGAAATAAAGGATGGCAAGAACGGATCAAATACTATGAGAGGCATATTCAAACTTTGTGCATAGTGCTTTGCTATATGTCATAAAGGTATGAACAAGGACATCAAATCGATTTTGAGCCTTGCCCCCCTCTCCCATCATCTCATACAATTGAGGGAAGGAATCAATCGTGCTAGTGCCCTCGTACGGGTACTTTGAAAAGGCATCAAAGCCAACCCCAGAATTAGCAGCTTCGTAAGAGCTATCCGGATGGAAGAAAGAAGATGTCTTGCCACCGGGAAATATCCAAGTTTGAGAATTCTATTCCCAGAGCTTGAGCTTCGGGACCATCGAGATAGTCTTGATCCCTGATGTCTCTGAGTTTCTCGCGCAAATTAACGATTGCCACGCCGTTATCAAGGAATGCCTTGGTGTTGTGGTCCTCTAATGCATGCCCAGAATATTTTAAAGCAAACAATCCGGGGTGAAAGTTTAGCTACTTAAGCGTTCTTGATCTGCAGGGCGTGACGAATTAATCGGACTTGACGCATTCAAGGGGACAACATTCGGTCCACGTTTGAGTCGTTGGGAAGCGTACCGATGTCTCCAGTCCCTAATACGTCTTGATCCAGACCGGACAGAGTCTCTGGCTTGATGATAAATTATCTCGCTTCTTTACGAGTTGTTTCTTGGAGACAGGATGTTCTACAGCATCGTGACATGAATCGCAGCGTGATGACTTGACCCCTGGATGACCAGCGAGGTAAAGAACGGCCGATTGGAGAGAGTGCGAAGTAGTATCTGCCCCTCCATCGATCAACACCCGAAGATAGCAATTCTCCATCACGTTATGCAACGGGATATCGATAGAATAAGTCCCATCCATCAATGTATCTGCGATACTGGATCGTTTGACCCCTTTTCTGCGGCTGCTCTCTACACATCGTCGCGCCTCCACCCATGTGGTGCTGAACTCCTCGTTCAGGCAGATTGCACACTTTTTCCAAGGATCAAGGTCTCTGGAAGATACTTAGGAATAGGCAGATAGTCAGCAGGAGGATTTGCCCCTGGCTCAAGCGCTTAGGCCAGTTTATCAGTCAGATCAAACACAGCATGGCCTCACCAGTCTTCATATATCAGTGTCCTAAACCCCCAGACGACAATAGTAGCAATGGAAGCAAAGGTGCGTTTGATATGGCTGATAAAAGACGCAGGAGTATCCAACAAATCCTGTATGTAGATGGCTACTTCCGCCTCTTGAACCCGGCCGAGCTCTCCATTCAACTGCGCGGGTGAAAGCACCTGCGCGGTGATCTTGCGCTGAGACCTCCAATGCGGGTGTGCATCCCGAAAGGCAATGTTGTTTAGTCGATCGAGCGATCGGAGTAGATGACGCCTTTATTTTCCATGAGTTCGCGGATGACGACGCGGTCGTTCAATACCACCATGGTTGCGTTTGCTAGTTTGACGGAGAAGATGGTGTCGTACTCGTCGCTCCATCTTTGATTCTGCTAGCATTGGCAATACATATAGTTATAGTGGGTAACGTGCTGTCTGTATAGTCCTTTTCTCGCTAGCTGATGTACATTCCCAATCACAGCAAGGGTTGGAGGGCCTGAGGGGAGCCTCTTATCTCGAGATCCAATTCGGAGAATGATATAGACTCCATAGAGAATGGAACATATCGAAATGACAACTGTTCTCAAGTATGGATTCTATTACAATGATGAATATGAACAGTGTGCTGTATATCTGTTCAGATTATCATGACTCACTGTTTGTTAAAAGGCCACCCTGTCATGCAGCCTCGTCGGACATAAAGCAAAAAACTCTTAGTAGAACATAGAATCATCATCTTCACAATGACAACAAAAACCACAGTTCGTCGGCCAAGACCATCATCTTACTCGACCGTATATAAAATCATCATCTTTGTTTTTCTCCTCATCATCCCCGTCGCCATTTTCCATCTCCGCCCAGCTCCAAATCCTCAGCCTCATCAACCCGATCAAGATATCCTAACCACCAAGGAAAAACCACCCATCCCAGACCACATAAACGAAGAAAACTGCCGTCCCAGAATCAGATACGAACCCGGCAGAAGAGGCATCGCCTGCTACCCATCCACCGGCGGGATGTGGATCGCCAACGCCGAGCCCCTCATCCTGCAACACCTTAACGTCGACCGATTCACCCGGACAGAGCGATTCCAGGATCCAGCAGAGGATAAATTCTGCGATCGGCTTCGCGTTGTTGGCGCATCTTGGTGGGACTTTTCACCCGAGACGGTTTACGAATATATCGACTGCGAGCCGGACGATTGGGAGGTTTATGACAAGCCCCCCTGGCCTGCGGCGTACATATCTAGTCGGTATGTTGGATTCCCGGATGATGGGGGAATCCTGGTGTTAAAAAAAAGAAGATGGGAGCCTGAAGTGGACTTTGGGAGGGGGATAGGGGGTATTGATAATGCGCTGACGATGGAGGAAAGGTGTGTGGTGATGAGGAAGCTGGGGGCGGTTTTCTGTGAGAATTTGGAGAGATGTGAGGCATTGAAAGATTTGGGAAAGGAACCAGTGGAACTGGCCAAGATGAAGCAGCAGAAGATAGAGGCGATAGTTTCTCAGTATGATGCTCCGATCTGTGGGAATATACTTGATGATATTCCAGAGTAGATTGATATATCAGGGATTACTAGGTATCGAGTGCTCGATTTATCTATGCGCTTTCCGTTACGTTAGCGTATGCTTTATCATTGCAGACTTGATTTACTACTGAATATGAACTATCACTATTATGTACCACCAGCAGACTCGGGTAAATCACAAACATGCAGTCCCAGATTGAAGTATAAATCAGGAGGGCATTCGACTATTGATGATATGATTCCACTATCGTCATCCATACTGCATTTGACGAACCTGTTGCAGTTAGCTGGAAATGGTAGAAGGAAGAATGTGTCTGTTGCATAATGGGTGACAGAGAGAGCCCGAGACTGTCTTGGGGACGTTTGAGCTTCGGTGAGGATCGCGAGGGTTACTGGAAAGAGAAAAATTTTTGAGGTTTGCATCTTTAAAGATATGGAATTGAGATTGGTACGAAAGCTTGTATGAGATGGATATATGCAGAATAATAGCTAATAATGGGTTGAAAGGGGTAATATAGTTACAAATCAAGGTGTTGCACATTCCTTGTGCTACAGCCTCAACCCAGAGAGCATTCCGGCAATATCCTGCATTACTAACAACAAACAATAAGCATCAGAGCCTGGCGATTGAAATTCTGTCCTAAGATCAGTCATTTCATATTTTCAGCAAAGGAAATATCCACTTACCTATTGCTTACTAGCCATGGCCCAGAGGAACCACCTGAATCCGAGTCTCTATACATGAAACGCGCACCCTGCATTCTCACTCCAATCGCATGTTTGAATATATGGATTAAAGTGCAAAGGCTTATCACAACTATAAATTGTCGACAAATGGTGTTCTATATCGCATTTGATGAACTTGGTGCAGTCTCCTGGATACGGAAAATGCCACACCTCAGGCGTGGCGAACTGACACACTACCCAGCCCAGCTCGCCACCAGGCTGACCCGAGGCAAATGCATCGTCGGTGTCACTGTCGCTTTGTGCGCGGGAAAAGAGAGGGAGAAGGGTGAAAAGAAGGGATGAGAAGCGCATTTTGTAAGAAAACTAAACAGAGCGGGTTGAGAGTAAGGTAGAATTGATGGGAGTTGTTTTGGGACTGCGAAGATGTAATATAGCCATGAGAAACAGCAAGGGATTTTCAGGAATGGGTCTCTAACTGAGTTCAGCTGAAGAATGATTCCTAGTATCGGCTTAATGTCTCGGTTATCATGCAGATCTCTATTCATGTACAGTCATACGTACTGTGATTGGTTCCGCAGAATAAAACCAGAGAGAAAAGAAAAAAAAAAAAAAATACAATCTCCAGCTGGTCTTGAATAAGTCAACAGGTTCATGAAATACCAATCTTCTTGAAGGGAATTAAGGATGGAAGGATGTATATGCTTAATTTATAAAATGATAAAATCCTAATATTGACTGGAAACCATGAAGTGTATACCTCAACCAAGTGATTGATAAAGTCTCTGCGTAGTTATCAACATGACTGCAGCATGACCAGCAAGCAGTTCCAGTGGTCTAGACATGGAATAAATATATCCATCAATGGTTCTTGTAACACATACCGGAAATATATATCCGCACAGTCCTTTAAGAACAAACTTACTCCCTTTGTTAATCCATATGGCCTACTTCTGGATTTAACAATGTCTATCTCAATATTAACCTAAACTGCAGGTGACAGTGATCGAATCTGCAGCTGCTGTCAGACCAACAGTTCGCACTGGCCTGGGAGAAATAAGCAGCCATTCAAGGTCAATCAACCAATCAGGACTGCTCCTCGTATCGAGTGACGCTGTGGACTTCGTGAGCTGGAGTGCATGGACATAAGCAACGCCTCAAAGCTTAGCAAAAGATAAAATTATTGGTGGGTATATTGTCAAACAACCCATGAATAGAGAAGCAGCATATTCACCCGCTGTCCCAGTTGACATTTCCAAAAATACATCAGATCCAGGCACCCTATGGTAACTAGATGCCATTGACTTGCTTTATAGAGAATGTGGTGGGTTTTATGTTTCTACTAGAGAATCTCCAGAGAAAGCCATATTGGAACTCATCATTCCGAGTATAAATTTGCTGTGTTGATGGATGGATCCGCTGAATCCGATTAGTGTTACAAGAGTACTTCCTGCCATGCACCTAGCACGCAAGGCTACCTGTATTACGATTCAGTTTGAATGTGGCCCTGATCATATTAGAGAGTATCCTGGGTTTTGCGATCCAAAAGAGTTCAGTGTATGTATGGATACCTTTGATCTTGGATATATGGATTTGATGCGCGCGTGCAAGAGCCTGAATGCAGTCAGTATCGTGCTGAAGAATGGATTCGGCGATTACATCTTTCCCCTCAAGGACACGCTGAAGAAATTGGTCTTTCTGTGGTTTGAAGATGAATGATCGACTCAGAATTAAGTCTTTGGCTGTCTTGCTGATTTTCCTCTGCTGACGGAAGTTCATGTTCGCGGTGTCAACCTGGTTCGATATAATCTTAGCAGTCTCGACGAAGACGAGGATGAGGATCAAGATGAGGATGACGAACCCAATGTCCCGTTTTTGGTCAAAGATGATATGCTCGATAACCTCCTTCCCAATATCACCATTCTCCGCGTCGACGACGTCAATTACTACACAGATACTGCGATTCTAGTGAGTAATTCGGTGAGACTGGTCAAGTCCGATCAATCTCCTCACCTGTGCGTACTAGAAATTGGAGGCAAGTTCATTCGGCATCGTTCCCCGAAACCGCGTGTTCATCGTCTTGCCTACTCGACTGGTTCGTGGGTAAATGAGTCGGATAGACGTGACAAATGGGAGCCGTTGTGTTAAGCATACCGGGAAGCTCCGGTGAAGTTGAGGATAATTGATCCTATCATTGATCCCAGTTTGATCGGTGGACAGAACTCTTTGCATTGGCTGTTCATGGCTGGGCATTTATAAGTCCTGTGGTCATATGTATTGATATGATATGAAGGAAATATGATACTGATACTATAATAAGTATACAATGATACATCTGCTGACTTGTCTTGACATCAGGACTGGTTCTGGTGCTGCATGTCCCTCCTTGCTTTCCGTCTTTCTTTTTTAGAACTCTTGTGAACCCCAAAATACCAGTCCTTCTAAACTCCAACAAGATATGATGTGATTAAATTCTGTACTTTTACCAAATTTTGGTTCAAATTATGTTGGATATATGCACAGACATAGTCTGTTAGTAATGTAGACTAACCCATAGTAGATAAAACAAAACTGTAATTACTACTTGAAGTACTTAACTATAATAACTAACGAGAAATTATACAGCACATATACCATAGATACAATTAGAACACAGAAATAATATCAACATCCCCCTTCAACAGCAATTTTTAATAGGAGAAAGCGAAATATAAAGAAACAGAACAACAGATGAAGGAACTCCAGAAAACATAGGAAATATTTCTGCTAAGCTGAAGAACAGCTGAATCTTAGCAGTATCACTTTCTCAGCTAGATTTCCATGATCCCGATCTCTTCCTCCCCACACTTTTTAGTGCCTTCACTAGATAGGCTCACCAGTGCTGGTATCCGCCAAGTCACGACGTTCTCCAGTGCTGAAGCCCGAGTCACGACGGACAACATACTCCGGGCCGCCCCGGCGCTTTCTTGTTGCAGCTTGACAGTTGGGTTGAATAGGATGGCATACGTTTCTTCCACAGCAAGACTGAACAACACACTTTTCCCCGGACGCACATTCCGAGGAGGACTGGCAAGTCTTAAGAGGACCACAAGAAACACCCGAACCACATGCCCCAATGCCTTCAGTTGTGCTGAAGCACACACAACCCCCAGTATGACATTGTTGAAAGGTTCCACATGTCTTGCCAACGCAAGTACATTTTCCGTTTTGACAGTTTCCAGATGGACACTGCGAAGGAAAATCAGAATATGCACATTAAGATATAACAAGATTTATGTGATATGACTTACAACATTGCCACATGATCCACAGTTGTTGGGGTCAGTCTTAATGTTGGCACAAGCCTTATTGCAAAGCACTTTATCTGGATTTGTGTTTTGTGGCCCACATTCATAACAAGGCCCTGTTCCATGGGCTGCGGGTGCTGTGCAGACATTTCCTGGGTCAGGGGCGAAATTGACTGCGCACCATTGTGCGCATTGACTGTTACCCTGTGCTCGGGAGCAAATGGAAAAGACTATATAGCTATTAGATCAAAGTTGAGTAGGTGATGCAGACTTGGCGGGAGGCTTACCAAATGTAAGCAAGATGAGTACCAGGAGCTTCGCCATTATGGATTGTTTTGAATACTCGTAAATATTATGATGGTTAGATTTGACCTTATACAAAGTAACACTAGCATTGCCGGGGTGGTATTCAAGATCTTTATATATAACAATTTCATAAACATTTTTGTGCCATCATGATCAGTATGTCCAATCGGAGAGAAACGAAGTTCCAATATTCTAGACCGTTGCAGACATAGCTAAGTTGTGGTATGCACCACTTCTAGACCTGACTGGACAGGAAAGTTGACGTATTTTCATAATATACTTACGACCTAGACCTGGCTCTCAAGTAAGGCTAGAGCAAGCCGATTTTCATAAACATGATACACTGAAAGGTATTGAATTATGGTCCCCCAATGATAAAAACAGGCATCAATTGTATGTCATTTAGAATTGTCTAGTTGATTCAGAGTAACACATGTTGGTGTTTAGACTCTAAAATCTCAGTCCATTATCAACAATACTTTGATGCACAGAATACTTCTCCTTACTCATGCCATGATGAACTCACTCTGAGCTCTTAATATCCACGTGGACTAGACACAGATCACCTCGAAATATAACTGTTCTACTAGAAGGTCAAGTATGGGCCCTAGCTCTAGTCCTTAAGAAATAATTAGACTTCATGTTCCAGAAGAGCTGAGACAATCTAGTCACAATATTTGCCGAGACTCTTTGCAGGGGATGCACAAATATTTAATGTAACATCTGTGCATGTTTCAAAACTGAGGGATGGAGGGCGGAATCTGGAATGGATAGTTATAACTAAGGGTAAACTGTATTTACTAGCGCCTTGGGGGACCTCCAGTAACAGACGTCATGTTTTATGGTTCAATGATAGATACTGGAGTTTCATTAAACTGAATATGAGACACAGCATGATGAGCCCCACCTTCAATTTTAATGCATTATGGTGAGCTTTTATATTAAACTTTATTGCCTTTTCCAGATCTGCAATTCCACACTACTGGTTCACAGAAACCATAGGAATGTACTGTTTTAATCTATCTGTATGTGTTCACCGTGGTTTACTGGGCGTCTCTCTAATGTAGATAAAATCCAGTAATGCAAAAACCTTCTCCAGAAGTCAGAAATAATCAATTCCAACAGAAAGAAATCCGAATTAACACAATGGTTAGCTCTAATTATAACCCTCACTACCAGGCTCCTAGAACAAGGAGAAGCATCACACTGTAGAAAAAGTAGAAAAGAATATTTAATTTGACCTAGACACTATGATGCATTTATATGGTAATATCTTAGGGTTATAAATCATGGAACGTGAATTACAGAGAACCAGTAATTAGTCACTATATTTTTATGTTCTAGCTGTCATGATGATCGCGCGCTTCAAAAAGATAGTTTAATCTCAGCCAAAAACGCCCCACGTGCTTGTGACCAAACTCGCCACGAACGAAAAATAATTGACAGTTAATTTTGGCATTGTAAAACCTTGCTAAAACAGTTCTGGAGCCTGTTGTGGAGTTAAGCTCAAAGGCTAAGCTCAAAGTCAATATCTGGTTCAGAGGGCGATGACTGGCCAGAACACATGAACAAACTATTAGGTCTATGAGGGTAATAGTGCCGTCATCTAAAATGATGGCTTGCCTTACCTTAAAGCTAGGCTATGAAGGATACTCATCTCTTTAATACTACCCATGGTCGACCACGGGACATTACTAAGGCTTCACATTTCCACAAATTGAAATAATCCCAAAAACCCATAATGGGATCTTGAAGCAAATGCCGTGTGCCCAGCTGATTCTACAACATATAGTATAGATAGTTTGATCCATCATGATATATTAATCCGTAGCTCAAGATTCTATATTTGAGTTTCTTCTAAATATGCCTTCTTTACCCGTCCTTACTATGGGATAATTACATACAATCACAGGGTGTGGAGAACAGGGCTTCCCCTCCGCTCAGCCGTACTTAAGCCCCATGTTAAGCTCAGCTAATAACTATTTTGCCACTTTTTCATACCTTTACCCCTACCTGGTCTTTATAACTAACGAATATACTATCATCATCCTTAATATATCTTAGCTCGTACTACTACTCTAAATGTGAGCTCTGGAAATGACATAACATGATCTCTGGGGGTAGGTACGACTACTTGGTGCGGTAGATTCTCTTTAAACCCCGAGAACTTACAAAATAGGGTGCCCTATGACATAGCCTGATCATGAGGGTCTCTAAAAGGAATCCAAAAAACTCCTCGGTATGGTGGCCATACAAATCAAGACACCATCATCCCCCTTTGGGGGCTCCTCAATGCCTATACACATGTAAGTGAACACATCACATACTTGGAAGATTCGCTCCAACCAGCCATGAGATTATCCAGACTGGTCGTCAGGAAAGGGGATATTATCAGAACACTCAATCTATTCTTGATGAGATTCACGATGGCATATCCGCTTAAGCGAGTCGTTGAGATGATTACTATCAGGACTACCTTGATCTGCTACTCCCCCGCATTCTTCATCTGTTGCTCTGGTTCCCAGGGAAGAATGATGTGATATAAATCCAAAGCTATCATTTCAAGGCAGTACTCTGCCCACTTTAACATGTTGAGACTCGAAGGACAATCGTTACAGATAGCCATCGCGGTAAGCGCTGACAGCGCGTATCTACTCTTTGGATACGACCAGGGAGTTCTGGGAGGCCTTGTGTCGTATCCAGGCTTCCTGTCTGCTATTGGCAATCCCAGCTCAGGATATCTAGGGACTATCGTGGCTCTTTTCAACATCGGCTGTCTCGTCGGATGCATCATCTCAGCGTTTTTCGGCAATCGACTCGGTCGAAAGAATACCATCATGCTGGGATGTCTGATTATGGTCATTGGGGGTTCTATCCAGGTAAGCACATATGGCGCTGGCCAACTTATTGCCGGTCGCGTCATTTCTGGTGTTGGGAACGGGATGAATACGTCCACAGTGCCGGTGTATGTTTCTGAAACTTCTCCGAGCACTAGGCGTGGAAAGTCGCTTGCCATTCAGATGTCGATTGTCATAGTAAGATACTTAAATGATTGATACTTCACCGGGTTATCTTATAGTTTGGCACCGTAGTGGCTTACTGGCTGGACTATGGCTTGATCCGCTCTCAAACCGGCGATGTATGCTTTCTATATCTCAACTACTCAATCATTGCTGATAGTGGCAGGTCGTTTGGCGTTTTCCACTCGCTTTCCAGAACTTCTTTGCGTTGCTCACTATCATCACGATGCCCATGCTGCCCGAATCTCCACGGTAAGCAAGAGGTAGTAGTTCATAAGACTCACCAGCTGACTACACAGATGGCTCTATTCCCATGGCCGCCAGAAACAGGCCATTGATACACTATCACGACTGCTTTTTCTGCCACCAGACCATCCTGACGTGAGGCTTGTTGTAGCTGAAATGGAAGAAGCCCTCACGATCGAGCGCAATAGCCCAACCTTCACTTTCAGAAGTATCTTCCTGGAGAAAAGCGATATCAAAAACCCCCGACGATTGGCCTTATGTTTCCTCCTCCAGTTCTTCCAGCAGTTCACCAGGATCAACGTCATTGCATTCTACAGTAAGTGTCCTCTTCATATTGACTAAATATCATGCTCACCGTCAATCACCATCGTCCTCGAGAGCAATGTCAGGCTATCCCGCGAACTGAGCAGCCTCGTCGCCGGCTTAATCCAGATCGCTTTCTGGCTCAGCACATTCCCGCCCATATTTCTGATCGATCGACTTGGCGGCCGAAAGGTGCTCATGTTAGGATCGATCATGCTTCTGCTGACCATGACGCTGTTCACGGTGGGCATCGCAGTCAAGACACCTGCTTCATCTCGGCTGGCCCTTGCCATGCTCATCGTATATGAGATTGCCTTTGGGATGAGCTGGAACTCGGTGCCGTGGTTATATGCACCGGAGATTACGCCGCTGAATCTTCGACATGTCGGGGCTGCTATTGAGTGTTTCTCCGAGTGGCTGTTTACGTTTGTGTATTATATCACTTCTTTTACTGCGACACGGTGCTGATGATGTTGGTGATAGGCGATAGCCCAGATGACTCCTCCGGCGATCGCCAATACATAATGGAAGATTTACATTTTGTTCTGTGTTTTGATTGCGCTGAGCATCCCGTTTGTCTACTTTTTCCTGCCAGAGGTTTGTCTGCCCACATTTGCTCCGGGGACACTGCTGACCGTGTTGTCAACAGACGGGTGGAAAGACATTAGAGGAAATTGATTATATCTTTGTAAAGCACAGAGGCCACAGGAATGAGCTGCAAGATGGCTCAAGGCTCTCAAATGATGCGTCATTAAAGGTGAAAGGTGAAACCTCGCTCGCAGATTGAGAGAATTTGATGAAATGAAGTCATCGGAATTGAGTTACTCTGGATTTATTGTACGTAGATCGTGAAATGTGAAACAGACAGAATAAGTCCATCATGTTTAGGGTAGTTGAATAAAACTGCTATAAGACAATTGGATATATTCAATATAATACATTGTATCAATAGCATGTATTGGCAATTAACAGCTAATATACATAGATAGGTCTTTCTAATCCTTCATATCCATTATAAATAGGAGGATCCGATTGGATTCCAAGTATGTTATGGGCACTCTATCGCACCACCAAGGGACACAATGTGGTTGCACTGTCCAACGACTCTCGATACGGCCTCATGGCTGGTGTTTTCACCCAAGATATCAACCGTGCTCTTCGGCTGAGCGAGACCTTTGATTCGGGCGTCGTGGGCGTCAACTGTGTCAGCACCATCCACTTTGCGTGTCCTTTTGGGGAACCAAGGAGAGTGGGATTGGTTGTGAGTTGGGCGTATACGCTTTGCATGCCTATATAGAGCCTGAGACAGTGTTGATTAACTAGCCCTGATGCTGTATATGGATAGCTCTTTTCTTAGTTATTTTAATAGACCGAGGAATAACTATACAATAGTATGCGATTATATTTGCTACAATAACCATATTGATCAAGAGTAAAACCAGCTTCCCTTATTCATCCCATGTTTCTAATACAGCAAGTGCCTCATCTGCAGAAATGCGACTGGATGGCAGGAATCGCATCAATCCTCGAGTGATTGAAAGAAGAGGCTTAAGGATAGGATCATGCACTTGCTCAACAAACTTCTGTTCCAGTTTAGACAGCCCATAGTCTATACAAGATTAGCAACATCTTCCATCGTAGATAATTTAGCTCACCCTTCACAGCCAGATCATGTTTAGAGCTTGATTGCATTTCCTCCCACTTGGCCTGCCATTCAGCTGGCAGTTGCTCTACAAACCCAATCATTTGGAAAGCCAACACCTCGTCTTCACCAAGATACCAGAATGGGTATGCCATAAACAGAAATGAATAGATCTGCTCATGGTCAACATGAATTCGAGCAGACTACATCGCTCCACTTACCATGCAGCCAGCACGCCACAGATCGATACGATAATCAAAGCTGTCCGTAAATAAAGTCTCAGGAACTCGCAATGGCCCCGGCTGAGCCAGCCGTTCGGGCTCTTCCCCTTGACGAAAACTCTCGCCAACATCAAGCAGGCGAATATCTTCATCGTCTTCGTCTATCCAGTCAACCCACTTTGCGGCCTTGACGAGCTGTGTCGGCAATCCCTTTTCCAAAACCGCGCCGTCAATGCGGGCTAGTGGCTCGGTCCCTGGGGATCCGAGGACAGCAAAAAGTTCTTCTTCGGTTGCTTTTGATAGATTATTGCAGCTAAATGCTATGTTTCGGCCGCTTATATCTGTAGTCGATTCAGTAAAATTACACTAGCTGATTTAGAAAGAGTGATTTCACCTCCATGGCACATGCCAGCACTATGGATGAAACCGATAGCCTCTAAAAGCTGCTTGGAAATTCTCAGGACAGTTTCCGGGTCAAGGCTGTCTTTGTCCTCGTGGTAGTCTGCAAGAACTTTATCAACAGTAGGCCCGAGCAACTCAAAGACCAGACATTGGTGAAGTCCATTAGGCCCTTGATGAGAAAAGGAATCGAGCAGCTGAACAATATAATTAGAGGATAGATTTCCCCCAGAATGCTTTTCTAGCAATTCGAAATTATGCAGTTCTCGTGATGCTTGGGAGTTTGCAGTCCTGATCTTCATTGAAGCCCATTCTTTCTGGCTGTGTATAGTTAGTTATGCCTAGAATGAAAGATATGACATACTCTCGGTCGTAGACAAGCCATACAGTGGAAAAGCCACCCCAACCTAGCTTGTGGTGTACTTTGTAGCGACCATCTTTGAATGTGTCTCCTAGGGTGACTGGATGGTATCCTCCAGGCTTGTATCTTATCAATTTCTCCTGTGTATAGAGGAGATTGTTCTGGCAGTAGATTGATAGATCCATGTTGGAGGGATGAAAGAAGATGCAGCAGTGAGTCACACCTGATATTCAGCTGCCATCCTGGCTCTGATTGGCTAGAGCTTGCTTACTGATTGCTTAGGTATTAGTTCTATACCATATATTGCATAGTGTTTTATAGTCAAGCTGTTCGCAAAGAAAGGTGACTGAAGATTTGTACCACTATATGTAGCTATATACACGATTATGTCCATATAGATATAAATAGACGTTCAAATATTCAGGAAACATGACAACATCTCTATACTCCGTGTATGACTCACCCCATATACTCCTTCACAACAGGCAGAAGATAAACACACAACAGCCAAGCACTCCACATCAGAAACGTATTATGATCCGACTTTCGATCCCTCAGGCACAACACCCGGACAGCAATCAAGGAACCGACAGCAAGAGGCAATACACATCCAACCCAGTTGACATCCCAGATAAACACACAAACAAGAGACCAGATAGTGATAAAGCCGGCAATATTCCACCGTGCAGGTCCATCGCCGATAACCAGCGGAGCCGTCTTTCGGCCCTTCGCGGCATCTCCCTCCTGGTCTTTCATATCTTGGAGATTGACCGTGCAGAAGACAGCACCGCTAATGACGGCGATCCATATAAAGGCAGTGGTATTGGGGGCGTGATGCAAGCCACACGCCACACGCAGTGCTCCCATATGGTAGACCGCAAAAGCAACACTATTAAGCATATCACGAACGATGAAGCTATCATCCGCCCCGTTAAGGTCATTGTACATCCAATCAAGGCTGTAGAGAAGGGCAGTTTCCTTCCACACACCCATGGTGTACGTAATCGCCAGCACGACCGGCATGATGGCAATGAGAAAGTGTCTAGCCTGGGTAGGCGTAAGTCGACCACTTGGTAGTGGCCGCCATGGTTTGTTGTGTCTATCTTCGATGATGGATTCGGGGAGGCGTTGGTTGGCGACTTCGAGGACGAGGACGTTCAGCCATGCAAAGAGAATGACTAGTGGCGTGCGGAGGAGGATCGAGTATGTGTTTGGGGATGGGTTGGTTGTTAATTGAGGGCCTGAGAGGGCAGCCAGAATCCCAAAGCAGGTTACTGGGAAGACAAGGATGGGGAGGTCGCTGTAGGAGAAGAGCCACAGGGTTTGCAGGAAGGTTGATGGAGAGCCAGGAAAGGATATATTCTAGATATGTTAGATAGTGATATCTTGTTGTGGGTGCTGCTTACCTGCTTAGCATTGATATCCTCCACGGTTGCCATGGTGAGTTTGTCCCGAGGGTTTGCTGTCTCAGAAGCCATGATGATGAATATAATGGAAAGAATCTGTCAATTCAAGAGATGTCTCTGGTACACCATTGACACCGGGTCAACTGTTATTTAAACGTCTCTGATGCTGACTGGTTTCTACTTCACTTTGACCAAATCCTTCGACTGCGGCAACTGTCCATCTTGCCTGCTCTCCATCTCACCCATCATATCAACACTCAGCGCCACAGGCAAACAAAGACACAAATATAGAAGGACAAACAGACCAATCGAAACCCAACCAGACGTTCCCCTCCATACATTATCACGCCTTATAGCATCACAGGGTCCCATGCGGCTGAAAACGTGGTTCCCACAAAGTTTAAACCAGGAAAATGCCTATGATCAGAATCTATAATTGGCTCCATGTATCAAACCATAATTACGGGATTTGGGCGGGTGCACATTGCCACAGCCTTGTTGATATCATACTTCGCCCTGCCCGCTTATGTCGGGTAAAGATTTCTGTATCATTGCCGACCAACAGCCTCAGCCTGATTAGTTGATGCATTATTTCTAACCCGCCCGAGTCATCGAGGTGGCTGCATGATGCATTGCCATCACAGCCGTCACAAACATACGGCTTTGAACGTTGCAAAGCCCGACTTTGAGCCGCACAATGGGATTGACAATCACTTATACACCTGCCTTTTTAGGTATAGCTCGCACATATTAGCCCTAAGAGGAATAAGGTATAACTCGTTATCAGTCACGACAACCAAGACAATCAAGAGATTGTCCTCGAGATTGCTCGAAACACTGCGCCATGCATTCTGACTGTAAACATTCTTTGTTCGGCAAAATGATCGCTACCGGGATGTCAGGCTCTCCAAGGCTGTGTACGTGATCGGCATCGTTTGCGCATGACCCTGGGGCCAAGGGTGATGTATTCGACTGATACTGGGTATTCTTGCCCGCAAAGGCAATTCGGGTGAATTGACTCAGATGTAGGTATTTTGAGACTGCCTGGGCGTGTTGCTTTTGACATATAAGCCTGCATCTTCTGCTCGTTCTGCTGTAGATCAGACATCAACACTTCAATATGGATACACCGCGGTTTTATACAACAGCAGCCATTGCTGGCGTTGCCACTCATCTCTTCTACTTCAAACATGGCGAACATCATCTCCATGCCATTCGATATATGGTCATCTTCTTTGCATCGGTTGTGACAAGCATTGCCTTGATGACTGCCCATGGCGAGTCAGTCTACCATGCTTCATCCCAAGTCAGCCAGATAACGGCAATCTATCTTGGTGGTCTCTATGCCAGCCTGACTATCTACCGTCTCCTTTTCAACCCCCTCAATCGACTCCCCGGACCCATCGGGGCCCGTCTCTCTTCACTCTGGTTCTCATCCCAACTCATCAAATCCTTGACTTCATATCGAACCCTCAACGCCCTGCACAAAAAGCACGGCCAGATCGTGCGAATCGGCCCTTCCGAGCTCTCCATCATTACCCCCAACGCCGTCAAAACCGTCCATGACCCCAAATCCGGCTGCACTCGCGCCGAATACTACGACATCACCTTCCCCGCCGTCTCCCTCCAAACAACCCGCGACAAGACATTCCACCACCAGAAGCGGCGCGAGTGGAGTCAGGCGTTTGGCAGTAAAGCGTTGCACAGCTATGAGCCGCGTATCAGGGCGCATCGCGAGCGGTTCATCGCAC
This sequence comes from Aspergillus wentii DTO 134E9, assembly GCF_001890725.1. Taxonomy (NCBI): domain Eukaryota; kingdom Fungi; phylum Ascomycota; class Eurotiomycetes; order Eurotiales; family Aspergillaceae; genus Aspergillus; species Aspergillus wentii. The sequence goes on from NW_024467839.1 coordinate 208,200, forward strand.
AGGTTGCTAAGACCGACTCGCCGATCGATATCACCAAGTGGTTTTACTGGTACGCGTTTGACGTCATGGGCGATCTCTCGTTTGGGTATTCGTTTGGGATGGTCGAGGATGGGAAGGATCACTGGGCGATTCGGCTTCTGAATGACTCGCTGCGTCCGTTGGGGTATATGTTGCCTGTGTGGCTGTTTCAGGTGGGAATATCGATTCCCGGTCTGGCGAGGGATTGGTGGGGGTTTATTGATTTTTGTTATCAGCGGTTGGAGGGGAGGTTAAATGTATGTTTTCTGTATCTTTATCTTTATACTTGATGAAGCTGACTCGATAGGTTGAACCGACTATCCCTGATATCAGTACAGCTGTTCTGGCACCGCTAAAGGGAAAGACACTTACCGAGCAGGATCGGAATATCATGCGAGGAGATGCGCAGTTGATGGTGGTGGCTGGGAGGTAAGTCTCTACACATATCTTCATACTCAATCTAACATCTTCAGCGATACAACCGCAACCTCCCTCTCATCCATCTTCTACGAACTCTGCTCCCATCCCAACCACATCGCCAAACTCCGACAAGAGCTCGCTCCCCATCTAACAGAATCAGGAACATACCACCACGAGAATCTCTTCCACCTCAACCATCTCAACGCCGTCATCAACGAAGCCATGCGTCTTCATCCGCCTATCCCAAGTGGTATGACCCGTCTTACGCCTCCGGAGGGAATTACCATCGACGGTGTCTACATCCCAGGTAACACGACACTGTTTCTGCCTCAATATCCGACAGGAAGGAATGAGGCTATCTACGACCAGGCAGACAGCTTCATCCCGGAAAGATGGTATTCAAAGCCGGAAATGATCAAGGAGAAGTCGGCTTTTGCGCCGTTTCTTATTGGTGAGTCTGCACATACAGTATAAAACAGCCATAACTAATGAGAATATGTAAAGGACCATACAATTGTATCGGCAAGCCCCTCGCCCTCTTGAACATTCGCACTCTCGTGGCGCAGCTAGTAACAGACTTCGACTTTGAGTTTGCACCTAGTGAGAATGGAGAGGAGTTTATGGGTGAGGCTATGGATCATATTACGTTGGAGTTGGGGAAGTGTATGGTTAGTTTTCGGGCGAGGGAGTGATCTCTCTTTACTTTTTTACGAGATGGAATAGGATGAGATCATGTTTCTATTATGGACTACGAATATGTTATTAGATAGTAACGGTGCTTTATTCTGCTATTTAGGTATAGCGAAGTGTAACTGAATCCACCCATTCTGTTGCCTGTCCTTCAGATACAGAAAGCTAGGAATGAAATGAAACACCGAAAAAAACCAGCCCTAATATGAATAAATGCCCATAAGTCCATCGGCAATCAATTGTTAAAAGTTGAAACGATCGAGATCACAGTCGACATCAATGTTGCGCAATTGACGATCGAAATCGGAAGACGATGACCGTCACGGTAGCACTATTCTGGTCTATCCGACGATAATGCAGCTGGCAGTCTGAGGGTCGCAAACCGTCTTGTCGGGACACTCGTCGTTGCTGGTGCAAGGGAACAACGCATCACGAGCGTGACGAGCGCTGGCTTGGCAGACGCCAATCTCGCGATCGCAGGGCGAAGATCCAGGACAATCATCGTCGTTTTTGCAGGAGATTTCGCTGGCACGAGGAGGGTGACGAGCGTTGTCGATGCAAGTGCCACTCTTGCGATCGCAGAGGGCATTGCTAGGACAGTCGTTGCCGGTGCTGCAGGAGAGGGCGTTGGCGCGAGGAGGATAGCGAGGATTGTCGACGCAGGTGCCCGTGTTGCGGTTGCAGATGGCGTTTCCAGGACAGTCGTTGCCGGTGCTGCAGGCGGTTGCTGCATCGCGAGGAGGGTGGCGAGGACTGATGCAGATGCCCATTGGCTTGTAGCAGACGGTGCCACCGGGACAGTCGTCGGTGTTTTGGCAGAAGATGAGGGTGTCGATGGTGGAGGAGACGTCGTTGGTGTTGTCTGCAGCGATCGCAGTCACGGCAGCCACGAAGGCGAGGGTGAGAAAGCTGGTGATCTTCATGGTGGATGGAGGTGATTGAAGCTGAAGAGAATATGGAAGTGGATGTTCGAAGGAGTTCAAGACGAAGAGAGGATAGAGAGGATGGGTTGGGAAGATGGAGGAGAGGTGGAGGAAGATCGAGTGAGGATCAAGTGAGGTTTTTATAGACAGAGAGATAGATGCAAACATATCAGACAGCGTCAGTGAATGAGGGAAAATTTTCACTCGGCAGTGAATGGAAATCTCCTCCTCCACAGGAGAGCTCCTACTGACATTAATTCTGAGGTGTGATTGGCTGTTTCTCTCAGTGAATATCAACAAAGCCAGATACTGAAAGAGATGCAGTGTCACCTCATGCTGTCATACATTCACTGCAGTATAGACAAAGAATCCAGTCGAGTATGAACTCTATGCCTCTATACAAAGATGGGTGGGTATTCCATCGAGGATAAAGAAAAGCGTGTCGATCAAGGCTGTATGCAGCAAGACCCATAAGACAGCAACTACGCATTCTCGACATGAGATACAGCCTCTTTGATGCCAACAGAAACCCCCCGGTGCGCTCGAATCTGCGCAATTCGCTGCAAATCCGCCTCGCCCGAGTTCCCACCAAACAACATGTCCATTTCCTCGATCGGCACGCCCTTGGTTTCCGGAACACAGAAATACGTCCAGTTGACGCAGGCGATACTGAATGCGAATGCGGCGATGTACACCCAGACAAAGACGCAGGCAGTCCAGCCGGCGGCAGAGTATTGGAAGAGGTAAAGTATTGGGAGAGGTAATTCTGATAGACGGCGTAGAGGGTGGCCACGAGTAGCTGTACAATTGACATACCAATCGCGCCCATGGTCAGGGTCTTTACAACGAAACCATCGATTCGAGAAACGGTCGGAAATGGGCCGTTTATGAATGCGCCTACCATCGTTACTATCTCGAGGATAATATCAAACAGTTCCGCAGTCGAGCTTACAACAATCAAGCTACACAAGCTGCCCACACCTCCATCGTACAGGGGTATTCTTCGAGTACATACTCCGTATCAACCGGACAATCGTCATCCGAGCATCTCGGCGCATGTTGAATGCGACGATTAACATGTCAGTCGCTTTCCAGGTCGGCTATGTTTGCGGGTATAGCGTCTGGCCTAATAATATCATGACGTCCTCTGCATTTCGCCCCATGTTCTGCAGTCCATGATGGCTGTCAGGGTGGCAGAAATGTTGTATTGTTTGCATTTGCCTGGTTGCAGTGGCGCCTGAGGCCAACAACTGAGGTAGAAACAGTCCTCCAATCATAATAAAATAGAGCAAGCAATCTCACGCTCAGCTCATCACTTCCCGATAGTTATAACGCGGCTATCCAGCATACCTCCATATAGTCTATACTTCAAACTGTTAGAAGGACACCAACAATCTGCTGGCGGCCTGAAACGGGCCATTGACCAACAACTGTCGCCAACAACTGAGATAGATCAACAACTCCAGATTCTTCTTCTAGAATAAACCCCGCCGAGTAAGATGTTCAAAGTCTAAATTGTTATTAAGGTTATCAATGCCCTTATTCTTAGCTATTGGCAATCTTGGAAATCATCTAGTGATAATAGTCTACATTAAAAGTTCCAGAAAAAATCGCATCAAAAATAAAAGTGGGTCCTCCGTGTATACGGATGCGAACTTCCCTTTTCGGTAAAGCCTCCTTTTATACGTTGTTTCTCGATATTTTTCTCTCAGTATTTATATCCCCCTTGCACTTTGTTGTAGATTTCTTCACTCACTCATACACACTCTCTCTTTCTCTCTTACACCAACCAAATATCACCATGGCAGACGCAACAGAAAAGGTATACAAAGCCTGGCCTTCGGGCCCGCCTACGTACCAGCAGGCCAACACCGACCAGGGCCGGGATATCACACAGAGCAAGCATTGGAACTATTCGCTGTTCGACTGTTGCAGTCCAGGATCACTCTGTACGTCCCTTCCATTCTACCTATATAATATATCTAACCAGTGTTGTCATAGGTCTGACTGCCTGCTGTCTCCCATGCCTAACATTCGGAAAAACGCGAGCCAGAACGCGCGATGCAAGCTTGCAAGACTTTCACTACATCAACACAGATGTTCGTTCGATCCATAACCCAAGTTGAACCGCAACTAATCCAGTTCCATTCAATTAGTGCTCACTTTTCACCTTTCTTGGCTTTTTCTATTCGCACTGGATCATCCAAACCATCCGACGAGGCGAGATGCGCGAGCGATTCGGAATCGAGGGCAGTTGCTGCGGGGATTGCTGTGCTGCTTTCTGTTGCGGTTGCTGTGCCATTATACAGGAGGAGAAGGAAGCCGAGTTGAGGACGAGACCCGAGCTGACGGGGTATCAGGCTCCGGCTCAGATGGGCTATTCGTGATGCAGACAGGATGGTGATATAGACTGTTGAGAGTCTGTGGCTAGACGCCTTTTCCTATGTTTTGTATTTTATTCGTTCATTCGGTGAAATAAATGTATTAGTAGCTTTGTTTGGAATCGCATTTGGGATAAACGAAACTTCAATTTGGGTATCTAACGAGTATTGGTATACAATAGAACAGAACCTATGCTGACAGCTCCACCTGTCGTAAAGGCCACTCGACAAACTGCCCATAGTAGCCATCAAGAGACTGATAGATACCACGCATGATATGCTGCGGCCAATCACGAATGAACCAAGCCGAATCAACCCGTTTCAACAAGACCGTAAAATAAGAAAAGACCACCAAAGCAGTCGGCTGACGACGCTGCAAGTCGTCCATGATTATGTCCGGCAACGTATAAAGCCAGCTAAAGATGCATGGCCAGAGATCGGCATCCTTCACCGGGAGATCATCACTGTATAGCGAATGATACGTTTCTTCGAGCCGATGCAATGCCTGGGAGTAGCTCGGATATGCCGGATGGCCGGGTTGATATGAAGCTGCTACCACTCCTCGGAGCTGCTCCAGCTGTTTGGCATATTCGGATTCAACTCGACCCAGCTGACTGTTGAGTTGTCCGTGGCTGGTGTCCGAGTGAGGCACGTCTTCGGAATCCCCAGAATGCACCGTAGAGATATCAAGAGAGAGAAGACCGGTGCATGTTTCCAGCACCGACCGAACCCCGAGAAAAAGCGACAAGCAGCCCGCCTGGCCATGGGTGCGAAAAGCCAAATACTCCCCTGGTCGAGGGCCTTTGGCGATAGAGCAAAGGAAGATAAACAGAGCAGCGGCATACAGAGCATGGCCGTTCTCTTTACCCAAGCAAGGCACTGCAGCTGCGACTTCACAAACGGCCGTCTCGTAATGCCGTTCTGCTTCAGCGTAAAAGTCGACTCCTGGGTCCATCATTTGCTGTAATGTCGTGGTTCCTGGGTTCCGTGCGAGGTGAAAACCAGAGAATGCGAGAAGGAGACGGAGAACGTAGTGGAATGAGAAGCCTAACCGGCAGAGTTGGATTTGCAGGTGAGGCTGGCTGGCAGACAGGTCTGGTGAGCTCATAAAATGGTGGTATAGCCCCATGTCTATGGCTGTGAATTCGAATGGCTTCACGCCTACAGTCGAACATGGTTTACCAGATGATGCCTGCTCTACGAGCGGCAACTGGGTCTTGGAATTCCCCCTTTTTGGCGGCTCAAAATTCTGCTGCGATGATGAGATAAATGTGAAGCTTTTTTCAAGATGCACATCTGGAGAAACATTTGATTCCGCAGAGCTGTTGCCTTCTGCTGACAGTAAACCCGGTTTTCTTGAGACGTAGACACATTCAGTCGAACGACGCACACAGTTCGTACATGAAGGTTTTTTTTCATCACACTAAATTCCATGAGCATGTCTGAGGTTGATATTCGAAGTGGGAATACCTTTTGGCGGCGTCTTTTACAGTCTTCGCAACCAAAGCGAGACTTTCGATGGGATTTTCGAGGCTGTTTCTGGACGTACGAGTTCATCGTGTTGGATGTGGAGCAAATGAAGTTGAACGGGATTTGCCTCTTTCAGTTGATTATCACGTGACATTATGGCCTTATAGGGTTAACCGAAGGAAGTATATCAATTTGTAGGAACTATAACTATGATAGTAAATATTTGATTAGGTACAGGTCAGGTTCTTTTATAGGGAACATCAGACAGAAGCCAGGATTAGTAGAGTATAAAGTGAAGATGATTATCTAGGGATACTCCAAGTGGCCACGAAATCGTCTCGGTTTGGCAGTGCTGGATACATCGATTCACATGCTCGCCACGCCATTAGTGACGTGGAAAGGCTATGCAGAGTTAGTATCCTGCAATATGTTGTATAAGACAAGGCGGAAAGAGTACATGATAGGAGAAGATAATTGAACGGCCTATTCACCGCAATCTATGCACGTACATATCGCCAGCTGCATGAAGTCACATACCATTGCCTTTATCTCTATTCTTGTTTGTTGACGCTGCACCAAATGCACACCGCCTGGTAGCCCTTGCATACCAATGCAAGGCCCATCCTTCTATCGCATATTTAATGCATCCAGATGACGACTCTATCATCACGGATCTACAGATTCCATAGATAAGGCTCGAGTTTATCGCCCAGAATGCAGATAGAAAGCCAAATATACTCTGAAATGAGCAAGGACCAGAAGGCAGAAAGGGATATCTTACACCGATAGATTCAAGGCAATCGCTTGAGTACTTTAAATACACAGCTGGGTGTCAGTGTTTAGCGGTCATCGGATAACTTTTCCACACACCTCACAGCATATACTTCTCCAATCCTTCAATATGGACAGATTCCAGGCAATGTCACTCTTCCAGCCGTCGAATCTACGACGAGCAATCTCAGAGTCAATGGACAAGGAGACAAAACGTATCAACTACCATCTACTCGGGACTGTTTTAGGTGTACCGCATACCACTATGGCTCGAACCCTGGCTTTGTTGGGCTTTGACTTTGTTATAGTAGATGCTCAGCATGAGTGAGCCAGTATTCAATCCCTATTGCCTTTTGTCCACGTTAGCTGACACTGCTAGGCCCTTGGATGCGGAGCGAATGATGCAGCTTATCCAGACTGTCAATTTGTCCAGCCAAGGCAAGACTGTTGCGATAGCACGGGTGCCATCTGTGGACTCGCATCTAGTCACACATGCACTCGACGCAGGTAAAATCTCCATCTTGTCTGATATCAGCAATAGAATCTAACATCGTCCAGGAGCGGCCGGGATTATCTTCCCCCATGTCGACACCCCCGATCAAGCCGCAGAGGCAGTCAGGAAGTCCCGCTATGCGTGCTCAGGGGGAGACCGTTCCCTGGCCCCGTCTGCTCTAATCCCTAGCATAGCCCAGCTTGCGCCTCCGGGCACCTCCTATCAGCAGGTCGCAGACAATAACATTGCCGTCATCTGCCAGATCGAGAGTCCTGTACGTGGCGCCTCTATCAAAAAAACTCCAGTCCAACCCTGACTAACAATTATTAAACTAGACTGGTATTGAAAACGCCGAGGCGATTGCCACGACGCCCGGTGTCGACTTGCTGATGCTCGGGCCGGGCGATCTTCGTCTTGCGATGGGCTTGCCTTCCACTCCAGTCGGGGGCAAGGAGGATCCCTGCTTTGTCAGGGCTGTCAACCATCTCGTGCAGGTGTCCAGAGACTCTGGCACGCCTTGTATGGCGATTTCTTTCAAGGTCAACACGCCCCCGGAGTGGATGGCGGGTTTTTCTGTCTTGTGCGACTGCGCGGACCTGCATAGCGTCATGGTGGACCATATGCGGAAGATGCGAGAAACCGAAGGCCTGCTCAAGGAGGTTGGCAGTGGGCGATTATCCGATGTGGTGCAGAATGGAGTGTAAATTTCTTATATATGCAAGGTTGTTCTTTATCCTTAATAATACCCATAATTCATCAGGTCGTCTATGTACACACATAACACATAACATTACTATCTCCTTTGATACGCAGAACCAGGTACTCCAACACGATTATTAGCCTCTTGTTCCGCGCGCTTTCGACGTCGCAGGTCCGCATTGGCGTGTGGTCTTATCCAATATGTTGGTTTGCGACGAGCTCTCGCGCTTTGCCCATTATCGACATTCCCCCACCATTCAGGGTCATCTTCGCTTCTCCCAAAACACATTGTCTGGTGATATGGGTAGTTTTATTGGTTTCGGTCTTGGAAGTGTGAGATGGCTGTGTATTATGGGTAGAGAGTGAAACTTACAAGAGTGGTTTATGCAATACAGTTTGAGACGGAGAAAACGGTTTCACGTTGACTGGGCTGATGATGCATTCAATCTACGGAGAGACATATTATCTTTATAGTTCTCTTGCCGAACTGCTATGATGTAACGCCTTGTGGCTGTGCAGGGCGCAGTATCTGATATACCTCCTGATTTGGTTAATGATCTGCACAAATCGCAGAGATGCGTCATAACAATAACTCTTAGAACGATGATCGATAGATTTTTTTCAAGTCAGTACAAGACAAATGCAGATCGACACTGATTCACCTTGAGAAAGACGAGGACGTGGGACGAAAGAAAATTCAAGATATGCTTATTACCCTGTGCGGGGATGGCGATCCCTGAAACTACAAATCAAGTGACCATCGAAGGTCGAAACAACAAAAATGGATATTCTCCTATATAATAGTTAGACTGAGTAATCACAGTGAGACCTATATAGCTTACTAGGGAAAGTGGTTCCAGTATATTAATATGCCACATGTCATTGTATAATTAAATAATAACTAGTCAATCACAGTCTACATAGAACAGATTAATGTGTATAAACCTTTATTAACCCGCAGCCTAGGAAATACTCTTTAAGCAGATTAGCCACGTGTTATCTAATGAGATATTTACTGCTTATAAATTAATAGATTCTATACTTTGACAGTGGAAATTATATGTTTTACTACTAGTTATCATTACTATTATCATCACTGACCCTTGTTGCTGGGTGTCTCCTGGTGTATCTCTGTTGGCTTCCCTTAACCAAAGGGCTTTCCCAAAGCGTTTTATCATAATCAGAAAACTCCCTATGGCGGGCGCTGTGTCCAGAATCCCAGGATTTCTTTAATAATAACTATACAAGGCTGTAATCATACCCTGTGCCAAGCCTCACTAACAGGGATAACTAATTAGGATTCTTGACTGGATATCATCAGCTCACCTTATAGATTTAATAATATAATTACCAAGAAGGAGCATCATAATCTTACCATTATAGAGTATATATTTTAAAGAACCCCTAGAAGTAACAATATACTTGACTCGTAAAAGATAAGTTTATAAAATTATATACAGACTCTTCTTCAGCGGATCCTCTACGAGGTAATTAGGTTAGTTAAGTACACTAAAAATCAAAGTCGAGAGTCATCATGCTGTTTATTCATCACCCATGGCCATATACCAGAGCGTGTGTTGAGACTGGTGGTCTCAGTCACATTCTCTAGTCCTGGTGGAATAAGTGCAAGCCGCTTCCCTGCATGAGATCCATTCTGTCTCCTTTCGAATTGGATCATGCCCAGCTCCTCGGCGTCTTTATGTTTTCCTCGGTCTCGTTCAAGGTTGGCAAGATTGGAAAGACAGTCCAGTGTAAAAGAATGGCTCTTTCCAAGTCGTTGTTCGTATCCATTGAGTGTGAAGATATAGTTTTCCTCTGCTTCGTCGTATTTTCCCTGACGTCTGAGAATGTTTCCGAGGTTGTTCACGCACATAAGAACTCCAAGGTCTTTGTCATTGGACTGTTTGGAATACCCATCCATAGCCTTTTTGTAGAGATGCTGGGCCAACGTATCGTCGCCTTGGATCTGATGGAGATCGGCTAAACTCTGCATACTCCGCAAGGTTTCATAATGCTGAGAACCCAAATGCTCCCCACAAGCCTTCAGCAAATCTTCTTCCAAGCCTTGGGCCTCGCTGTACTTTTCTCGGGTAGACAAGACGATAGACAAGTCATGCGTGCTAGCGAGAGTATGTGGATGCACGGGACCAAGCAGACTGTCCTGCTTCTCCATTGTCTGCCGGAGTAAAGTCTCAGACTCTTCGTATTTCCGCCTGGAGAGTAAGACTAGCCCCAGTTTGTGGGAAAGACGAAGAGTCGTTTTATAAGCCTCGTCTGATCTTTGCTCTCCATCTTCTAGCATCTCGTGTAACAGGCTCTCGGCTGCTTCATGTTTGCCCTGATAGTGCAACGCCGTCGCAAGATCGTAGGCAGTGCTCAGTGTTGCGGGATCATCCTTTCCCAAGATCTTCCCATATCCAGTGAGTGCTCGACGACTCAATTCTTCCGCATCGTGGAATTGTCCTTGCGAGCGAAGCGCGGAAGATAGTCCACTGGCGATATCGAGTGTCACAAGGTGCTCTGATCCAAGAAAATCGTCCGATGTCTGAAGTACCTGCCAACCCATCTTCTCCGCAGCCTTGGATTTACCACGACTGGTGAGGACGGTCATCAGGCTTCTCATGCTGTTGATCGTATCGATGCTTTTGCTTCCATGTGCCCCTTGGTTTCCTTCCACTGCCTTTCGGTAGAAAGCCTCCGCTTCCTCGTATTTCCCTTGAAAGTGACACACAAAGCCCAAATTGGCAACACACGTCAGCATCAAAGGGTGGGCAGCGCCGATGGCATCTCGCGCATCAAACACCCACCGATGCAGCTTCTCCGCGTCTGGATAATTTTCGGTTGTGTGAAGGAGAGATGCTAGTTCGTTATACGACTGACTCGTGAGCGGATCACTCCATCCCAAGGTCTGCACAATCATAGGTAGCGTCTTCTGATATAGGTCGCGGGAAGGGAGGTATTTGCTGTTCATTTGGAGGCCGAAGGCCAGGTTCGTGGCGATGTGGATTGTGCGAGGATGATTATCGCCAAAGCGAGCGGTGGCAAGCTCCAACGCTTGGGGGTACAGCTCGGTTGCATCTTTCCACTGCTGCAAAGCAGTGTGGATTTGACACATCATCTCGATGGAATCAAGAGTACTGGGGTCGCTTAATCCCAGGACTTGTTTCCTGCCATGCAGTGCAGTGGCGACGAGATCTCTTGCTTTCTCTGGGCGCTGTTGTCGCAGGTATGTCAATGCCAGGTTGTGCATTGCTGCCAATGTTGCCGGATGCTGTGGTCCGAATACTGTGGCCGCGTCCTCTACCAGCGCCGTCTGCAGCTGTACCGCTTTCTCATATTCCTCAAGATGGGAATACGCGGCAGCCAAGATCCCTGTGGCTCTGATTGTCGTTGGATCCTGTCTGCCAAAAACCTCCTTCATCGTCTCTATCGCATCAAGCAGAATATCAACAGCCGTTGCGGACTTTCCCTGACGCCAATGAATCTCCGCGAGACAGCAGACGGACATGAGCGTGTCAGGATGTTTGGCACCGAGGACTCGCTGCCGCGACTCGGCCACTCGGGACATGGCCTTGGAGTCTTGCCATCCTGAAGCATGCCCGAATGCCCAGGCGAAGTCGTGCACTATGGCAAGGGTATCGGGGTCATTCCAGTCTATTCCGTTCCTGTTCTGGATGGTTTTTGACAGCATATCAACCGCCGCGCCCCACTGTCCTTGGCTCATCATTAGCCTTGGCTTGACCATATTCATCTGTTTAATCCTTTTTACCTTCATTTTCAGTCTCCGAATTGTCCATTGTGGGAGACTCTGGGGAAATATTTTGATCCTGGACAGTCGACGGCAGAAGGATGGTGAATCCATCGAGTCAAACCTCGTGTTCAACCCGTTTCACATGACAGCGGCGAAGATCACTCGTATTTCAACTAACAGCGGTTGAACCAACGAGATAACGGCTCCTTAGGGTCCACTCGTTCGCCATGCCTAAACAGACATCGTCGCAATCCATCGTGGAGATGCGCTTGGCAATGTCGGCCAATGCGAGTCCATCCATCTTTCACACAATTTGGGTTCCTGGGCAGTATATATTGATAAATAATATCTGCAGAAATGCTGTGGTCTGATTTTCCCGACGAAATCCTCTTGGCCATCGCCGAGCATGTCGAATTTGAATACGATCTCAACGCTCTTGTTCAGATCTCGCGACGTCTTTATCATTGCCTCAATGGTTTCCTTTGCCGTAAAAGCCAGCAACTCGGAGGCGCTGGATTGGTAACAGTGGCGAACACAGGATGCGAGGGTTCAGTCCGCGAGTTTCTCGACCAAGGTGCAAATGTAAATGCCACAGATCTGGATGACGACAATGACAGAACCATCCTTGCATTTGCTACACAAATGGGTCACTTGAGTATTGTGCAGTTACTACTGGGCACCGAGGGGGTGGATGTGAATGTCCATGATGAAGGGCGAACCCCGTTGTCTTTCGCAGCGAAGGCCACGATGCAGTGGTCAAGTTGCTTCTTCAGGACCCCCGTGTCATCCCAGACACCCAAACCGAGAATGGGGGTACTGCACTACACTGTGCAGTGAGCTGTGGGCATCCCGCGGTTACCAGAACGCTGCTTGCAGACGGCCGCGTCGATCCCAACGCCTTGGATAATAGGGATCGGAAAACGCCGCTGATGTGGGCTGTTTGGGGTGACAACCGTGACGCAGAGCTGATCAATCTCCTGCTGAGCGCGGATCAGGTCAACGCAGACGTTCAGGATGAGACCGGGCGTTCAGCCCTGTCAGGGGCTTCTTCTTCTGGGTGTACGACCGGCGTGAGGTTTCTGCTGGAGAAAGGCGTCAATGTTGATCTTCCCGATGAAAACGCCAACACACCACTGATCATGGCAACAGTGGAGGACCACAGTGATGCGGTGGAATTGTTCCTTACTACTGGCGCTGATATTAACGCTAGAAACTCTCGATTCATGACGCCCGTCTCCCTGGCGGTGTCCAACGGCACTGTGAAGGCCATGAAAGTACTACTTGCGCATCCCAACGTTGACTTGGACTGTCGAAGTCATCAAGGCTTTACGCCATTGTTATTTGCTACCCAAGGAGGTCACTCTGTGGTGGTACAATTACTGCTATCCAATGATGCGGTGAACGTCAACGCCCATGACTACGAGAATGACACGCCACTAAATATAGCAACCAAGTGGAACCATGTGAAAATTGTGAACTTATTGCTCAGGAAGGACGGTATCAATCTCAACGCCAAAGACCAAAGTAGTAAAACACCACTTGTGTTAGCTGCTGGTTGCGGCAGCAGAGAAGTCGTTGAAATGCTGCTCGCCAAGGATGGCATCGAATTGAATCCTAGGGACTGTGATGACAAAACACCCTTGGGGATTGCTGCTATGATGGGTCATAGGGAGATTGTGGAATTGATGGTGCAGAAGCCGGGTGTTCATACTGATATAGAAAATGTATACTGAACGGAGGAGAATGGTGGTGATACATGTTGACTATAATTTCAATTCGGCCACATAGACTTTTGAAAACCGCCGCATTCATATCTGATAGCCCCATGGTAGATGCCTTGCAACACTGTTATAGAGGCATTCTTCTATTTTGGTCCGGGGTAATTCCACGTCTGGGTCAACTGACGTTGCGTCTGACCACCCAGTATATTTATTATACTGATACTGACTGTTCAGGTATGAGAAAATCATGGGTAGATGACTCTGAATGGCTCTAATATAGCTTAAGTATGGCTGAGTGGATGGGAAGAGGGACCCTATTCTTCGATCATATATACTGGAATTTATATAAGGGAGGGGTATGCGCATTAAAGGAATACATAACAGTCTATACGATTGCTGTATTCCAAGTCAGATAATCGGCTTTGAGATTGTCGTGTTATTTAATGTATGAGATATTAACACCATATATATCAAAAAATATAAAAATATAAAAACATACAACAGCAGGGATTCGCTGGTGGTCACCCACCCAACTACTAACCTGCCGGCGTGTGGCTTAAGTACGGCTGAGCGGACGGGAAGCCCTGTTCTCCACACCCTGTGGTCGTATGTACTAGATATAACACAAGGGGCTATATAGAAATGCCATATAGAAAACAATATAAACACTCAGTTAGAGATTAAGGTACACCGGTAATATGATCAACGAGATTTAGTGGCACAGTTTACGAAGAAAAGTTGGTATGATAGTAATACAGTCATTATATTGTTCTGAACGCAAACGCTAATAAAGACAAATCCATGCATTTCCGGAACACCATGCCGAATATTTATTTGAGCCAAATGCCTAGCCAGAGGCTCGCCTCCATGTATGCACTTTGAAAGGGGGCAGTCGCCGTTGGTGATACACTAGCGAAAGCAACGAATGGAAGTTCATCAATTCCCTGGCCGTTTCTGTACGAGTTCTGTTCAAGCCCGGTTATGTTCGGATGAAGATGTTGCGCGTCAAACGTCTCATCTTCAAGGATTTGGTGGTGCTCGATCATTCGGTACGTAATATGTAAGGATTGCGACTGGCTGACCAAATTTATGATGACAAGTCGAGTGGTGGCAGCGGGTGCCTGCATATTCATGAGGCATTGGTCGCCGTTATTTTCGCCATCAAAGGCAGTTTATATACGTCGTCGGGTTGCATCGCGAGAATTGGTGCACGCCCATTGTTTTAGGTAGATCAAGTCACCCTCTATGGTGTGTATTCGTAACGGCGCCAGTTATCATTGAGCCACCATTGAGCAACATGCGCCGCATCGTTGATCCACTGGTAGGCGTCCTCGCCATACCGTCTCTTGGCCTGGTCAATCAGAGCCAAAAGATCGAAGGACATCAGGTAGCTTCTCTCCTTAGGATCGGTCTCAACATTCGAGAATCGCCATTCCACATCCGGTACGAGAGGAATGACCAAGCGGTATGGCTTCGCAGCAGATCGCAAAGAAACCCAGGTGCCTCCTGTATTCATAACGGTGAACTGCCAGTCTTGCTTTCCGTTGGCTTCAGGAACGAGTGGTCGGATAATCGATTGGCCCTCATACATCGGGAGCAGATCCTTGATGACACGCATGCCCTTTTCATCAACGGACGATGTCTCTTGCAAAAGGTCGAGAATAGTGGGTAGAATTTGCATCGAAGTAACTGGGGAATCGATTTCGATGGCAGGAAGCTGTGGGTGGGCAAAGACCAATGGGACGTGGAAGTTGGAGATGTGAGGGTTATCGTAAGGTGTGACACCGCCATCCTCAGGAAGTGTGATACCACTATCATCGGGTCAGCTAAATTCCCTACACGGGACATTGAATCACTTACTGGTCACCAGTTATCACAAGCAAGGTCTCGTTGGCAGCCCCGGTTTCCTCCAGGATTTGCAAGGTCTCGGCAAGCCACTTGTCGATGTAGTTAAGAGTGTTCAAATAGCGGCCAAGCTTCTTGTTGAAAGGAAGCCACGTAGAGCCAGCCATTTCTTCAAACTCATCATGCGGCATGTTCCAAGGGTAATGGGTGATACCAGTAAGGTGGGTGATGAACAAGCGTTCCTTGTCCTCTTCGGCCTTGTTGAGAGCATCACGGAAATAGTCTCGCAGCTCATCGTCGGGGTATCCCCAGAAGTTGACCTCCTCGGTTCCAGACTTGGGGTTCTTGGCACGGTCTTCCATGATTGTGTCGACATTAATCGAGTCTTTGAAGCCCAGAACAGGTGTCAGGAAGTTCTGGTTATCGTAGAGATCAGTGATGGATTGCATGAACGCGGTGCGCCACGGCCAGGAGGTGAAATCGTCTGTACGGTTGGTCTCCTTAGTCTTGTCGGTTCCATTGTATTGAGCGCTGATAGCATCGAAGATGTGAGGCATGCAAGGCTGGTAAATGTGGTGCAGGTACTCCTTGTTGAAGTCAACAACCAGAGGCGAAAGACCACAAATTGAACCCGTCAGACTCTTGAGCGTAAAAGTACCGGCAGTGTGGGAGTTTGTGGCGTGGATACCACCATACGGCTTGACATTGTTTCCATTCCATCCAGAGGGTGTTCCGGTCAGACGCTCCGCCGTTGGTGTCAAATTAGCATATCGTTGTTCAACTTCGTCAGGAACCTTGCCATTGAACGAGCTTTTGAGGCGGTCGTGCATGAAGGAGTCTTTGCGAAGAGGGAAAACATCCTCTCTGGTACTTTCCAACTTGATCAGAAAGACGTGCTTGATTTTAACACTCCCATCATGGAGAGCTTTGCGGTAAGGCTCGATGACTTCACCTTCCAAGTTCGAGACATGCAGAGGGTCCTGCTTCGGGTTGTAGTGGAGATACGGCTCCTTGCTGTTCTTATTCGCATACCAGTCTCGGAATCCAGGCAGCTCCTCGACCGGCAACCAATCGAATTTCGGTGGGATATCCAGGGCCGTACGGTTGCCCAACCAGCTGTATTCGCCCAAGGCACCAGGAATATCAACGAGTGCGTGGCCGCCATGGGGTCGGGAGCCGCCAAAAGGCGTAACAACGAGAGTTTGGGACAAAAACCAGTATGCAGAGTCGGACGGGCGGATGCAGCCCAGAAAAGCGACATAAGTAGCGGCGAAAAGAATGACAGCACGTTTCAGGAGAGTAGAGCGAGTGTTGTTCTCTACCGGCTTGGTGGGCTCGCCCAGAAGAAAAACCGAGTCTGAGTCGCTCTTATCGTCAAAGTCGTCAACGGCCACTTGCTCGTAAATCTCCGGGTCTGGGAGAGGGGTCGACTTTCTCCGACAGCAACGGAAAGCAAATCCCACGCAGGAGCTCAAGGCCCGCAAAACCTCCCTCACACCGTTGTAAAGATAAGTGGCGGTAAACCAGGATACGATGAGGAATACGGCTTCGATAATGAGAACACCAGTCAAACCGGCAAGGAGTGTCTTAACCGAGGCGAAATCGCGGTGGAACGAATGAGCTTGGCGCCAGTGAATTTCGGCACCGGTGGTGATGTAGAACGAGGCATTAGCGGCAGACATGAAGGAAATCGCGATACTGGACGAAATTAGCAAGATTGGAGGCGGATCGCAGTCGATCAGCATACCTAGCGGGGACGGCCACCAACGCCGCCGAAATACGGACCCATTTGTTATGGAAATTGCGACACAGGCCCCAGCAGACGAAGATGCACAAAACATCCTGCACGAAAAATGTCGGACCCCAGACCAGAAGCTGTGGCAAAGGAAGGGAACTGAGATGGGAGTAGACGTGGAGGACCTTGGCGCTGAAAATGGCGATGAAAAGCAGAGCGAACCAGTATTTGCGCGAAGCCGTCCATCCTAGGTTGCGGAAGATGGGATATCGGATGAGAAGACGAGAGAAGGTGTCTCTGCATCGGTCGAAGCTGTAATGCAGTTTGGCAGCGACCATGTCGGCGGTGGTGTTCGAGGAATGTTCCCCAGACTGTCAAAGCGACGCAACACGCAAGGGATAAACACCTCACAAGGGAGACACACGGCAGTCGAACATTTAAGCAACGTCGCGAAAGGGAAATAAAGAATGGGCGAATACGAAACTGGAGGGAGAAGAAGAAGAAAAAAAGAGCGAGCGATGAGGCTGAGCAGAAAGGAGCGAACAGCGCGAGGCTGCGAGGCGGAAAGGAGAGACTGGAGAAAAGAAAAGCATAACACAATACGATCAACAAACCATCGCGATAGGGCAGAGCCATTATGACAGAGATCCGCTGCTAGTCCCGACTAGGCTCAGATCCAGGCAGGATCACATGGTCAATTGCCCAAAGTAGCCTAGTCTCAGGGTCCGCCCGGCTCTGCAGACCAATGATCAGAGGCCAACAGGCCCACTCATTCACCATTGGGTCAGTGGTGGGTATGAGCTTGGCGGATCACCAAATTGTTCAGGGTAAAGATGTGGTATTTATTGTATTTGTTACCGTTGTCAGTGCAATCACCCAAATGGGAAACTCCTGTCTGTCTGACTACACCCACAGGGAGAGTTTATTCAGTTTGCCTTTTGATTTGTTTGACACACTGGACATGGTTGAGTGGCTATGATCCATAATCTCACTGGCTGCATGAGGCTGAGACAAATGGAGTTGACCACATCATTGAGTGTCCTGCCCCATAACACAGTGCATTTCCAGTTCGCGGAGCCTAGAAGCTCATATACACAAAACAATGCCATCGTCCAGCCGAAATGCATCTTGACTCGCACCCCACAGAATCAGTAATAACTCGTCTGATCCGGCAAAGAATTGTGCTAGAATTGCTTGGCGTTCTTCAAATCTTTGTGACACGGTGGGTCACAGTAATACCTGGCCAATGAAGAGAGCTTAAACCCACGCGCAAATTAATAAACTCTTTTAGAACACAACTAATTTCAGCACAATTTACGATTACGAGCAACAAATCCTCATACGACTACGAGGCAGTTCCCACTGCCCATGAAGCATCAAGATCTACAGAGTAGCACACCGTCATGTTCAAAATATTCTCATCGTCTGCAATGAAACAGCCTCTAACTCCGCCTACGGGTGGGCTGTGTAAGGCTGT
The DNA here is from genome assembly GCF_001890725.1 of Aspergillus wentii DTO 134E9. Taxonomy (NCBI): domain Eukaryota; kingdom Fungi; phylum Ascomycota; class Eurotiomycetes; order Eurotiales; family Aspergillaceae; genus Aspergillus; species Aspergillus wentii. The sequence continues at coordinate 226,594 of NW_024467839.1, forward strand.
ACCGCACGTGACCATATCCACACCTCGCAACTCGGAAGCGGAATTCGGAGCTTCCGTTGGCCGCTCCCGGCTACAGGATGTTCCGGTGCCAGGAAGGCTAGTCGAAAGCTTGAGAAACAGAGTTCGTCAGTTGCTGCCTTGAAGCCTCGGCAGGGTCCACCGAAGGGTCTTGTCCAAGTCACGGAGCATCGCTATTTATAGTCGGTAAGGATGGTGTTGACCGTTAAAGACAACATATTTTGTTGGATCTATTATTTAGAAACACTTCTCCTGACAGTTGGCTATGATCGACACAGAATGACACGGCATTGTTGGGGGCCATAGGGGCCATTACATGATTGCACAGTAGTGCGGTGTACGTCGTAAATATAGCAATCCTAGTTAGGAAAATGATACGACCACTGCCCAGTTGCTTTACTGGGATGTTTCTGAGGGGAATGTTGTTCAAATATTCCCTCATATGACTAAATCGTATACTCTTCCACCCGACGCCTCTCATATTAATTTGTTCACCATTCTTCTGATGGCAGTTTCACAGAATATTCGTGGTGATATCTCCACAAAAGCCAAATACCCCAGGATATCGAAGATGTCATAATTCCATCGGATCCCCTCGAGATATTTGCCCTACCAGCCATATGTATGCAATTGCTCAAGCGCAATGGCACGGTCAAAGATTTGATTTGGATTTTCATCGCGGAACAAGATCTAACCTCTCATTTGCAAGGCCCAATTCTTCCACTTCCTATAGCCAAACCATTGGTTTTCGCATTCTTCATATACCCTATCTTCATCGATTCTTTCCCACGGAGATCGAAATCCGAGCTTTTGCTGTTTTGCCAACAGTTCCTCCTGTTCAAAGGACCCCACATAAGCCAAGTCGGGGACTACAGCATAGTCAAGAAGATCAATTGAGAAGCGAGCCTCCCTTCTGTACGGATGATCCTCTCCCAATGTCCTTCCGTATAGGCCATCAGCAAAGCCTAGTTTGCGCAAATATTCAAACCGGCTATCCTTCCATGGCTTCTGAGGATGCCATGTAAAAAGGAACAGGAGCTCAATAATATGCGTCGGTCGAAGATATTCGGCAACTTCCTCAACGAAATTATCGGAGAGCCATCGGATCCACATAGGGTCAGCGAGTATTTCGGGGACTCGATTAAGCTCCATATCTCCCAAGATATTCCCTAACCAGCCTTCAAGCTGGCAGCCACCAGGAACAAAAGGTGGCTGGAACGGAAACGGATTCTGGGGACTGTCAAACCACTCGAGCACAGGAGATGGGCTGTGGAAAATCTTCCGAGCCAAAAAGACCCAGACAAACTCGACAACTTCAATGCGAGTTTTTCTTGCACGCTGCGGTCGTCATTACGAGTCCACATTTCTGTCACTTCGTCGTGGAACCGGTCGCGCTCTGCGAAATCCTTGTAGATACGAATCTTAGACAACCAGGCAAATTCAACTGCCACCCAGTGGGCCGTGAGAACTTTATAGAAACGTTCGTATGTGCGATTCTTTTGCTCGGGCGTCAATTTCTTGAAGTCGTCGCAGATGTCACCAGAGGGTGGTGCAAGGGGGTCATTTTTCGACGGCATCCCATCCTGGCCAGACTCGGGATCTCTCCCCGGATAAGGGATATAGCTCTCCAAATAGGAATTGCGGACAGACGAGTTGCAGTAGAGGTTGAATAAAACCTTCATAGCGTGCCATCGGCGAACAATCCCTGAGACCACATTTCGTGATGAGAACAGGTGCTTAGACGGTGATTGCATGGTTTCAATAATCTTCGCATCAGGGCACCTTGCGTTGCTAAGTTGTGCTGTATGGACATAGTCTTTTGCACGATCAGTGTAAAATTGATCTAGACAATCAAGCTGCAGGTCATATTTATGATGACCTGGTCGTTGCTATGACAGTCAGTGCCCGATATCAATCTCAACCTGAAGAGCTAAACTGCATACAATGATAGATTTCATAATATCATTCTGATTCGCCGGGTCATCGAATATCCCATACAGGCGCTTGCAGCTGAATCCAAGATGAAGCGCATCGTCAATGTTGCCAAGTGACCTGAACACCCACAGAATGAGCTCTGGCGGGAGGTCTTGCAAACTTGGCATATGTAATAGCGTTTGATTAAATTCTTATTTTTTTTAATTAACATCGAAAGCGGGATGTCTTCATTGTCAAAGTTAGCAGGAATGTTGGTAAATGAGGCCAAGAAGGCCATCGCGTAGCCCAGCAAATTCTCGGAGACGCTAAGTGGGAGGCACGGGCGGGCGGGCGCCTTTCCCCATCTTCCAGCCTCGATACAGGTCACTCTGTAAGATGCAGCAGATTAGAAAGAAAAAGAATTTCCCCGAGAAAAAATGCCAATTGCGGCCAAAATAACAGCAGAAACGACATGGCAGCATAATAGAAACAAAAGGAGAAAGAGAAAAAAAGAACCAAAAAATAATGACAAGAGTGGGATTCGAACCCACGAAGTTCGCACAACTGGTGATTGGAAACCTAAAACCAGCGCCATAACCACTCGGCCATCTTGCCAGAATTGATTTAAATTAGTCATGCTGGATTTAATAATCTAAGAAAGAAAACAGCAGACAGATTACCGATGATGAACTGGCTCATTAATCGATAACCTCACGGATATGTAGTTACGTAGATAGTAAATAATTGATGCTGGGCTTTATAATCCTCAAGCTTGGCTGTGCGATATACGTTGACAAAATAAACGGTATTTTGACGTTCGATGCTTCAATCTCATGATCAATATATATAGTTATTAAAATATATTTATCGAATCCGCCACGCAGAGAAATCCATACTCTATGCTACCGAAGCTGATGCTTTATTAATATTGCTTGAACAATATTATCCTAACCACTTTGTTCTCGGCAAAACCAACGGATGGGTCTATAGCGTTACGGAAAGACATTCTGATATAATATAAAGATACGATCAGGTCGCTCAAAGAGCAGAAAAACATCCAGTATATTTACAAAGCAGCTTCCATAACCAGCTCCCATGTCCAAGGGTTGTATCATACAAATATAACTTCAACCAGAGCCACTATTTCGAAGCAACAGGTCTACTATCACTTGATCCCCATTCTCTGCGGCACAAGACAGCGGTGACTTGCCAGAGCCATCTTCCAGTCTTGGATTTGCACCGTACTCAAGCAGTAATTTTACCAGTTCACCATCCCCGTGTTCAATAGCCAGGAGCAATGGTGCCCAGCCAATATGATTTGGAGTATCTGGATGAGCACCCTTCTCGAGCAATAGTCTCACCACTGAAAATCGGAAATTGAATACTGCCCATGATAGTGACGTTATGCCATTGTGATCTTTGGTATCTGGATCAACACCATTTTCGAGTAATATCCTAGTCACTGATTCATATCCACTAATCACTGCTTCAAGTAACAAAGTATTTGGATTTGCGTAGTCTTGACATGTAGCCTTCTCAAGGAGTGTCATAGCCACTGCCTCATGCCCTCCTATCATTGATTGAGACAGTGGCGTATTGTTCATTTTGTCCTTCACACTTATATTGGCGCCATTTTGCAGTAGTAATTCGACCGATTCTTCATTCTTTACTGCCTCAAAAAGTGCTGTGCGACCAAAATGATCCTGAATATGTGGATTGGCACCATTCTGCAGGAGTAATCTGACCGATTCTTCATTCTTTACTGCCTCAAACAGTGGTGTGCGACCAGAATGATTCTGAATATTTGGATTACCATCATTTGCAAGCAGCAATCTGATAATTCCTTCATGCCCCCTTCTAGATGCTAGGTGCATGGCTGACTCGCCAAGCTTATCCTGGCCATTTGGATCTGCACCCCTCTCAAGAATGAGCTTCACCAATTCCATGTTTCCTTGGTCTGCTGCACAGCACAAAGGTCTTTTGTTTTGATGATCTCCACCATTTGGATCTGCACCCTTCTCAACAAGTAGCTTCGCTAATTCAATATTACCTTGTTCTACTGCAAAGCATAAGCTTTTGCGATTTCCATGATTTGGATCTGCACCTTTCCCAAGCAGCAACATCACCATGTCCACGTTTCCTCCTCTGACTGCAAAAAATAGGGGACTCCAAGCTGACATGCGAAAATTTATCTGCAGAGTATTTGGATTTGCACCCTTTTCAAGAAGTAGCTTCGCTAACTCCATATTTCCTTGCTCTGCTGCATAGCATAGAGGTCTTTTGAAATCATGATCTCCACCATTTGGATCTGCACCTTTCTCAAGCAAGAGCCTTGCTGCTTGTAGACACCCACTGCGAGCTGACTGGCATAGGGGACTGTCAATCACATACGAGATATTCGGGTTAGCACCACTCTCAAGGAGCAGCTTGATTATTTCTATATGTCCATTCTCAGTTGCCAAGAACAAGGCGGTATGGCCATAACCATCCGAACCATCTGGACTTGCACCTTTTTCAAGCAATAGCTTTGCTATTTGTAGATGCCCATTTTCTATTGACCAGTATAGGGAACTCTTTTCCATTCGTGCGATATTTGGGTCGGCACCATTATCAAGCAATAGTTTCACCATCTCTATACGACCCTTCTCCAGTGCCCAAAACAAGGGGGTGCTGCCTTTGTGGAGGGAGTTCACGTCGAAGCTTTCCGATGTAGTGGGTATATCATCGGTAGAAGGTACTAGAAGTGCCTTTGCAGCATCAAGATGACCACATTCTAATGCTGCAAGTAGTGGATTACCATGCCGTTCACCAATAACATTCATTTTGAACCCCATATTGCGCAGTGTTCGAATAAGACTTGGATAACCCTTCTCCGAAAATATATATGATGGACTTGCACTAAGTGTATACCGCCGTACTTCATATTTCTCTAGAGTGTTGTTCATGGTGATCCATTTGTCAAAGGAAAAGCGTTCGATAAACGAATTTTGTGGGATTCCATGGGATTCTGCCGTTTCCGCGTGATAAAAGACATTTTGTACTGCATACTCAAGGAAAGGAAACTTTTGTACAGCTGCTTGACGGAGAGTTTTTGCATCCTCAGAATTGGCCTTGGGGAGTGATGATGGCAGAGACAAGTGGACCGAAAAGTCGATCGACAGATGCCTCCAGCAGCACTCCCTTAAATGATCGTGACTTGAACCGGGAAAGTTTTTGCTGAGGTTTGACTGAAGTCTGTCGAGGCCATTGTCTTTGAGAAGGAAATCCCGAACCGACTCATGAATGAATTGGATGGTGGAGCTTTTTGTTTTGGTTTTCTGGGCAAGTCCTTTGGAAGAATTCAAGATAAATCTTTCCATGATATCTTCGGTGGTCTCCTCAGAACTCCACTCTGTCAGATACTCTGGATCAGACTCAATTCCGGATAGGATGGCAAAGTAAAGCTCCTCACACTTAAGAGGGCGCGTTGCATACAGGATCCAGCGAAGACATAGGATCATGTGATCTATGTTTTGAGCATCTCGGGTCAAAATATCTTGCAGCAATTCGTGTAGTCCAGTTGGGATCTCCTTTAGTCGCTTCCTAAGTGCGTGAATCTGGCCTCGGTCGTATTCTTTGTTGAGGATCTGTACGACGAGGACCACCCAGAGAAAGATTCCTTGAGCTCTTTCGAGAACCTCTGCCTTGATTTGGACTGCCATTTTGCTCTTTCCTGCCTTCATCTCTGATTGTATGTAGCGTGTGATATCCTCTTGATGGCCCTCCTGGTTTTCCAGAACGAGCTCTATTTTCGTATCGATTGAGATATGTGGGTAGTGGCGACTTGAAAGACAGACGTAGAATTGCCTATGGGACAAAATCGCACGTTCTCCTAGTTGCTGGAAGAAGTACAGCATGTCTCGTATTGAGTCCTCCTCGCATTCATCGAGAGCATCCACAAAACACAGCAAGGGGCGTTGTCCCAGGTTTTCCACTGCATTCTCAAAAAGAGACTTGATGGTTTCCATGTCCCATTGATGGGGTTCGTCATTAACTGAGGATTGCTGTGGTAAGATATCGAATACTGGCTGGAGATCAGGCTGTGCTTCGAGAAGTTGGTAGAGGAGAGATCGGTACATTCCCATGACTGACTTTTCCAGCTCTTCACCTCTAGCGTTGAAGAAGAATGATGTGATGATGGTATCAGGATGATTCTTCTTTGTTTCCATGTAGAGAAATTTCATTATGGTCGATTTTCCGGCGGCCGGTTTCCCTTTAATCCATAAGAAGCCATTATGCTCATTCAAATAGGCTGGGTCGAGCCAGTTTCGGTATTCGGACCTTTTCAGTAACCATCGACATGTTTTGACATGCGCAGCTCTTATTGTGGTGTGGCGAGAGTAAATTTGATTGAAGCTCAGTTGATTCAAGAAGTATTGCCTGTGTTCTGCTGAATCCTTCACGCGACTTTCTGTCGAAACGACAATTTGCATGTCAGTATCTTTGAATTGCTGAACATGAAGAGCAGGAACAAAGGAGAGGATTTCTTTTGCACAGGCAGCGGCAACTGCAGCAGCCACTGGCTGCCACGTCTTGTTCTTATGCGAGTCTGCGTAATCGCAGATCCCACGAACGACCAGAGAAGGAAGAGAGTTCATCAGGCCTGCTGCCTCCATTTCAAAGCAAAGAACCCCGCCGAGGTCAGCACTGAGCCTATCTCTTGTCATGCCATCTTTTACAACTTGATTACCAGATGCAATCGTTCCAAAGTAAATGACTGATTCATTACGAGGGCTTCGAGAGACTACCATGTCAGTGCGACAACTATCACACGATGTTGGGCCTCCTTCATGATTGTACGAGGATGGAAAGAGAATATCTGGGCCAGCATTGCAACGTGCGAAATTCGGGAGATGATCAAAGGCATACAGATGTTTTGTAACATTATCCCTGCCTCTGCTTTGATCCGACTGGAGCTGAGACGCTGCCGTGAGAAGAGCAGCTGGGGGTGCGTTGAGAAAGCCAGTGCGAGAGTGGAGTCCCCCGGTGACTGTCTTTCCAAGGTCATACTGGACCACTCCACCATACTGTCCCTGTGGCTGACTGACGACGACATCACCCAGTCGAATATCGGCATTGTGGCTGGGGGCACCACCACCGATACCGACCATCAGGCCATATTTAAGACCAGGGAAGGTGGACTTCAGATCGGCTGCGACACGTGCGGCGGAATTTGTCCCGATCTGACCAGACGGGAGGACAGCAATAACGACCTGGTGGAAGCCAATGCGACCGAGGGTATACTGAGAAAACTCGTGGCAGTGTTCATGTTCCTCATCCAGTACTGCTTTGGCTGCTGTGAGCTCGACAGGAAGAGCGGCGATCCAGCCAATCGTGAAGATGTCAGGACGAGGGCGGGATCGCTTCATCGTGGTAATTCATAGTAGTCTATCAGAAAAGGGAAAAAGGAGATACACTTCGAACGAGGAGTGAGGGGAAGAGGAGGCTGATCGGAGCAAAGATGGAGTGACGTGGCGAGGCTGTGAGGCTGTGAGGCTGAGCGCCAAACAACGTTTTCTGATTCGAGGATGGGTTTGACCATGATTCTTTCCTAACTGGGAAGAAATATGTAATTATTCGCCCAAATTATCAGCCCGGGTTGAGAACATGTCCTGCTTCGCACTTTATTATGATTTTTATTCATATTATACTGGATGGAATGGTTGATGATAAGGCTAATTTATATCCAGCTACATCCATTGTATCTCCATGATGACCATTAATTATAGTTATTATATAAATCCTCTATATCAATATATCTCAAACCCTTTCAAGGGAAACCCGCAATCCCCGTGGCGTCACAGCAACCGCATTCCCCTCATCATCCACATCAAAGACAAACTCATCAAGACCGACACTCCCATACAGATTCCGATCTATTAGTACCCAAGACCAGCACGAAGATGTAACCGGCCCCAGGCCAGGAGGAGCAAAAGGATCCACCGTGATAGCCCGGAATGAGACTCGGTTCTTAGTCTCTAGCCCGGTTGGATATAGCCGGATGCTGACATTTGACAGTTGGATTGGTTGAGCGAGAGTCTTCAATGAGTCGAACATGTCTGTTGAGTTATTAATCCAGTGTTCGACCTTGAGACCGGGTCCGTCGTCGGCGGTGATGGATATAGACGAATTGGCCTGGTCAGTAGCATACTCCCCACTAAAGCGACAACAAGCTTCTTCTCTCGCTGCATCTTCCAGCGCAGGAAGAGCAGCATTAGAAACAACATCCGCAACTTGTCTCGTAACATCAGAAGAATCATCCCCCGCGACCATTGCGATGAACCCAAAGCCATACTCCGGCGACAAGGCAAACACCGCGGAATAATCTCCCACATCGCCAAGTTTCGTATACAGATCGAGGGTGCGAGACTGGTTGAACGATAATATCTCCCACGGCCACCCGACTGCCAAGTCGAGGGATGAAGTGTGCGAGGCGGGTTTCAGCCAGCGCCTTGTCATGGGTTTAGGGAGCAGTGTGCTCTTTAGAATCGCTCGTCCTAGAGCTGCCATGTCGGTGGCAGTAGAATATACTGATCCAGCCCTGATATTCCATTAGATAGGAAGATATGATGATGGAGATATACGTACGCAGATACATTGCCCAAGTCAGTATCCCAGAAGCTGGAGGTGGGATCTCTGGGAATGACGCCGTATTTGTCGTGCGGTTTGCTGTATGTCGTGCCATGCAAGTGTAGTGGATTAATGATGTCCCTCTGAAGGAGAGATTCAAAGCTCTGGTTCTTCATGTCTTCCAGGGCGAATGCGAGAATCTCATACGCTGCGTTGGAGTAGACTGGCGTTGAAGACGTCGGGAAAGCAGGATGTTCTTTTGTCATTCCCTCGAAGAATTCTACACAGTTAGTAAGTATAAGTATAGATAGAGATAGAGATATAACGTACGAGCTCTGGTACAGATTCTTAACGACCCACAAGGGGGAATCTCGTTTTCTGGCAGCGCAGGCAATCCCAGCGCCCTTTGTTGAGACTCGGGCAGAAAGCGTGAGAGATCGATGAAGCCATCTGAAAATTAATATAATATCAATATCAAGAATATAGAGGAACTTACAATCTCGACCAATCCCAGATAATTGGCTCGCTAGCTCTCCAATTGTCACTTCATCCCATCGCACGCTGTCGATTTCATCATCTGCAACCCCTGCATTCCGCAGCTCTGGAATGTACTTGGTGATGGGTTCATGAAAAATTGCGTCTCCCTCTTCAACCAACAGCACAAGAATAGTCAATACTTTGGTCACACTGCCAATGCGAAAGACTGAATCCGCATCTACTTTTGTCACACCGGTCGTGGCGTTTTGAATGATCGGCGCGGTGTAGTAGTATTCCAGGAGTGGGTCTACATCGTTAGTTGAGAATAACTGCAGAGACAGTGAAGTTGTATTAGAATTCAGAATCGATGAAGTCTTGATAGCTTTGTCGAGGGTGTTTGATAGATGTATTTTGGCTGCTGCGAATGATTCACTGTCGGAGAGATGTTTGGCAGCAGGGAAGACTGGCCCGAGAAGGGGGCAATATTTGCTGGCTAAACATGCTGTGAAGAAGAAGAATAGAACAAGAGGATGCATTTTGAGGTTGAAAGACGGTGGGAAAAGAAAGGGAAGGCGTGAATTGTTTTATACATTCCGTATAGGTGTCATCATTACACATCATCAATATATGCATGTGATATGCACGAGGAATGCAATATCAGATATAGTCAGTTCGCCAGGAATGTGAATCTCTTTGACATATCATAGAATATCAATTATTCATTCAAGGTGCAGGAACATCCCCCAATGCAGTCACCATCAGTCTAAAAATGGCATTCTCCTCCCCAAAATGCACTTCCACACATCCGATCTCCTCTTCGATCTCTTTCTTCATCGCCATTATCAATTCCCATGTCTGTTGAAGCGCCCCGCTCTTCTCCATCATGTTCAGAATCTGCATCTTACATTCCACAGGCAGCGGAGTCTGTCTCGATCCCAACCGATTCCGGAAGATGCCCATGATGATATCTCGATTCACGGGACTCGAATGACAGCATTTGACAAGCATCAAGGAGATCTTCCCCTCATCTAGATCCTCGCAGAACCCCTTGCCCCTCGTATACTCCGCTCCTTGGAGATTCATATAATCGTCACGGATCTGATACCAGCGCCCGAGAAGCTGAGCCAGACGATCAAGATGAGCACCATCATCGTTCTTGGCAGCCTGCATCAACCGGAGGATTTTCTTAATCACAATCCCAGTTTTGAGATCAATCATAGCGAAATACTCCTCTTCGCTCGGACAGTGCATTTCATCCCGCCATTTGACGTCCCAGCTCTGTCCGACAAACTGGTTTTCGAGATCATCCAGCCACGACATCATCATCGCTGGATTCTTGAGAGAATTGATAGTTTTCGTAGCTTGAATGATCATGTAGTTTGCACCATTGATAGCCTGCGCTGTACCGAAGACGAGATGTGTGGCCGTGTTTCCTCGTCGGAGGGGAGATTCATCTTGGATGTCATCCAGGATTAATGAGGCGTTGTGCAGGTCCTCGCAGACTTGTTTGAGGACATCCACGATGTCGATCGGAACGTGAAGCCATACGTTAAACGCGTCTATGATTTTTGAGCAGCTACTCTTGGATGACAGGGACCGGATGTACGAGGAGGGGGCTGTTATTGGCGAGTTGCTCAATTTCACGGTTCCAAATGTGGTATCGGAACCTTTTAAAGGCTCTTGAGATGTATGAGACTGATCCATGATGGCTCAAGTAGCAGACCGAATAAGGTGATCGGGATGGTTGTTGTTGAATTAAGAGGAAGAAGCTGTCGTGCCCCTCCATTTCGTGCAACACACTCCACCCAAATAGCCAATGAAATTTGTTACTTTGGCGCTGAAAGAACACGTGGCAAGCAGATACGAATGTAAATAGCCGAATATCATTCTGCAACTATTGCTAACTAGAAAAAGCCATCCCGATTCCATAATTCTATGCTTTTAGCGGAGCAACCGATATTTATGTGCCACCAGTGCCGTCAGGCTTCAACGTTCTCGCCGTCTCTTTCCTTGGCCAGCAATGCATATCTCCATTTATGTCCCCAGACAAAAACAGCCCACAGACACGGACTGAAGACCACCCACACTCCGGCAATGAATACTGCGGTCCAGCCGATACCGATGCGGTCGATCAGCGGCGAAGCAAGAGCAGTCGCACCGGCTCCCATCAAGCAGCGAAGGAGATTGTTTGCAGCAACGGCAGTCGCGGGACTCTGGCGATGGGTATCGACAATCAACGTGCTCAGAGACGTAAAAGCTCCGGAGAGTAGATGACCGATGAAGAAGAGCATCACCAGTGGACCAGCCAGTGATGTTCGATACTGCATCACCCAACCGTAGGCAATAATGCAGAAACATGCTGCGTAAACAAGTGGGATTGTGATTGTCAATCGGGCGGCTTCAATGTTGAAATGGCGAATGTCCTGTTGCTGGTTCTTGACGATGGGCATGTTATGGCGTCGTGCTTCGCGTCTGAAGTTCCAGTCGAGCAGAGTTCCCACTGTCCATCGCGAGGTCAAACTCCCAATTCCAAATGGAAGGTAGCATAAGCCAATTTGAATGGCGTTGAATCCGAAGCGACTCGCGAGTTGGGAGGTCAATGTACTCAACACCACCATGAATCCACAGTATAGCAGTGCACCGTAGATCAGAATCAGTCCGCCTTCTTTTTCAGTAGCGATCCGTGCGGCTGCGAGAACACTAGGTCGTTCTTTTCGTTGCTGCAAGGTTTTCTCACCATCCGTACTATCCTTCTTCTCGGGTTTCCCAAGGCACTCTTTCAATACCATCCACAGTGGACGATTCCATCGAGCAGGAGGCACGGAACCATTCCCAACCACCGTGCGACAGGTCTCGGGAAAGGTCATGAGGATGATAGCACAGAAAGCGCCAGAGAAGATGGCCAGAAACCAGAATATCCATCGCCAGCCTAGAAAGTGCTCGAGAAGACCGCCGATGATAGGACCTAGGGATGGGCCAAGTGTCGTTCCCATCGTCGCATATCCGATATATTTGCCACGCTCTGCCCGGGTAGATACGTCCGCAACCACGGCGCTGCCAAGGGCGATTGTTCCACTACTTCCTGAGGCTTGTAGGCATCGAAGGACCATCAAGGCGGCGTAGTTGTTTTGTAAGGCGAGGCCGATGTTCGCACCGAGATAGATGATGAAGCAGATGAGGTATGCGGGGCGTCGGCCGTGGATATCTGAAAATGTTCCGATAAAAGAGGGGGCGAGTCCTTGGAAGATCTGTAGGAAGCCTTCAGTCAGAAACTATCATGGAGTTGCAACGAGCACTTACCAAGTACGTCGTGATCGTTAAGTTAATCAAGGTGATGGTGACGTGCATATCATTTGCAATCGAAGTGAGGGCTGGATAGTAGATGCTGCTCGAAATAGGAGAGATAATCGCCGCAAACGAAGAAGACAGCATGATGAAAATTTTCTGCCCCTCCGAGAGGACGCAGTACGGCGCTTCGTCCTTTGGGCCTGACTCGACGTCCGACTTGTTTTCTGATGCTTTGTCCATGGTCTCTTCCTGGCTGGTTTCCTTGGTCTGTATGACTTGTTCGTGGTCTGAGGTCTCAACAAGAGTGCTATCGACTGGTGACACAGTGCCTGGACCAGTATCGATATCTGTGTCACATTTTGGAAGGCTTTCTCTCTCCATGTTGCTTGGGAGGGGTGAATTTGTGTGCTGCTACCAGACCTGGCCTGTCTGATTTTTGTTAGAGCAGCAGTGGCATCGAAAGTGCTACCACTCTGCAGACCTTCCCTGTGTTGTTGTCTTTAAAGTGAAGTTATTCAACTCTGTTTTTCTTTAAACAATGGGGGCTCAACCGTTTCCGGCCCGGTTCCGGCTTTCCAGGTGGGGGAGTTTTCCACTGACAGCCCATTCATATAGAGGCCGCACCAAACACACAGCCTGACTGGCTGAGCTTATCTTTAGCATCCCCGGTCCCGGTGTGTTAGTGCTTATCACCGACGACAGCAAACTCCTAAATCCGAGATGGACAAATATTTAGGCAGGCCTTACCCCGCCCCTTCTCGCTCCTTCGAACATCTGTACAGAAATCATTGACCCATCGAAGAGAAAATGTCTTGCGAAGCGTGCAAAACAATCCCACCTGTTATCCCTCAGGGATACACCCCTAAGGGCAAATGGGAAACCATCGCAGATCTGAAGACTTGTAAGACTATCCAGCCTGATGACAACGCACAATCTAATCATTCTGCAGACGTCACCGGCTCGACAGACGCGTCGATCGGCATCGTCGACATTTACGACATCTTCGGACTCGCCAGCCAAACCATCCAAGGAGCCGACCTCCTCGCAGCAAGACTCAACGCTGTCGTCCTAGTCCCCGATTTCTTCAAAGGCGAGGCTGCCAAACATGAATGGCTTCCCGCCGACACGGAGGAGAAACAAAAGCTTTTGATGGGTTTTGTCTCTACAGCTGCGTCGATCCCAAACAATGTGGGGGTTCTTTTGGAGGCGATCAAAGAATACCAGACCAAGTTCCCGACTGTCAAGAAATGGGGTGCTCTTGGTTTGTGCTGGGGTGGAAAGGTAATACTGGTATTCTTTTCGATAGCCAGACAATGCTGACATTTCTAGGTTACTGTTCTTTCCTCCGGACCTAACACACCATTTGCGGTGTCTGCTCAAGTTCACCCAGGGTACGTGATTCACCCTCGTTACAATAAATCATAAACTAACAAAAGCTTTAGACGCATGGAAGCCGCCGACGCCGAAAAGCTGACCATCCCTCACATCGTCCTCGCCTCGAAAGACGAACCTGCAGAGGCAGTACAAGGCTACAAGGATATCATCGGCAAGAATGGAATTGGCGGGGTTATCGAGACGTACGACAAGATGTGGCACGGCTGGATGGGAGCTCGCGCCAACCTGGATGGCGAGGAAAGTCTTGCGGAGTATATCCGAGGGTATGTTATTCTGATACTCGAGAGAATGCACGAAGCTAACTGGCTTGACTAGATACGCTCAAATTGCCGACTACTTCGAGAAGTACCTCAATTAGATCAGGCGCTGGCAATTGGTAGAGTACATAGATTGACGATCATGATTACATAAATATACAAGATAGAATGGAACTTCTTTCTCTGTCAACTTGGAACAATCCTTGAACGCATCTCCAGAAAAATTAACCCCTTCCCTGTCCAATCCGGAGTTAATACCTCGGTATCCGGACCTTCTTCCTACCCTTCGAAGCTCTCGACTAATACGAGTTAGCAACAAAACGAACAATTTCTCTGCTCGACACTTACCCAACTCAATCCATTTCGCTTGACAGTATAAATCACGACAGCAAATGCAGCCCAGAGGCCAAGAATAGCGCAGACCATACCAACGCTAAAGACAACTTTTTTGGATGTGCTCAGATGCTGGTAACGAGGTCCAGACCAGATCGTCCGATATGAGACATATATCGCCCATAGAACGGTGCAGACGATGACTTGTTGAAGCATGGTGGAGATTTTATTATGATCACGTCGTCATAAAGATGACTTATTATGTCAATTCCTCCAAAGGAATCAGATAGATTTCATGAGTTGATGGTGCTGCTCACCTTGGATATAACAACTTTTGAATAGGGATTGTTGTAGCTTTGTTGACTCGGTGGGGATAAAGAATAGCATGAGAAAAGATAAGAGGAAAATAGTTCTTCCATTCCTGTTGACTATCGCTAATTGGCTAGATCTATGTGTACCCCTTGTGCAGGGAAAATATATCCAGACTTGATTTAATTGCTCAAATTTTGGTCTCATAATCTTGCAGTGCTGATTTGGATTAAAATCAGGCACGGACTAGCTGGGTGAGATAGAAGGGATGGTTCTCAGTAAAAGACCTCGTATACAAAAATGAACCACAGTCGCCACTGTATGCAATGTCACCAAGACAACGTTAGAATCAAATCTACAATAAATCAAGCTTTCTAGATGCTGATTCTGAAATATAAATAGAGTAATTAAGATGATATACATTTTGACGAAACAAATACGAAATCCAACATGCTGTCATAAATGCAAGCTGACTGACGTCAACTTTATGCAGCTATATAAAGTCTGGATACGCCCAGATGAAACTGCAGTCCGTAATCCATCATCATCAAAATGGCGACAGAGAGAGCAGAATACAGATTTAGCCTGGTCATCGTGGGAGCAGGAGCAGCAGGTAATCTACTCTACACTCCATCTCAATCCATAATTAACAGCATCAGGATGTGTCCTCGCCAGTCGAATCTCGGAAGCTCGTCCAGACACCCAAATCCTTCTAATCGAAGCAGGTGTCGGACGTGATGAGCGTGTCATCCCCGCTGCGGGATATCTCCCCGGCATGGGATCAGATATCGAATGGAATTATCGCTCAGAGCCGCAGACAAGCTTTGCAGATGAGGATGTTTCTCTAACGTCCGGGAAGATAGTCGGTGGGAGCTCTGCGGTGAATTTCCAGTGCTTTACGCGTGGTCCTTCGGTTAATTAGTATGGTGCTTCCTTCTGTATAAGACAAAGCTGACGAGTGAAGCAACCAATGGGCCGATTTAGTCGGGGATGAGAGATGGTCGTGGAAGAATCTGCTGCCGTATTTCAAGAAGAGTGAGGCGTGGACGCCGTCGCAGGCTATGATTGAAGAGGATACCCCGACTGAGGATTTGCATGGTGCGAATGGGCCTATCAAGGTATGTCACTCCGTATATTATTTTTAGAGATATTAATTGCCAGGTCACGCATGTTACCAACAGCGGAAAACCACGCAAATATCCCCTGCGGAACAAGATACAGGAGTTTCACGAGATCCTCGGGCAGCAAAAGATAGTAGACTTGAATGGAGGATTTCCACGCGGATATGCTGAATGTGCTTCTTCTCATTTCAACGGGTTTAGAAGTTTCGCAACGAGCTATAAACTCGGTGATAATGTGACTGTCTGGACTGAGAGTGTTGTTGAACAGGTTATAATGAATGGCAAGAAAGCCGAAGGAGTGTTGGTTACTCGAGTGGGAGAGAAAGGAGAGCGTGTTCGTGCCATGGCAGATAAAGAGGTTATTCTGTCTGCTGGGACTCAGGCTTCGCCTAAGATTTTGATGTTGAGGTATGATACTTATCCTGGTATATGTATACGGTCTGACGATGTGCAGTGGCGTTGGCCCTAAGAGTGAACTGGATCGACACAACATCCCCCAGATCGCCAATCTCCCCGTTGGAGAAAACTATGCAGAGCATCCCACTCTCTCAATGTACTGGACTGTTGGCGAAGCCAACGCCACACTCGGCGGTGCAGAACCACAAACCCCAGAGTGTGACTGGCTTGCAGGCATTCCCTTTGACTGGCAGAGTTTCTCACCGGCAGACGAAAGCACTCGTGCCAAAGCGAAAGAAGAGCTGAGTGCGCCTGATTATCAACAGTATATCGCCGATGGAAAAGTGCAGATGGAGGTGTTTGTCGTGTAAGTTGTCTTCCATCTTCGCTTCATCCATCTAACCGCATCAGGTACGCTCCGATTGACACCGAAGCCCGCAAGAACCCTATCCCAGGCTGGCCGGGAAAACGAACAATCAGTCTGGTGAATGTCCTGGTTGACCCTCTTTCTCGAGGAACCATCAAGCTCCGCTCCAGCAACCCCTTCGATGCACCTATTCTCGATCCCAAGCTCCTCTCCTCCCCAGTCGACCGATCTGCGTTCTACGAAAGCGTCCGAACAACCGCGGCTGCGATCCAAAAAGTCCACAGTCTAGGGGCAGTGGAATTCGGCGTTGACGAAGACCTCCGCAAGGACTGGTCTGACAAGGCGGTTGAGACGCGTATCAAACGCAGCGGGGGGACGGTGTATCATCCATCTGGGACGTGTGCGATGGGTAGTGTGGTCGATACAGAATGCCGGGTGTTGGGGATTGAGGCGTTGAGGGTTGTCGATGCGAGTGTGTTTACGATTCCTCTGGCGGCGCATTACCAGGCGCCGACGTATGCGATTGCTGAGCAGATGGCGGATATTATTCTGGATTCATTTTGATTATTCTGTTCTATGAGAGATACAAATATTATAATATAATACGTTGTAGGCAGGGCTGATTCAGCAATGATGATGTAGTTATATTGATTTAGGCAACATTATCTGCCTGATATACACTTTCTACATCAATTAATTCAGATTCTCTCTTCCTCATCCCATCCATCTCATCAACAAGATGAAGAATAAGCTAAGCCGCATCTTGAGGCGCAAACACAAAAGGAGAATCCCTAAAGATGCAAGCCTCCCAGGACTCCCCACAGAAATACTCCTGCTCATAATAGACTAACTCGGCGATATAATCGACAAAGCATGTCTAATACTCGTGAGCTATGCCATTCTTTTCAAACTAGGATCCTCGTATTGGATTGAACTCCGAGATACTTTCTTTCCTATGCAATTTCTACGACGCTTGCAGGAAGGCACCGAAATGGAACTATGCGAGCCTTGTTGTCGTCTGCATCCTATCCCAAAGCCCAGCTGGCGGACGAAAATCTCTCGACGACCGACTCAAACTCGCTGCGCTCAAACTATGGCGGGAGGCTGGTTATCAGAGGTATACTTTGATGTCCACTCCCGTTGGGGAAGACCTGGTACCGATTCAAATGTCAAGGCTTGGACATGGCCGTGAAGCGATATAACCGTGGACGCAGGCATGGGATCAGCCCACTGTCTCTGTCCCATCTCTAGATCAACACCTACAACCCTGGAATGACAGCGATGGTATCCGTGAAACCTGAATGACGTGGTCATGGGTTCTATATACAGGGAGTTCATCCGACGCCACGACTTCAATTCCAAAGACACAAACGTATCGAGCATGCTCAAGTGTCGCTATTGCGAGCTCGACTTCCAGCTAGAGAGTCGCAACTACCCTCACGGCCCGGCAGTAATCGTGTCCAGATGGCTTGGTCTCGGGGACCGTTCCTACGAACGGCGCTGGAACTTGTGCACAACTGAGCACCAGAAGACGTTCAGGAATTTGGGTGTTGTTTTTGAGTTTGGGCGGATACGAAAGATGTTCCTGGCTACGGATGGGCCGTCGTCGGAGTTTATTGCGATGAAGTATGAAAAGTATCTCTTTAACAACCGTTTCACGGGGTGTATGAGACAGTGGACGCCGCATACTTGGATATTGAGGGAAGAGGTGTTGTGGTTGTGGGAGTGACTAATTAGACTGTTATTGCTATTCTATAAGGTTAAATAAACTTGAAGTTGCTGATATCGAATGAATGCCTATAGACAGTATGTCATACAAGTGATGTCGTGATTGGCGGGCAAGTGCGGGGGAAGCTGTTATCACTCCCCTCTTTATTTTCTATTCCTCCCTTCATTTTTCTCTGCCATAGACCAGAAAAGAAATGCATACTCGAAAGTATCCTCTCTCACCACCTACTCTCTCAGAGCTAGCAGAAACACTCAAAGTCCCTCTCTCGACAAACTATGATCACTCAACAGTCCGCGTCATCACCTGCCCCGACCTCCGCAATGCCCCCTTCCACCTCGCCACCCCAGGCATTTCAGGCGATGAGAAAATTGCAGACGTAGGCGGCCAGGCAAATCTCTTCCCCCGCCCCCGTCTAGACAAGATATATTCCATGCCTGAACTCGCCAAAGCGATGGAGATGGGCTCTGAGCGGGGCGGGCTACTCGGTGCCGGGGCTGGTCCATTCCACGTCATTGGTCGGAACTGCGAACTTGCGCCAAATTTCAGCTGGGAGGGTGGGTTCGAGAATGTCGATAATCGGACTCGTGTTATTCAGATTCGTCCGGATACGGGGGGTGTTGGGGTGGGCGTGAGTCCATCTGTGGATTGTGCTTTGATGGTGAATTTGTATGGGTCGTTGGGGGAGACGGGGGAGGTGATTAGGATTACTGCGCGGAAGAGGAGAGGTGCTGAGAAGAGCTTCACAGAGTGTATCCAAACGGCACTCAAGGAAGCGTACGGTGATTCTCAAACGATCAGTCTCGGGGGTGTTTTCGTGGTCAGGTCAGGCAAGGCACGGTATCACGTTATGCCTGACTTTCCGCCAGAGAATGAACTGCCATTCAAGAACCGCAAGCAGCTGGAGGAGTGGCTGACTTATCATGACTTTGGCAGTCCCATGGTGTGTTTGTCTGTTCTGCACTCTGCGGATCCAGACAAGCTCGGTCTGCGGATGGAGCATACGCACTGCTTTTCTGCGGAGGAGAACACTGGAGGGCATTATCATTATAATCTGAAGGATGAGGAGGTCGAGTATGAAGGATATTTCAACGCTGCAAAGGTGTTGTATCGAGTGGATGCGGCGGAGGCTTAAGCTTGTTTGACCGTCTTCTGTTTGGCATGGATAGATCTAGGATAATGCATGCAGCCTTCCCTCCCAATGAATCGGAACAAAATAATAGTATATATACTGTCAGACGCTTGCTAGCAATATTCAGGCTCTAAGCGTAAGATCACAGCGGAGTACGAGAGCGGCTGTTGCAGGAGACTACCCACCTTTTATGATATGTAGTAATGAGGGTTGGCCATGGGCTGACCATCATACACAGGATCTAAGTAATTGTTAAAAGGCTTTGTGTTATTCTTGTATAAGATAAATATCCAACATAAATAGCGACTTGTTTAAAGTTAGGATGGTCTTGAGCAGAAAGAATAAAATCTACTGAGAGGAGGCATACCGTCTATTTTTACTTTTGGATAGACCAACCCACCTCTTGCATCTTATATGCCGTCCTCTCAGTTTCAGTCTTATTATTCCAGCTTCTTGTCGAACAATTTTGACTCATGATGTACTTGAAATCCGTACAACGGTTCTGGAAATGCGCAGACGTGCCATGAATGGAGGGAGGGAGTGGAAGAGATATTAGAGCATTATTCAATTACAAGTCAGAAAAGCCGTTCAACATTCCATACACAGGTAATGAATAGCTAATAAACATAAAGCATCTACAGCATTGTTATCAAATTTACTTTTTAACCTACATGTCCGTTTTGCTTTCCTCCCCTATATGTGATTTCGCATAAATGGTAGCCTAGTGAAGTGGGATTGGGGATCGGGAAGTTGACTACCCTGACTGCACGAGGCTTGATGGTGGATGACCCTTGATAGAACGCGTAGAATGATATATAATTGACTATATAAACATCTGTAAATGCTGGAGTGTTTGATTTCTATCTGTGTAGACGGGTCCGGTTGTCCGGGCTAATTATATTCCTTACTGTTGTATATGTGACCTGGCACGTGATTAGATTGGTTAGTAAGATTCGCCCACAGTAGTTAACATACAATTTTGGATATCTTGACATACAAGTAAATTTTCTATATAGAGTCATTATTCTTAAAAATTTATCCAAACTCCCGCAGTCGCCATCCGCAACCAGCTATTTATCCTTTTGGTGATCTGCTTGATTTAAAGTCGATTCAATATGTCGAGGGCATGGATAAGTCCGGAATCATGGGAGTTTATAGCCTCGTCCATACCGCTGGCTGTATTCGAAGGGTGTCTCGACCCGGGGCTCATCGTTGTGGATGGTGGGTGAACTTCCTTGCGGAATAGGAGCATCATTTCCGAGATTTCGAAAGTTGATGTTGGTCATATCCCGTGACAACTGTTGGATTGAAGCATCGCTGATGTACCCCCCAACTTGCCTCGTTCTCCACCCAACCCCTCGGTTGTTACCATGGAGAATCTTCCCATTAGTCGAAACCATGAATTGAAGGGCATCACCGGTGGCGTAATTGTTAATTTTGCTGAAGTTCTCCTTTAGGTTGTTGTCAGCCTTGGTGCAGATGTCCATGCATTGACGAGCCGTCTCCCATTCATCTCGCAGCCTGGCAAGGTCCGTAAACTCCTCCTGGGTTTGTGACGTCGTAGGTGACTTCGATTTTGCCAGCAAACGATTCATTAAGTCCTGCATATGCTCTTCTAACTTCGTCATCGTGAGCTTCAGGCTAGTTTTGCATTCCTGCAGACCCTCGTTGGTGACTTTTTCGGGGGAGTTATCTAAATCACCCAATGAAGAGAAACCACCCTCGTCCTTGGACGTGGGCTGGATTTGTTTGATGTGCTCGGACAGCTGCGCACAGATTTGAAGGCATTTTTCCGTGCTTAACCGTTCCTCTTTGATGCGGCGCAATTCTATCACATCCGAATCGGAATTGGCCACTGTTTTCCCCAAGACAAGCTCCAGTTTTCCATCGATATTTTCCAGATGAGCTTCGAGGTCAGCCTTGGCTGTTTCAATAAGGTCCTTATAGCCTTCAAGGCTTTCGGCGTTGATGGATGATTTACGACTGACGAAGATGTTAAGCAAAGTGAGGTGAGGGTGGCAAAATAAACTCAAAAAGACAAAGGAAAAACAAATAAACAAATAACCAGCAGTAGTTACTGGCTTGAATGGATGCGCAGAGGAGAGACTTACAGGTTCGCATCGGTAAGGGCTATGTTGATCGTCAACTGGTATTGAGCCAGGACTCGCCTGAAACCGTCGATATCATCCCCCATATATCTTAATTTGGCCCAGTCTCGGAAGCTCGTCCGGCTGCCGCCGGACCGTGATGAGCATTTGATTAATTCCTCCCGAAACTCGTTACAGGCGTTGCCACATCGGAGTAGTGGAAGGTCAAGGACGGAAAGGTTTACGTCAGTCGTCGCCTGTATTGTTTCGGCGAGCGGACCAAGAACCCCACTCAGAGCCTCAAGCTCATCTAGAAGGTCGCGTACCCGTTTCTGATGGGAGCGGAAACTCTGAACGGTCTCATATAGTGTAATACTGGACTGAAAAGCGAAAGATGCCAACGCTAGCACTCCAGAAGCTATACCTATAGGTTCTGCCATGGTGTTGATCAGTTAATGTGGGAAAGAGTTTGATGCTGACGCCCAACGGGCGGGCTGAAGGTTTATATCCGATGAGGGGCTGTCCATGAACTGGCAGGCTGAAGTAAGCAAGCGCCCACTTGAAACGGGTGAAGGCCCGATCGCGGGAGGCTGGCGGCTAAGTCAACCAACTGAAATTTTGGTTGGACATCCTATTTTTATTGTTTTTATTTTTGTCACTAGCAGTGACTTGATGGATAATCGCCCAAAAAATTTGTCTTAATTGTTTTGGGCGCGATCATAGAATTTCCCGTTCAATCTGAGAAAATCTGCCTATTTTCCTTTGCAACCATTAGCCGCAGCAGCTGATAGGAGAGTCAGCACCTTTCAGCCTCATGCTCGAGTAGTTAATCAGCAGCCAAATACAGTCACATCATGTGATCATACAAACTGCCATTGACTTAAAAGATATAATGGTATACTACAGCAACTGTGACAACCCCAAACAATTAAGATGATTGGAATCGTAGGTAAACGACGACACATTAGGACGAGGAAAGGAGGATAATAATATTATAAAGTAATGGGTCGTACAAGTCGAGTTACCAACGAATTTGCAATTCAAGTTGAATAATCAGTTGAGGGTAAACCCTCCTGTAATACAATTTAGGCGACCTTTATAAATACAAGCCTTTGTTATGTCACCAAGTAGAATATATAATGTAGGTAGAAATACGACATAATAGTGTTTGCATGTTGAAAAAACCAAAGAATAAAAAAATTTCACAGGTTTCGGCCACAACTTGCTTCCCATCATTCACCGTAGAATAGTGATAAAACCCCATGTTAGGGCAGCTATAAGCACATGGGCCCTCCCATTCTAAGTGTAATGTATTTTCATGTTCTTTTTTTTCACAATTCCTCTTTTTCCGCTCCCTTTCCTCCCGTTTCCAACCTTCAATCTACTGTCCTATTGCAGTAATCATAGATACAGTTCATGGCTTGGACTGTGTTTGTTGTGATTGTCTCTTTACTTTCTCTCCATCTATGGAGAAAAGTCATATACCACCGAACAAAAGAGTACAGCAGTTTCCCCCAGCTCCCCCCATCTCCAGTATGGGGTCATTTGCCTATAGTCATAAGCTTTATACGAAAAAACACACAAAACTATCACTTTGGTTGGTCAATCTGTCCCATATTGAACAGCAGCTAATAATCAGATGAATTATTCCAAACAATTCGTGATCGACTCGACAACCCCCCACTCTATCTTATGGATGCGCGGCCATTTAGCTATCCAACATGCATTATCTGCGACCATGAAGTGGCGGAGCAGCTATCTAGAAGTACGACACTTTTCCAATACAGTGTCCCCAAATCCCCGACTATGGTGGGCTTTTTCGCGGACTTGATGGGCCCAACCTCCATTGCTCTTGCAGAGGTAAGATCGAAGGAATTAGGAGGCATAGCAGTTACTGACCAGAATGTAGAACGAACGCTGGAAAGGGCTGCGCAAGCGGTTCAGCTCAGGGTTCTCTCACATGTATCTGACTAGTTTGCTGCCCTCGATCCTGGACAAGGTGCAGTTGTTTCTGGCAAATCTAGACCATTATGCCACCACCCGCGAAGAATTCTCAATGGATTCACTGGCTTCGCAATTGACATTTGACATTATAGGCGACTATATTCCGCCTTTTATCCGAAAGAACTGGTGTCCTGACATTTTCCTACAGGCGCAGTCGCTCTGGATACCAATATGGATGCCCAGCTCGGAGAAAAGAAGCAAAGCCAGATATTCCGGCTGTTCAGCGAGCTACTATCGACCTACCGTGTAAGCAATGGCATATGGGCACTTCTGCCTTCTTACCAGAAGCGGCGTCTCGCTTGTCATCTTGATATGCACATCAAAGATATCATCAAAAAAACCTTCGAGGAGCAACAAGCAGACCCGCAAAAGCAATCTCGCAGCGTCATATCCCTCAGTCTAGCTGGGCAGAATGTGCTAACATCCGAACTTCTAACCGAGACCTGCGACCAGCTGAAAACCTTCCTGTTTGCAGGTCACGATACGACAAGTGCTTTGCTGCAATGGGCATTCTACGAGATGAGCCGAAACCCACGCGTCCGCGACCTTGTTCGCCTCGAGCTTGATGCCATTTTTGGCCCCGAGTCGTCCCCATCCGCCATCCGAGACCAGATCCTGAAGTGTGGTGAAGATGTTCTTCAGAAGATGACATATACCTCCGCCATGATCAAAGAGACTCTTCGCCTATACCCACTAGGTTCCACTGCACGTTACGCACCACCAGACTCGGGGCTAAATGGCCGATTGCCGAATGGTCAAGAGATGTGTCTTGATGGAGTTGTGCTATATAGCTGCCATAGAATCATACATCGGAACAAGACAGTGTATGGTGACAACGCTAACGAGTTTTACCCTGAGCGCTGGCTGGGAAGCTCAGAAACCAACATCCCCATATCCCCAAGTGCCTAGCGGCCCTTTGAGCGCGGACCGCGGAATTGCATGGGACAAGAGCTGGCCAATATCGAGACCCTTGTGATTTTGGCATGTGTGGCTCGGCGATATGACTGGGAAAAAGTCGGGCTCGGGGCAATCGAACGCGATGGCCCCGATGAGCCCACTAGTAAGGTGAATGGGCAATACGAAGTTGAGTCCGAGGTGTACAATGTAAGTGCCGGCCACAACATCGAATTGATATACAGCCTTGTTAACAGATTACAGACACTGGAGATCAGCTCAAAGCCTGTTGATGGAATGAGAATGCGAGTCAAGCTGGCAGTATAGGATCCAGAATGTGACTGCAGTAAGGACATTTACATACAGAACATATGTGTATCTTTCAAGAATATTCAGTTGCAAAAAGTATGTACTACTGCGGGCAGTCGGGCGATAATATCAGGCCTCACTTAGGATCAAGATACGTGGACGAATGGTAGTCAGGTACCTACGTATACATGTGTCGCAATCCCTAACCAATCCAATACAAAACTGGTACTTGATTGATGCTTAATGAGTCTTGATTTCAAGGCAAAATTAGGTTTCCTGCAAAGGATCAAAAGTGATTCAGTATGTCTATCATCAGCCACCCTTACTGTAACCATACCCCACCATTCTCCCTTGCGTAGATGCCATCCCAGCTGAACCCTTCTCCATACTAAAGTGGGCGATCAAGGCAACCATGCCCCACCGCCAAGGCTGTCGGGTGGAAACGGCCCAGTTCGTTAGGTCAATGCTTACTTGACTGGCTGAATGTTCACAAAGATCCACATCATTAGGGTTGTTCAGCTATGATGTCAGATGTACACTGCAGATCAGCTCAGCTGAAAACATTTCCGTAATCGCTATCAATTCAAGGTTAGACAAGTCCCACTTGCACGGAATCCATGGAACAGCAGGATATGCTTTCGAGCGAGTTAGATAAGGCTATTATCTACCAGAGAAAGATGACCCAGTTACAATCATTGCTGGGCATATCAAGTGCCTTAATATTCTTAAAATCTGTACTTACTGTTGACTACTAGGTTCAATTACCCAAATAAGTGTTAGTTTTGCTATGTGTTCATCTGGAGTGGTCAGGTGAATGGTGTCTTAATAAGTTGATGGATGCATTTCTTTGGCTAAAAAGCTTAGAGCTGTGCTGTTGTAAGACAATCATTCTGAAACATCTTTGCTGTGGGGGGTTAACTGCTTTTGGATAGGGTTTCCCTTGTACTTATTGTGTCACATGAATGGACATGGAGTTATGAAGTTAGTTGGGTGTTGAAAATTAAAATTACGTCTTTCAATTTAATTACAACTTGAAAATATTCACTTGTAGAGAGAACTAATCCTAATAACAACTAATTATAGGTAATTTTTTGCTTTATAAGAAAGCTAGCTATAGGGCTTTAGGGCAGACAACCTGTATTTATCATCTGACGTGAGCATATTATCGAACTCCGCCAATCCTCATTGCCAGGAATATTCACCTGGAACTATAAAAGATCCTCCTTCCCTTCAAGACGCTGTCATTATGGATCTTTTGGTTGATGTTCTTGACCCGCCTCTTTTTGATCCGTTCTACAGCAGGATCAAGGACTTGGTTACTGACTATGTCTGTCTTGTTGACAGCCCGGAGGGGATATGGGAGATATCAGACAGAGAGATTCCATATGCAGCAGCATTGAGGCACGGAATATGCGATATCATTGAATCTACCAGCTTCTGGGATCGACAAAGCATAGTTAGGCAGTATCTCAGTGCCATGGCCATCACAATGTGCGGCTATCAAACGAAATAGTTCCAGAGAATCCAGCTAACTTATATAGGGTATTGAGCACGCTGTTCTTCTTTATCTGTGGAAGCATCTGCTACTATCTTTATTTTGACCCAGCCTTCAAATCGCACCCGAAGTTTCTCAAGAATCAGGTGCGACAAGAAATACGGGAGTCTATGCTTTCAATCCTCTTTGTCAGTATCTTCACAGCCCCAATATTTGTGGCCCAGTTTCGAGGATACTCGAAATTATACGCCTCCCCCGAGGCAGGACCGGGAGATTGGTATGAGATTGTCCAGTTCCCACTCTTTGTGATCTTCTCCGATACGGGAATGTACTGGCTTCATCGCATGTTTCATCTACCCTTGCTTTTCAACACAATGCATAAAGGCCACCATCGCTATATCATCCCGACGCCATTTTCCGCCTACGCTTTCCATCCTGTCGAGGCGTACATAATGAGCCTGCCAGCCCACGCTTACTGCTTTGCCCTGCCAATGTCCAAGTTTGCGTACATTGTGACATTTGTTGTGACTAATATCTGGTCTTTTCTACTGCGTATGTATCATGGATTTAGGTGTTTGGCTTGTGCTTATAGATATGAGAAAATACAGATGACAACAGTGACGCTTTCCATACCGTTCATCACAAAAATGTCAAATTCAACTTTGGTCAGTTCTTGCACTCGTGGGACCGGTTGGGTGGGACCTATCAAGACCCAGTCCGATTTTTTTCGCCGCGGCGATCTGGTCAATCGATTAAGCAGCCAGAATAGCCCTATATGCTGGAGGAACTCATATACGGCACAATTGGAACAGTGACAAACTACTCTACCGTATCTTTTAAAAGTGATGATCAAATGCTAGATAGAAAGATCAAAAAAATATAGAAAAGCAGTCTTTTTAACCTTGTGGTGTGTGCTCAATGGTGGAGACAATGTAGTCACCCACATCCTGTCACACCGCCAGTTCCGTATATTTCAATACAAACATACATCCCAGAAATGTAAATAAAAAATACCATAGAATTTATTAATCGAAGATCACCAAGGGCAATTTCCACATTCCCACTGAGTCGACTACCTTTCGGATCTATAATATAAATGTATGTCCATTCTACTCGTAATCCACTTGCCATACAACACATTCAGTCATGAACCCGCCAGCGAAAATGTCTTCTCAACAGCCACGCAAAAAATCAACCGAGTATTTTGTTGAAACAGCTTCCTTTTTCCTGGTAACAGGTAGTCCCGTCCTCATCCTCTTCTACTGGATATGCTATGAGTTTTTCGAAACCTCACTCTCAGCAACGGTGGCCGCAGCCCAGTCAGAAGGAATTCTTCAATTTTTCAGCACCAGACTGCCATGTGTCGACATGCCCTCAATTCTGGCATATGCCATATGGACTTTGTTTCAAGCGGTGCTTTTCACATTTCTCCCTGGATCTCTGGAGTTAGGGCTCCCGACACCTTCTGGAAAGCGTCTTTCCTATAAGATCAATGGCCTTGCTGCTTGGGTTGTAACTTTGGGATCGATGGTTGTGGCACACTACACTGGATTGGTTCCAATGACGTTTATCGCGGACCACTGGGAAGGACTGGTCTGGACGGTGAATATCTACAGTCTGGTAGCACTGGTTATCTTTCATCTGAAGGCTTATTGCTGGCCGGATAGCCCCGAGGATGATACATCTACTGGTTCGTTCGACAGGATATCTCGCTGAAAAGCGCATAGTTTCTGGAATGAGGAGCTAAATCCAAACCAGGGTTCTTTTTCACCGACTTCCTGAATGGCATCGAATTCAATCCCCGCTTCGGTAAGCACTGGGACATCAAACACTTTCACAGCACTCGAGCTGGAGGTGTCATTATTTGGAACGTGGTGTAAGTCCTATTGAGATGCTGAATGCTCAAACAAAAACTATTGCAATCACGGATGGTTGACAGTAAAAAGGGACTTTGCTTTCGCTGCTGCCCAGTACTATAGCCTTGGCTATTTGACAAACTCCATGGTTTTGGCCGTTGTATTACGATTGTTGGTTGTTTTGGATTTCTTCGCCAACGAAAAATGGTACGTCCGAACTAAAACACCCTACGTTATTTGTTTTTTCAGACTGCTCACATGTTTGGGCTTGTCTGTACCAGGTTTATTGGAACTTTGGACATTGCATATGAACACTTCGGGTTCTATTATATCTATGGATATTCAGCATTTATGCCTGTGTTGTACACCCTTCAGGCACAATACCTTTATCGCCATCCTGAGTCGTTGTCGACGCTGAGCATCGTGTTAATCACTGTTGCTTGGGTGGCCGGCTGGGCATTGACGCTGTGGGCGAACTACCACAAAGACATCACTCGCGAATCCCAAGGCGAGTGTACGATTTGGGGCGAAAAGGCCAAGACCATTACATGCTCGTACCAAACTGCGGGTGGCAAGACCCATAAATCACAGATTCTGTACTCTGGTATGTATTATGGGTTTTTCCTGTTAGACGATGGCTGACAAGGCATAATAGGCTGGTGGGGAGTTGTTCGACATGCCAACTACCTGGGAAACATCATCTTCACGTATGCCTTGTGCGCGACATGTGGTTTCCAATCGGTCTATCCCTGGACAGAGGCTATCTTTGTCACTGGCGTCATGGTGCATCGCTGTTTGAGGGACGAGAAGAAATGTCTGAGCAAATACGGAGCGCAATGGGAAGAGTACT
Source organism: Aspergillus wentii DTO 134E9 (assembly GCF_001890725.1). Lineage (NCBI taxonomy): Eukaryota > Fungi > Ascomycota > Eurotiomycetes > Eurotiales > Aspergillaceae > Aspergillus > Aspergillus wentii. Next base: position 255,431 of record NW_024467839.1, read on the forward strand.
GCAAAAGGGTTCCTTGGAGACTAATCCCCGGCATCTTTTGATATAAGGATTCTTTGATCCAGGTCAAGATATTGGATGTGATCATCTCGTCAAGGAAAGAGGTTAACACTGCACCCATAACACAATATATTCGGCCCTAGGCACTGATGAGGGGAGGCAGGGAAGTAGCTGCATCCTTATTTATTACCCTTAGTATAGGCTCCAATGCTTAGTATTCAGATCAGTAAGCCAAAAAATCTATACTAGGATATCATGCCTGAAACCACTATATAGCAGCCGGCGTCCACATCTTCAAAAACTAAAAATAAATATATAAAATATGCAAAATCATACACCAGCCTTTGAAGGTACGTCGCTGCTGTTATATCTAGTAGATGCAAGCTTGTCTCTGACAAATAATTAGAGGGTGCCACAATCCCGCTTGCTGGCATGACCGCGGGCCTTGAGACTTCAGCTACCATTTGCCATGGGATCCGGTCAGCTTTTCCAATAATCTGTGTTTACAAAACACAGAACCCTATTGTATATTCCTTCATTTTTTCATCCTGGTTTTCTCCACATGAAGTCCCTATACTCTGTCAACTCAACCCGCTCTTGTCGGAAGAGCCCACGGACAGCATCCCAGCCCCTTTCAAGCCGCACGACATCCGAGTCACAGCAGACGCAAAGACATTCTCATGTCATTCATCCGCAGGATGTGCTGGTCTTTCCATCTTCTTGCTATTGATCGAAGGATCCCCTGGCATGACGCAGCGTCTAGGCGAGTGTTTGCTACTAGCGACAAAATGCGAAGCCACATAAATCCACTTATCATCCCAACTCGCAACTCTGCTCCAGACTTCGTACAGTTGGTTCGGCTTGATTTCTCGGTGAAAAGTGCAGGACGAGCAAGCACCTCTCGAAGTTTTCGGTGGCCTCGACCTTTTCTGCCAGGGCATTCTACAGGCCAAGATGAGCGAGAGAGCACAACTTCTCGACTTTGAATTTGTTGAGTATTGTGTCAGACGCATGATACTGCTAAGCTCCGGGAAATCAGCCCTTCGCATGCAGGCCTCTGTTTGTACTCCGCGTTGCATGTAGCTTTGAGCTGTGTTCCTGTATTATATTCTCACGAATGGAGAATAATATCAGCAACAGCTTCTCCAAGAGCGTACATCGGCGCTTGGTAGTGACCAGCGATAGGTACCGGCAATACACTCGCATCGCAAACACGTAGATTCTCAACCCCCAGCACTTGACATTGACTGTCAACAACCTGGCCCATGGACACAGTCCCGGCATTCTGATAGAAGCCCCTTCCGAGATATTTAATCCGCTCGTCGAGCTCTTCATTAGTACAGGTACTATTCAATGGCTTTTGCCCTGGCGGTGGTACTTCTCCCATCACAACTTCCTGGGCAGCGTCTGTCTCCATGATGCGGTATGCTAATCGCATCGTGGCATGAAGAGCAGCACGATCTGTGGCCATTTCAAGATAGTTTGGATCAATGATCGGGTTTGAGGTTGGATCTGTATTTGCAAGGGTGACTCTTCCTCGACTTGTGGGTAAGAGCAAAACACAACCAGTCGTCATATGCTCTCCGTCTGGAGTAATTATGGACTGAGAACCTCCTCCATTAATAGGAGTGTAGTAGATTATTACCTCGCCGTTGCAACGACCCTCTTGAACAGATGGATCATTTGAGTCAATGTTATCAGCTTTGGCAGCAGCGATGAGTTCATTATGAGGAGTGGGCATAGTTATAACCCAGTCTATCGCATTCCCGCGGAGATATTCTGGCTTGTTGAATTGAGGTGATCCAACTGCTAAGCCCTTCTCTGGATTCTTGACTTTCCAGGTCATTGTCACTGCGGGATGGTCATGATAATTATAACCAACTGGCAGATCAGCTATACACTGTATGCCATGTTCTTCTAAATGTGCCTTTGGTCCGATGCCAGACAGCATGAGAAGTTGAGGTGATTTCAACGCTCCACAACTAACAATAACTTCCTTTCTGGCCGTGTATCGGGATCCATCAGTCAGCGTAACGCCAGTCGCTATTCTGGACTCGTCTATGTCAATAGAAGCAACGATACTATTCGTAAGTACCGCTACCTGGGACAAATCGTATGCTTTGCCTGCTGGCTGACGTTGCGCGTTCTTCCAGCTTTCTGTTAAGTAGCTGAACCCCAGAGGATTCCCACTATTAGCATCGGGATTGAACTCAATGCCAACAGCTTCTAAAGCGTTACGTATCGGCTCCCTGAGCGGATAATCGCGTTTCCCTGCCGTCGTGGAAATCGGGCCTGAGAATCCATGGATCTCCGGACTAGCAGCAGCATCGTAATGCGTTTCTGTCGCTTTTAAATATCTCAACATATTCTGGTAGTTCCACCGATCATCGCCCACAGCCTTGGCCCAGGCATCATAATCAACTGAATGTCCTCTAGTCCACATCCCATAATTGACGGCAGTCGAGCCAGATAGCAACCTTCCGCCGTGGGTGGTGACTGGTCGATCTCCGAATGCCGCTTGTTTTGTCGTCGTGAAATTATAATTCAGCTGGCTTTCGCGAAGATGAGCCGCACCAACTGGGCTCATAACCAGATTGTTGTAGTCTTCGGGGCCTGCTTCAATGATGAGGACACTGTGGCCAGTGTGAGAGAGGCGCGAAGCTAGGACGCAGCCGACTGTGCCTCCACCACAGATGATAAAGTCATATGTTGACATTTCGCTGGTTTATGTATTGAAGGGGGATTTTCTGTATAAAGAGTGGCAATACCGTGGATATAGCACTATTTAGTCTGGTTCAGCAGTTCGAGTTGTCCGCAAAGTCCGACATAATCCAGAGTGCGCGATAACCCACAAAAACGAAACGATGGAAAAGAGAAAAAAAAATCAAAAACATACAACAGCAGGGATTCGCTGGTGGTCACCCACCCAACTACTAACCTGCCGGCGTGTGGCTTAAGTACGGCTGAGCGGACGGGAAGCCCTGTTCTCCACACCCTGTGGTCGTATGTGCTAGAAAGAGCATGTTAATAAAATATATTGGAAAAATAAATCTAGGGGTTAGTTTAGGGATTAACACCAGATCACTTCTAGTAAGAGTATAAAACACAATTAGCATCAGAGTTGTCAGAGTTGTTCTATCAGGGTTATCCTTACTAGAGTCAGACGAGTCCAGATATTATTCCTGTCTTTTATCCACATGTTCTATAATCTAGACTTTTAGCATCAAGTCTCTCTGTTGTCTGGAATATATGACAGTAGAAGCTCTTTTAGAAAGAGCAATAACACAGGACAAGCTTTTCTGCCGATGCTTATTTGCCGGTTGGAAGCTCCTATTCACACAAGGCTGTGCTGACCACAAAATGTTACATAACAGTGGAAAGGATCAACATCTTGGTTGCATTTTCCTATCAACTGAATGGCTCAAGTGAAGCCAGCCCTGTTTCTTTTTGGCCCCTGCTGATCCTTGCATAGGTCTAATAAACACAGCCTTGTTCTCTGGTTTTCACATTATTCCCTTTTACCCCGCATTTTCCCTCTTCATCGTTCAATTATACAAGATACAAAGCAGAAAGGTCTACCATGGCTTTATACCAACCTTTACAATTCGATAATTCACTGAATCCCCACAATCCCAAGTCGAATTTGTAGCGAAACGCCAACACACGACGAAGCGACGGCATATCTCCGTCAGACACAGACTATGGATCCAGTACTACCCTGAACAACCAATCTTCCCCATTATCACAGATCAAAACCGAGACACATAAACGCTATGACTGGGAAGGCTCCTGGATGTGGGAGGTTGGAGGGGCTACTCTCAGTGCTATCGGCCTTAGCCTGTTGATAGGCTTGCTGGGCTATGTGGATGGAATGACTTACGCTAAATGGCAGTATTCCATCTCGCCAAATGCTGTTATATCAGTACTTTCTGCATTTACAAAAGCTGTAATGCTTGTCCCCATATCATCGTGCCTGGGCCAGTTGAAATGGAACCAGACTCAGCAGCAACCACTGCATAATTTCCAGGTTCTGGATGATGCAAGCCGTGGTCCCTGGGGCTCATTATCAGTGTTCTGGAAGATTAGGTCGCCATTAGCGATTATGGGGGCGACATTGACTATCCTATCCGTTGCTCTGGATCTTTTGCTCAGCAGATTTTTTCCTTTTCATCCAGGGATGTGATCGCTCATAATGAGACAGCGTACGTCCAAAAGATAGAGGGCTATGACTCCTCCTGGGAACATCGACAATACTCCGTTGGGGCATATAGTGTATTGAATCCTACCATGCAGACAGCAATGCTGACTGGCCTGGTCGGAATCAACAAGCCTCTTGAGCCAATATGCCCTACTTCCAACTGTGATTATCCTGATTTGTCTACACTGGGAATATGTTCGCTCTGTGACGATGTGACAGAAAAAGCAACCCAAACCTGTTTGCCCATCAGTTCCAACTCCACATTGAGAGTTAGCTCTATTTTGGGGGATCTTGGTGGAGATGACCGTCACTTTGCATCAGCTCATGCCAGTTGTTCTTACTCATCTCCAAGTGGGCTCATCCTTGACGCGCCGCTCTTTGATACCGTAACTTATGGAAAAGAACTGCTGCAGATGGTTCCTCAATCCTTCACCTCTATCGCCAGGTCTAATAATCATACAATCAGTTCAGTTTTCATGGCCACGTACGACAGCCCACTTCTTTACACCCCTGAGAACCTTACTGCCCCTGAGAAAAGGCCCAAGATGACCGAATGTTCACTATATCCATGTGAAAGGCTATATACACAGAACCATGTCTCGACTAAGAGCCGTGCTCTCCAAGTTTCAAAGAGCCAGGCAATGGTCAATGCCTCTATATCCAATAACTGGATTCACCTTATTCCCAAAAATAGAGTGACCTTTCTGCCCAATTCAAACTATTCCATCCATTGGAAAACTTGGGATCTTCTGAGAAAAGCTACTAGCATCTTCAACACCACGCTCGATCAACAACCCTTAGAGAAGGAGCCCGGTATACGGTTAGGCCCTATTATGTATAATAGCGACAATATCACCGAGTCGTTTGCCCAGATGGCCACTAGCATGACTGATAATATGCGTTCCGGTAAGGGGACCATCCATGTCCCCGGGCGAGCATTTCTAACTGAGACGTATATCCACGTTCGCTGGCTATGGATTATGCTTCCAGTAACATTAATTGTCTTGTCAATTCTGCATCTAACAGTCATGGCGGTCATGAGTCGCGGTCAACCTGTGCTGTGGAAATCGTCTATCCTACCAGTCATCATGGGCCGCTTGGAGACGACGCCTGAGCATGAGATTGCTCATCTACGTCATATGGGTGAAGTGCAATCTATTTCAAAGAATATTAAGACGGTGGTGAGACAAGAGGATCGCCTTGTGTTTTCAGAGGAAGATTAAAAGTTTTGTTTTAGTGGATTATATACTTCTATATCATTCTATGCTACGGTAATTAATACAAAAGCATATTTTAGAACACAAAAAGTTTATCTGTGCTGCCTTTTTTTTTTTTTTTCGGCATAATGTAGGTGGCACGGTAACATATATATATATATAGAAAAGAAGACTCTGCCCCATCTTTTTGATGGGATGCTAGTAGAACAGAAAAGTACTATCTGATATAACGATATAATCTTGTCCTTTATGTATTTAACCTGAAAAAGAAACCATCAATATCAACAACTTTAAAGTAGATTGTCGCCATACAGAGGATCGTTGCAACTCAGCAAACAAGAACACAGTAGCAGTGACTCATGATTCAAAAAATGCTGCCTGCTTTCAACAAGAAAAAGGTGCCGTGGTCTAGTGGTATGACGTCACGTTGTGGCCGTGCCAGCCCCGGTTCGATTCCGGGCGGCGCCAGTTTGTTATATTTTTTCTTTTTTCTTTTTGCGGTCAGTAGTGACTGGGTTCTTTTAAAATGGATCCTGCTGGAAAACCATTATTTTTATTAATATATCATGATAGACAAGAGAATTAGGTCTCATCACACAGTATTGGGGTGATCTCTACTATGGATAGATCTAGTCTTCCCCGCTATGCAGAGCAGTCACACGAACAACCAATCAGCCCTAAACAAAGTACCTTGGATCCTATGTGATGCAAATGCTCAGCCTTGCTGACGATAAATCGCTGATAAATAGCGCATCCCAGTCAAGTGAGGGGTTCGGGAATATTTGCTTTACTGTCCCTGGATAAATTGCCATGGCGAAAAATAGTCTTCCTGGTCTATGTTCGGATTGTATGACACGATGCGCCCGGCTTACGTTTCTTTTTCAAAAAGTTGATGATGACGATGATGATGGTTCAGAAGCTGTTTATGGGCTTTTGCGGAGGGTTAAGTATGTATGTATCCACTGGTGAAGGGGTTTGGTAATAGCTCATTCTATAGGAGACTTTCGAATGCGCTCTCTGCTCTGTCGATAATTATTTCGCAGCATGGAAGTTCGGATTATCTCGACTCTCTCTACGATGAGACCAAGTCAGTATTGCAATACTGCAGGAAAGCTTGCAGTGTTCTAGAAGAGGAAGTTCTGGAAGACTCTGTCCCTGATATGCACTCGCTCATTTCTGGAGAGCGCGTCCGTATCTGCATCAAGTCTAGGGATGCAAAGGTCCTAGATCTACTCATGGAGGTTTACGAAAATGTCATTACTCTACTTGCAGTGGTAATTCTTGGGTGAGTTTATATGCAGCCGCTGAGTATAAGTATTGACATCAACAGATCCTCTGGGCGAACATCAAGCTCATTTAAAAAGACATATCGCAAGCACTCACAATCCGCTCGACGAGGCATGAAAAAGTTTCAATCATCTCTACAGAAGCATTTTGACACCCATCACCGCGACGATACTCTTGTCGATCGCATCTTCGACGAAGACAACGACAGCCATGTGATATCTGGGCTGAATCTCCTCCTTGAAGAGATGGAGGATACTTTCCAAAGTCGTGACGACGCATCGATAAGAAGTAGAAGATCAACGCGAAGGTCTGTCAGATACTCCAAGCTGAGTTCTTCGAGCGAAAGCAGCGACGACAGCGACGACTACATCCCGAAGAGGCAAAAAGAGCGTACGAGAAAATCCAGCGAGAAACAAGTGGAGTCCGAAGGACTTCAATCTCAAATACTCAAACTTGCCGAGGAGAAGGCACTGGCCGCATACGCGAGTGGAAACTATACAGAAGCAGAGCCGAATCTGAGACGATGCATCGAAGACAACTCCCCGCGGAAACAAAAAACGGGACTTTCCAAGACGATAGAAGAATGGAGATATATGCTAGCTTGGATATTATGGCAACGGAAAGAAGGAGATGAAGCGATTGATCTTCTGACTCCGGTTGCATCCTCCCGCAGTGCGCCTGACATGACACGGATGGACGCGAGACACTTAATGGCCATCATATTGTTTGATCGCAAAGAGTTCCAGCAAGCAGAGATGTATTGCATGGAAGCGATCGATATGAAGAAGAATAAATTAGGAAAGTCGCATCAATCGTTCCGCGATTCCACCTCGCTGTTGTCTTCGATATACCGAGCACAGAATAAGACGAACGACACTGAACTGCTCAAGGCATGGGCATCCACGCAAGAGGAGAACGATTTCCGAGCCCTTGTCGATACAGCCAAAGGATACTATGACAAACAACAACTGACCAAGGCCGAGGAAGTTGTTTTACAGTGGGTCGATACTCAAGTCGGTGATCAAGACTTGAATAGGACAGTTTGGTACGAGGGAAAGCACCGCGGAATATGGGGCCCCAACGATATGAAGTGGAGAGACGCATTCAGAAAGTCATTGCAGCAGTCCTTTGCCTGTGCATTCCTTGGTTATACAAAGGGCTGCTCAATGCTCCATATCCTAGCAGCTCTGGACCAGCCATTCCTTCTCGAGATTCTGCTAGATCAGTATGCAGCAATAAATGCAGAGACCGAAAAGACTCACTTCACCCCACTGGGTATCGCGATTTCCGGGCATTCCTCACAGGCTGTCGAGTATTTGGTGAAGCGAGGGGCAGACGTGCACACCAAATATTTCACCGACAGATCTATATTAGAAATCTCAGCAAACAGTTCAGAACTCGACTTGATTCTCTCGCAGCCTGGCTGGGACTTGGATGCCAATTTGCGCATGATTGCTGAAACCCCGCGTATGCTATCGGTTAGATCCATTGTCGAAGCGCTGATAAGCAAAGGAGCAGACATTGAAACGAAATATGGAGACGGTCAAACCACTCCTCTTCTGAAGGCGTGCCAGACTAGGTCGGAATATGATGCCAAGGAGATTATTACTCCTCTTCTCGAAGCAGGAGCTAATCCAAATGTATCCGTCAGGGGGTATATTGGGAAAAACACGTCTATTGATATGACGCCCTTGGTTTATGCTGCGAAGAATAACTTTACCGGGTGTGTTGAGTTGTTGTTGCAGTATGGGTCTGAGCTGCCCGGCTATCTGATCCGGAAACCGCACAAAGTGAACAATAATGACGCTGTCCAGTTGGTTATGGAAGCCCATAGGAAGCGAGTCAATGGTGCTTAGTTTGGCTGGGTATGCTGATGGAAAACTGGATAACATGAGGCCCTATTTTGCTTTTTTATTTGACTGATTATCGCTTCATTACGACCTTTTATAATTCATCAGTATTGGATTATCCTTTAAATATACACTACGTAGAGGATGTAAAATTACCTTTTACTCGGAGTTAGGTGCAAGCTCCACCCCTCTAGCAGACTCGACCCAATCATACCAGTTTACGTTGCCATCAAGATCCATATTGATGTCACTTGGAGTTGCAGTCACATTTCCGAAAGGATCAAGGGCCGGGTAAGCCTCAGCGCACAGCAAATGGTCAATGGAAGTGGCGTTTCCCTGGAACGTGGGGAAGAATGGACTATTATCCGGTTCAAGAGCTTGTCCAAGGTCTGTGCTTGAAGAATTCCCATCCGATGGAGGTCTAGCAGCGCCTTCATTATGTTCAAGGATGGAACTTTTGCTTGGCTGGGTTGCATAAGTAGAAGGCCCAGGTGGATTGGTAACATCGGGTGCATTCGAAATCGTTACCAGGTGACTCCATCTGCGGAGATAGATACCAGCAGTATCGGGCCCCTCTGGAAACAGTCCTGAGCTTGAGGGTAGAGGTATCTTCTCATCCTCTATTCTGAGCTGTTCGGCAATTTCCATGTCACTACTGAGTCGCTCAAGCTCGGTCCGACGATGCTTCTTTGCCTTGGCCATCAGCCTTCGCAGGGGAAACCAGATCTGCGGGTTCTTGTTGGTGTGAAGAAATCGGTTCGGGATCAACCAGATGCTATGGAGGGCTATCCAGGCCCTCTCGACGATAGGCGACCATGGACGCCGAGAAATTTCAATCAGAATGTAGACAACTGCATGCCAGTGGGTGTAAGTCTGAAACAACCAGCGCCACTGACGACAGGACTCCTCTGCGTTCAGGGCATGGTTGTACTCGGCTACCTCGATGGCCGACACTAGAAGCTTGGTCCGGAGATCGGCTGAAAAGTGTTCGCTTGGAGAGGAAAAGAGAACGGGAAGATAGATGAGAAGGTTCATTTTGGACATCACAAGCTGGGAAACTGTCGCGAGGACCCAGTATGTGATGTTTTCCGGGTCATTAGAATATTGAAGAAAGCTCTGCTGGAGACGCTGGTCGATCTCGACCAGCAGACGGCTTTGGTCTTCTGGACTTGGGGTCTTGACCTGGAAACTGTGAGCCGTAGTCATCTGCCTCGCAGCATCGCACATGGCAATTGACACGCGCGCAAACGACATGTCCGTTAAGCCCTCACGTTCTCGAGGCATCTCTTTTGAGTCTGACCCGATATCGCCGTCGTTGATATTCAGGGGAATTTTTGTATCGAAGCTACCGAGTGGGATGGTGCACTCCGTTCCCTGGTCTTCTGATGCTCTCCCATCTAGCATGCACAAAACCCACCAGACCCTCCGTCGCATTTCAATCTCATATGGGGTTAGATGGTCGAAATGAGCACTATCGTGATGTAGTCCAATAGACTGACCCATGCGGATGGCTAATCCAGTCATCATCCATACGAACTGTGGACTATCGTGCCGGCGAGCGAGGAGGAGAAAGATGGAGAATGCTTGTACCAGTACTAGATCTGGTTTGGCGAGGAAATCGGCCCTTGCCAGAGCATGCTCTAGACCGAGACGATATCTGAGATTGAGCTCTGTTTTGGCGGAACCAAAGTCGGCGATGACCTGACAATCGTAAGTACTGCTTTTGAAATACTTAGCTGTTGGAATGCAGCTTACATCGTCTTCCTCCATGGATGTTATGGCCGCGTAGTAGATGGAGAATAGTAAAGCGTCGTTGGCTGGGCTAAGACTCATGTCTCTGCCACGCATACCACGGACCATCTTCTTCACGGTGGGAAGATGAACCACCTGGGTGATGATGTTGACGTTCTCCGCAAACACGTCCAGAAGGTAGGATATCTGGGATGGTAATGGACGAAGTGCTTTAAGGTCAACAGTCGAAGAACTCAAGTTGTGTCCAAATAAGAAGGCATGGCGCTCTGAAGGCGTTCGGTTCAGTTCCTGAGTAGATGGCGTCTTTCCAAGCGATGTCTCATCCGATGTATCTAAATCCTCCGGCGAAGCACCATCGGTATCCGTCTTCAATCCATCTAGCTAGAGTTGACAAAGTTAGTATTCATCCATCCCACAATCAGAGACGGCATACTTCATCATTAACCCGAGACCAGAAGCCGCTGCTAACATAGCGACTTCGACTGGGATCTTCAGGAACCAGCCGCCCAAACTGGTTCTGTCCATGGCGTGCACTCGACGATGCTCCTTCCTGGTGCGTGGAGCTCCCAGGCGAGGTGAGTGACGACCTAGCAGAATGACCTCCTCTGTTGGCCTGTTCGAGCTGTCCATTAAGCTCCTTGACGAGATTCTCAAGATCTCGAACTCTTTCCATGACGTCCTGCGATGCCTGCGGATTCGACACCGCAGTGTTGCCGAGCCGATCGAGACGGCGTGCCCATCGTGGCGAGCGATCTTTTGCCGGAAAGACACACGCGATATTTGCCCGACGACAATTTGAACATGGCGATAATTTATCACAGCGCACCTTTCGACTGCGACATATGACGCAGCTGCGCGGTTTGGTGGTGTGGTTGGCTGTTGGTGTTTCCTTGGGGGCGCGAGATCTCGCGTGTTTCTCGGGGCCTGAGGCCGAAGTCAGGGCCGAGACTGGCTGCGACATGTTGCAAATCAGATCGCTGGATCTTCTGATCACTTTCTGGATGCTTGGATTGCTTATTTCGTCCCTCGCCAACAAGCCAGGTGATCGCGACCGTTGTCAGATTCTCTCGGTGCAGGGATTGATTGGGGGCGAGAAAAGAGCGAAAATACGCGAGACTCGGTCAGTCTTCGGCATGTGCGATCGTGCTATCCAGACGGTCAAAATGCATATAAAAACATCACTTCATCCTGTGGAATGGCTTGGATAGCAGACACAGCTCAGACCACATCCACTCGAGTAATAATAAATATGACCAACACAACTGTGGCTTTCTTCGGTGCCAGCGCCGGCGTTGGCCTTTCAGCACTCAACCACACCCTCGCTGCCGGCCATCAATGCATCGCTCTCTGCCGGAATCCCTCGAAGCTCACAGCTATCTTCCCTCCAGCATCAACATCCAATCTGACCGTCATGGAGGGCAACGCACATGATGTCGATGCCGTATCCAAGTGCCTCCAAACCCCAACCGGCAAACTAGTCGACCTAATCGTGACCACCATCGGCGGGAAACCCATCATATCCAAGATGAGCGTGACACTCGACGATCCTCACGTTTGCCAGCAAGGCGCAACTGTCCTGCTTGAGGCTATCACCTATCTACGATCTCGTGGTATCACGGGCAATCCACACATCATCGCCTGTAGCACGACGGGCTTGTCCCGATTTGCCCGTGATGTCCCACTCCCTATGGTACCTGTTTACACCGTCATGCTAAAGGTTCCCGGCGAGGACAAGAAGATCATGGAAGACCGCTTTGCAGAAAGTGGTGAAGCCTACACGATTGTCCGTGCAAGTCGTTTGGTTGATGGCGAGACAGACAAGATGGTCCGGGTGGGACTTGAGGATTCCACGACTGGTACAGAGTCCAAGGCGATTGGATATAGTATTTCCAGAGAAGATACGGGGAAGTGGATTGCAGAGCATCTTGTCATGAAAAGAGATGCGAGGTATTTGAATAAGATAGCGACGATTACCAACTGATAGAAGATCATCTGGGTGACGTTATCAGGACTTGCCTTTATGGATCTAATGGTTACTTTATTTTGTCATGTCGCGCTGAATATGATGGGCTTATCCATGTATAGTATATTATTTGAAAGCAACTTCAACTCATGAAATACATTTGAATTCCCCCTTTTAATACCCCATCCCATCCATCTCGTTCATATGATATCGTCAAGCACCCTAAAAGTCGCCCGGGCTGCAAGAGGTCGGGTCGTCAGGAAGACAGCGCTTCTTAGGGACTTCACGCTGGGCGAGTTCGGTCTGGCAGGGAGTTGGGTCATCGACGACACAGCGCTTGGCGATGGGGAGGATAGAGTAAACGCCAGAAGGAGTAGGAGTGGGAAGCACCGAGGGAGTAGGAGTAGGAGTGAAGCTGGCGGGGGCAGCAGCAACAGCAGCCACGAAGACGGTGGTTGCGTAGAAGGAGCGGAGGAGGACCATTTTGGGATATGGAGTTTGGAGGGAAGAAAGGTTAATGAAGTGAGATGTTTGTTTTGAAGAGTTGTTAACGGAATGCAGGATGTTTATATAGCATGACCGTCAAACGGCAGAGTGAGACATGAAGAGGAGATGGTCCACTGCAGCGTCAAAATATCGCCCAATATGGCAGGAAAGAGCGGCAAGTTTTCATAGATTGATAATGAGACCCTGATTAACAGTGTCAATCATCTTGGCAGTCGGTAAGATGCCGGAGAGAGGTGAACTGGCCGAGGCAAGGCCCTGTATGTGTGATAAAGAGGAAATGATCGACCGCTGATCCCGGTGATATCGAGTATAGACCGATGGACATGCCTGCTGTGATTGGTGGGAGATTCGACGTTTCATTTATCTGATAACTGGGCTGTTGATCGCAATACTTCACGCCTGGCTGGTATGATGTGTGCATAGCCATGAGTCAGTCGGGCATAGATGATATTGTCTATCAATATATGGGTGATTCGGCGGTTGGCCGAGATGATGGGGAATGGCTTTAGAATGGTCCATAAATGATGTATATTGATACTGGAAACTGAATTCAATTTGAAGTTTTCATGGCTTGAGCTTAAACTGTGAAAGTAAGACACTTGGACAAAGATTGGGGTACTACTCCACAATTCTTCACAAGCCCTCCATAACCACCATCTTATCTAATCTACCACTGAGTCTGATAGATTATGCATTAATCATGGCCTGAATTCTTCAGCTGCAGGAGTCTGTGTACGACGGTTTCTTTTCTGATATACAGTATAGCCAATCGATGCAATTGACAAAAGGCTGCAACAAGTTAGTATGAATCATACTTCTCATCCGAATAACATACCCATCTATAACACTCAATGCAATTGTTGCACCTTCCAAGCCATGGTTGTCATTTTCATAGCGTTTCCTGTAACAATGATTGTGTCCATTTGATGTACAGTGCCTAGAAGTCTGTGCTGCAATTTCTCCTACTGTCGCAATCCAGAAGATTGCCGTGATGCAGTTGAGTCCAACTATAAGCCATACTTTATAGAGACTTTTGGCGATGAATGACGCAGTGAAAATATAAACGCCGACGAGGATCGTTGCGATAGCCTAGAGCCAGTCAGCAGGGATTTATCTAGATGGACATGGTAGTACTTACGGTAAAAATGGCCAATCCAAAGCCAGCTGTTGACGACGTTGTAACCTTGCCAATAGAGCAGCCAAGAATAACCACTGCTATCAAGGATTGTAATGCATGAATCCCAAGCTGTATAGGTCCCATGGTTTGAACAGAAGTATCAGAAGGTAATTGTTCGATTTTATTTGCTTAGTATCAACCCAACCGAGGGAACAACCTATATATACACACGAATGGCCCCATGATATTACTATAGAAAGCTAATTAAAGCTGAAGCTGAAATTTCATACTGACAGAAAAAAGAACCAAGTTTTAGGGTTATCATTACTTAACTTAATCGAAGCCATGTGGAGTAGCCCTACGGGTGTTGGCAAAATTGCCGTCGTTATCCGGAAACAGACGCTGGGCATAATTTGGTAGCCTGCAAAATGTCTGGGTTTCGCATATTATTTTCTTCTTTTGAATGAATTTAAACCGCCAGGAACAGGCAGACATGCTAAGCCACAGTCGCTATGATATCTCAGAATTGTGGTGCCCATTTAGTGTCTGACAGTACCATGGAGAATAAGTGCTGCCTGTTCTACAGAACTCGGATAATTGAATTCTCTTGACAGTCATGATATGTGGGTTCCTAGTCTATCAAAAATGAAAATCTTTGCAGGTTCTGCAAAATTTGTGATTAACTTCAACATACACTGCTCGAAGCACAGTCCAGTCCGTTGACTTTTCGTGCCATTGATATCCCAGCTGCAGATCATTACTAAATCTGATACTAAACCATATTGTGTTTTTCATTTTAGCGCGTTTTCTGAATCGATCTCTGATTTGTCCAAAGGATGCCGCCCTCATTCTGCTATCTTTCCCTCGGGCGGTCAACCGATAAAGTCGTACTCTGATCCGTCGGTGATTTTGTTAGTATGTATTTATGCCCACACTAGCAGAGGTTTAAATACTTATTTCTGCCAGACTTTACTTCTACCTTAGCCAGTCATAAATTTTTATCTCTCTGACTAAGCTATTTATCATCAACGACTACCCCTATTAAGGGAGGCGGTATTGCGCTCATGATATACCGCCTGGCCACTGTACTAACAAAATCACCGAAGTCAACCAGAGTACTGTACTGCCAGCAACAAGCGCTGGTCCGAGGTTTCGGGCTCCGCCAATGCCGATGCCGCTTATCACAAGTGGCTGAAGGATACTCCAGAAGCATACGAGTATGTGTGCACCTGCAAACGACCACGGGACGACGATGACGAGGACGACGACGAAGAAGAAGGCAGCGAGAATGGCGAAAACGAGCCGGTCGAGTGTGACGGCGGCAAAAAGTGTCTCTGCGGCAAGCCTGCCGTTGATCATCCTGACCATCCGTGGGTATTCACCAAGGCTGCCATGCGGAGAATGAACACGTACCGCATCATGGTGGATTTGCGAGACCCGGATTCCTTTTCCATGTATACTTTCAACGACCATGCTGGGTACGGTGGGATTGAAGTCGCGCAGAATATGCTGCTTGATTTTCACGAAGCCTCGGGTAACTGGAAAGAGCAGTGGGCTGTCTGTGAAGCGCTCGCGTTGATGCTGACTTGCAACACTCTCGGATCCATCTTGATGTAAGTGTATCAATATCATCACTGTGAAGCGATTGTTGGGTTTGGTAAGACTAGCAACTGACCGATCCAACAGGATCGACGGCCCGAATCTTCTCCACGACACAATCATCCTGCTGGAACAGATGTTCCTCACCACCCTCGCCGAGCTCGAGAAGCAGGGCGTCCTGGACGCCAACTCCGAGATCCGCAATCTTGGCTTGATAATGGGCCTGCTTGCCAGTGAGGCTAATGTGATGCGATCCGAAGGCTTCATCTCCGTGGACACCAAATCCAGGAAGAAGTCATACCACGGAGAGTACTTCGTGCCCTATCTCCTCGCATACGCCAGAAAACACAACATCAGCATGCGCGGGCCATCTAATCTGGACGATATAATCGCCGAAGCCGAAGAGGAGGCCGAGGAGAAGGATGTCACCCTACCCACTGCCCCGAAAGACCCCTGGAAATGGGCGACGGCTTTCAAGGCGTACGAGCGTGGAAACATGGTCTCTCCGTTTTCGCGCAGCACCAGGACAAAGATTGGTGGTGACTCGTTGGATATTACCACGTATACCACTCAGGAGCGCAAAAAGGCGAGTTTCGATAAGAAAGATCCGTTCAATGCAGAGATGATCCAGGCGCTCAAAGATGGGGAGGTTCTTCAACTTGCTTAGTGATGGGCACTATTTCCTCAATGAAGAGATGTATATTAGTGAAATATATAGGACATGAATGTTAATTAAGCGGGGATTCAATGTACACATATGATTACTAGGTCTGTATCATTCAAACCACAATAAGTAAAACTGTAGACAAGTTGATTGTTACAATTTTGGGATCATGGACCCCAGTTAATCTATATCTAAACCAGTGAACAAATAGTACACCCATCTATGTAACCTACCGTACGCCCAGATAAACTCCTACTTTGATGATTCCAAAATAACCCTCAACTCCTGAAACCGAATAGGTTTGGCCAAAAACAAATCAATGCCAGAACTGAACGCCTCCTGTTGGATACTAGCGCTGGCAAGACCGGTCACGGCAACAATCGTCGCCGGCTTCCATGATTCCTTAGCACATGTATCGAGGCCGGTGTGATACTCCTGCTCCACCCGACGGATTTCTCGTGTTGCCGTAAGGCCATCCATGACGGGCATTGTTATATCTAAATGAAGTCAGCGTGACTTGTAGATTGTAAATTTCGTATAGGCTATGCACCCATGAGAATCGCCCCGAACCGGCCGGGGTCTGCTTTGAACGCCTCTAATGCCTCCAGTCCGTTGGTGGCTGTCGCGTGGGGGTACTTTTCTTTTTTCATCAAGGCCACCAGGAGCTGCATGTTGATTTTGTTGTCGTCAACTATTAACACAGTCAAAGGGGAGGATTTCCCGTTTTTTCCGGTCTTGGGAGGCTGTAATGTAAGGGTTGTGAGCTTGGTTGGCGAGCCTGGAATATCGAGCTCTGGATTCTCGACGGCATGCTTGGATTTCTTAATAACACGCCCCATTGGTAAAGAACATTCATCGTCTCCATTCTGTAATCTCTTCTCGCTTGTAGTTTCCGGTTCTGCAATTCCAGACTCGTCGTGAACTGTTTCGGAAATAACGTTTCCAGATCCTTCAGTAGGGCTGAGACGTCGGGCAAGACACAAGTTGAGAGCCTTGGCCAGCTTGCGCGGTCCACATGGCTGGCTGATAACCTCGATTATCCCAGGCTCTGTGCATTCCCTCTTGAGTGCAATCATTGCCTGTACGTCACTCGGCATGTTGCAGAGAGCGATTAATGGAGAAGCAAGGCACTGTGTCTTTTTCTTCCTATTGATGATACTCACATGAGTAGATAGTCCCTCCACATTCCCAGCATCTGTTTGTGTGACAAAATAATAATCACAGCACTGAAAGTCGTCGTTCGCCATATCGATGATCTTGACTTTCATCCCAAACCAGTGTTCGCACTGTGCCTTGAAAGATGCCTGGAGGCGGTCTTGCGCATCGCACTCTCCCTCGGGTAGGAGACTGAACCTCATAAATCCTATGGTTTTACCGTTCACGGCTTGCTGTGCTTGCTTCAAGGAGCTTGGTTCCTTGTCCTGTGCAGTGTTTGCGTGCAATTGGCCAAGATCGAGACTTATAGACACGTCAGTTCCTGTTCCCACGGTCGATCGGATGTTGACCTCTCCACCGAGTGATTGGATTGTCTGACGAACGATACTCAGCCCCAGTCCATTTCCAGGAGACAGTGGATTCTCCTGTGAAAAGGGGGTGAATATGTGGTTTTCCAGGTACTCCTTGCTGATACCACTGCCGGTATCCTTGACTGTGAGTAGCAGGCGTGATTTCTCGTCTCCTTGTACGGGTCTTAGACTCATATTATCTTTGCACAACCCCTCTTTCCTGACAGGTCCGTGCAATGGCAGAGACCGTACGCTCACATGGATAAACCCACTGTCAGTGTGCTTGAGTGCGTTGCCGAAGATGTTCATCAGAATTCGACGCCAGGCACCCGGTTGAGTGTCAAATTTCCAGTTGACGTCCTTATCTATGTCCAGAATAATGGATACATTGTTTCTCAGGCCGGCAAGTTTGGCATTATCAGTAGACGTGCGCCGATCTTCCGCGGACATGACCGTGTCCAATCCGTGATACTTCCATTTTGGTACGCGATAGAAACAATGCCCCGCATATATAGCGTCCAAGACCTCTTCAACAATGGCATCGAGCTCAACCGTCTCAGTCAAACTGATCATTCCAGTGCCAGCCTTTACTTTATTTTTGTTTTGCGCGGCTTTTGATAGCAGACTGCGTCGGCCTGGAGACTTGGAACCGCTTTTTTGTTTGTCAAGTGCAGGTTTCGCCATGAGATGGTCAATCTTTGCAAAGTCCAATAGATGATTAATCACATCTAAAAGGGTCTGTCCGCATGACTCAATAGTGTTGGTAAGTTCGAGCTGCATCGAGTTCATCTGGGTGTCGTAAAGAAGTTGGGAATTTCCAAGGATCCCATGGAGAGGGCTGCGTAGCTCATGGGATATACTGCTGACCAGAGTGGCGTGCTGTTTGACCTTCATTTCGGCATCCAACCGATTGACCTCGGCCATCAGGCTATTGCCAAATGCATAGAGAAACAAAAGGTCCATCTCGGCAGTAAAGATTCGCTCGGCAGTGCATGTCCACGCGACGGTACCCGCAAACCATCTAGCTCGATGTGAGTCCCACATCGGAAGGAATGCGACGCTTCTGGCTCCAGGGAAGATGCTTATGATATTTGCGGCCTCGTCTCTGCGCTTTTCTTCTCGCGTCTTCTTCTTGCGTACAGGACGCCGCTGTAGCTCTGCACCTAGACCCGGCGCAGGAGTTTTTACTTCCTTCGTGTTACTAATAATTCCATCGCTAGTCTCACCAGAAGACAAAGAACCGTTCTCGTTGAAATTGAAAATTTTTCCCTGGGGATATCGGCGAAGGAGAGACTGGAGAAAAGATTCCCGCATGTTAATCTTATCCATGAACCCTTTGTCGCCATTGATGCTGGAAGCCGTGGATGTTGAGAAACCGAGTATTTGACAGCCAGTGGCGCTACCACTACCAGCCGACCGTGAACCTTTATCACGCGTTATTGAGCCATCTGAAGATTTCCCATCATCACTGCTTGAAACGCGGCTGTCAGAGGCTTGGTCAGGGTCCACTCTTTTATCGGCTGAACTGTGCACCCTCCCGCCGTAAGAGCTGATACTCGCATCGAAGAAGACCACTCCCTGCACTTCGATGGATTCGCGGAGAATATTGGCAGCGCGAGCGAACGCTTGCTCGACACCGGTTGAAAGTATACCATTTTTAGGATTGTCCTTGATGGCAAGTCAGCAATGACTTGCGGATCCTTTTGAAATCTCTACACTGAGCCAAAAGAGAGTTCTCAAGAATCACGACTTACAGGTCCCTTCTTATCCGACGCCTTGGATTCGGCAGACTTTCCATGCCCATGCTTTTCATGGGGCTGCGGTAAGGAGCCGATCAACGTGTCGCGACACTCGTCGGATGTACTTTGTTGTTCGTTGAGCGCATCCTGCAAGCTCTGTTGCCGGGCGTCAAGGCGTCCCTCTGCCACCTCACCATTGGAAGTCGGGATTTTCCGTGGCTTCGATCCACGCAGAGTAGCTTCGCCTTCAATAAAGCTGCCAAGGCCGTCAATCATTCTCTCCCCACGGCGGCGCTCGTCCTTGGAACGTGCCATGGCCAAGTGGTTCATTACTGTCATCGCCATATCCCTCAGAAACTGCAGCGACGGAGCATCGAGGTGATCGCGGGGTTCGTCGTCCAAGATGCAGTATGAGCCGATAATCATACTCTTCGGGCTCACAATCGGCACACCGGCGTAGAATCGTGCATGGGGAATGCCATCAGGGGTATCTTTGACAAAAGTTGACTGCTGGAATCGTTCATCCGCTCGGATATCCGACACGATCAGAACGGGTCCATCCGTGGTCATCATGTTACCTTTCTTCCACGAGTGTGGCACCGGAAGGCTTGTGACGTGGCTACAGACGCTGTCTTCCCTTGGTATTACCCTGACCCCCAACCATAGTCTATCCTCCAGCTCGTGTACGGTGTCGCTTTGTAAACTCAGGGTCTTTGTCGCCTCGGCAAGAACATGTTGGTGGGTGCGATCGAAAAGCGAAATGATTGCCCGTCGGGCGTTGAGGCGGAGGGCACCCAACTGGGCAAAAGCGGCAAGGGCAGTGTCGCGACATGGTCTGATGCAACGGTCGTCTGTCGTGCCTCGAGGAGCTTGGGATTGGTATTGCAAACTGAGATCGGAACTGGAGGAACGATGAGGGTAGTACCTATTGTCGAAGTCAACGGATTATCTGCGGGCGCAAATCCGGACGATCGGCACGTACTTGTGGAATTCCCGCTCCTGGGCAAGTCTGAAGCCACGAGTCCCCGATGGTACGGGTGTGAAGGAGCTCGTCATGGCGGGTATGTACGCAGGGAATCCATGAAATGGTGGTGTCTCGTGTATCCAAACCTTCCGCGGGGAGGGAGAAGGGGGAAAAACACAACCGCCAAATTGAGCCGTGGGAGAAACGAAGCGGGTGGTTCCACTTTCGGCAGTCCCGTGCCACGGCGGCGACTCTGGGCGCTGATTGGCTGTGAGGGGCGTTATCAGGTGCCAGCACACCAGGTCAGGTGATTTGCCTTTCTGATTTTTGTCTTTCTCAAACAACACAGAGTGAGTAATGTTTATTGAAGACTTGACAAATCCATTATTGTGTGTAATAGGAATGTAGTTACACCCCAGTATCATCAACCCGAGTTCCATTCAAATGAATAATCTCCTCCCTCAGTTCCTTTATAGCTGCATCACGTAATTGGATCTCTTCTATCAGTTCAGTTTCTCGTTCGCGGCAGTTCTGACACCCAAGAAGAGCAGGCATCGAAAATGCCACCGGATGAAGCCTAAAGTCTGGTTTGGAAGTCCCATTCTGGATAGGTGTTGGTGGGCTTTCTGATATGAATGCTGGCCTATTGCGGGTTAATATTGTCTATAGTTTGATAAAAGATACATACAGTTGGATCAATCAAGCAGAGACACTTTTCCGTGTTGCGGGCTTCTGGGTTGATGGGTTTATATTGGGCAGGCAATCGCCATTGCTCTCTATGGGGCACGTGCTCGGAGATGTTGTCCCTTACATTGTGATTGATTCGCCATGGTGGGGTTTTGTGGGTCAAACCATGGATCAGACCAGTAGAGCTACAGCTAACAGCCAATCATATCTATCCTGGTCAAGCGGTTTTTGCCCCACCTGGTCATTTGAACCAATCAGAGTGTCACTTTGCTGAAGGTATCCACATCGTTGAAGCTGCATAAAATAGACAGACTGAAGCAGAGTGAATGCATGGCCGTTCAAGACTTGGGGGATACAGATGCAACACGGCGTGATGGCCAGAGTGACCTCTCACAGTAACACCGTTGGTGACTGGGGTGGAACTGTGGCAAATTTCTCCAGACACTGAATGGGAAAGGATATTCATGAAGCAATCTGATTGACCGACACAGCGTGATCATGCGTTGGAAATGTGGATAGGCTGACTCGACCTTTCGCTCGCTAGGACCGCTCTGCTCGAGCATAATATTATAAAAGATCGCATCTTCCCTTGTCTTCTTCCCGCCTTCCCCCGTCGATCAGTCGATCGCACAATCCGCCAAATGCTTTCTGTCGCCTTCTTCCCCGCAGTTCCCGCATAATCCGTGTTATTTTTTTAACCCTTTTTTCCCTCGCCAACAACCACTGCCATCGTCGCTTTTCACCCTCCATACCAAATGCTGCGATATTAAGCCGCCAGAGCACAAGTGCAATACTGGATTTCCAGTAACGAGAGCACATCCTCTCGGGGTGTGTGTGCATCGTGAACGCCACCGGGCCCACGATGTTTGGCAACAGGTATGACACTACCATCCTCGAGATCAACAGGGCGACATTATGGGCGTAGCATTCCGCTTATTCACTCAAATCTTCTCCAGACGCAGTACTCAAATCCCTGACGATGCGCTCATTCGTCGTTTTCGGCGGGATTTTGCGGGAGTTCTCGACTCCAACTTCCATAATGCCCAAGCGCCTGTTCCATTGACGGCCATGGAGACTATGACTCCATTCAGGTATGTCTCACTGAATTTGCAGGTAGCAATGCGGACAGGCTGGCTGATCCTGCCGTAAACAGTGGCGAATTCCACGGGCCCCAAGACCCTACGGCGAGCTCCTTCCAAGACTTTGGATATCCGTCGTCGTCTATATACGACAGCGGCCAGTCCTTTATGGGGACACCTCACCAACCCGGCTTTTTTACCCCAGGATTTGATGGACTCGGCGGTCTGCCTCGTGCCCAGATCAACCCGATTTACCCTGGCGCAGTAAGCCAGAGCCCCCAGTACTTTACGAGCCCATTCCCCGGCACGCTAGATCACCAGAATATGAACATGGGTTTGGAGAATTTTTACCAGCCAGAGACATATAAAAACCCACAACCTTGGGAACAGAATACCTCTCATTCTCCTGATCTTTTCACCTCTAATGATTATGAGGGAGGGTGGTCACCTTCAGACCCAGACCCGAGACACCCTATCGCTTCACCCGTCACTGCTCTGACACCAGACTCTCCACCAGGTTCTGATGGACAGTCGTCAGATAATGAGAGGTAATTCGAGCCTCGCAATCGCTGCCACTGTTTACAAATTAACTTGGCCTTAAATCCTGTAGTTTTCGGTTTACGGCAACGCTGAACGCCCCCACTGCGATGGTGAAGCATGAGAACGAAACCCCGGTCACCTATCTCAATAAAGGGCAGATCTATCATCTGTCCGTGCTTGATTCTGCTCCAACTGAACAAGGGACCAAATATAAAACGTCTGTCCGAATCGTGTTCGAAGACGAAGAGCTAAGATCAAAAACCTCGTCATGCTGGCAATTATGGAGGAACTCTCGGGGGCTGAGAGAGGCCGGTCGACGAGATGGAAAACTGCACGCGCTGGAGTACGTTGATCCGGCGGCAGAACGATCCAAGTCCTGGAAGTATCCTCTTGCACCGCTGGAAAAGGCATCTCTGGATGGGTTTTCTGTCACCTGGACTGCTGATGTGGCGGCTGGAGTCTCGGGCTGTACCGTTCCCCTCCGGTGCAACTTTCTATCTACAGATTTCAGTCTCTCCAAGGGTATAAAGGGGGCTGCGGTCCGACTGTGCGCGAAGACAAAGATTGTGACCCAGGACTCTGCAGCAGATAGTTACGAGGAAGTGTCCTATTGCAAACTGAAGGTTTTCCGTGATCATGGAGCCGAGCGAAAGATTTCGAATGATATCGCCTATGTGAAACGGATGATAGACAAACTTGATCTGCAAATCGCCGATGCTGATGCTGGAACCGGGAAACGCAAACGTGCACAGCCATGGTCCACTGACCCGCAGGATAGGGATATCCGGAATGACCCCAAGGCAGGACTCAACAGTATGCATGGTATGCTCTCGTCTGCTCGTCCAGTGAGCCTTCTCTCTCTGCGAGACGATAAAGGAGATGATCTAGCCATGTTTTCGTCCTCATCCCAGTCATCAGACGAACAAGCGACGATGGAGAAACGACCAAGCACAAACGAACCCGAATCAGTACCATCAGTACCATCCGTACCGTCCGTACCATCCATACGCAGTGTCAAAACCTCAATAGAGTCGCCGCATCACTTGGCGAATCGACAGGCCCTCGATGCTCAAGGGGATTACACCACAGAATACTCCAATTCACAGCCCAGCCTCAGGGGTATCTCACTTGGCTCCTCCATAGCATCCTGGGACCAACGTCCCCCTAGGAGCCGTATTAAGATGCAATCCAGCCAAGAGACCGACTCAACATCTTCGAACCGGTCAAGTACACCAGAACCCCTGCCCTCAATACCCCTATTGATAAGAAAGTACTTACCGTGTCCAGTTGCATGTTTTTATCTTCTGTTTTCCAGAACCGATGAGAAGCCCGAGCCTCATTACCGAGCAATCTATCTGGTGGAGCGAACCGTCCGTGATCTGGTGGATAAGATAGCCCAGAAACGACTGCTCAATCCAGCCTCGATAGTCCGTGTAATCCACGTCAGACCTAGCGGGATGAAGATCTTGCTGGACGATGAGGTCCTTGCGCAGATCCCTGATGGACAAGATATGTTGGTCGAGTTCGTCAATGTCTCAGACCAAGCTAAGTCTATTGCCAACGATACCCCGGCGCCTGCGGTGGAGGTGAGATTGCAATTTTAATTTGCTGTTTATGACGAAATCCATAGCGACTAGAGGTAAGCTGTTCGGGCTGCAGCTATTGCCAGAACATAATTCATTAATGGTAATCATAATGAAAGACTGTTTAGTCGAATGAATTTGATAGCATGTCTCTTGATCTCACAATAAAAATATTGTAGTCATTCATGTGTAGCCGAGCAAGAGGAATTCAAGACTTCACAACCTTCAATCCAACCAACCACGGTCTCGGGCTGGCTCAAATATGGAGTATGACTAGAGTTGCAACTCGTCTCGTCCACCTCATATCCCAATTCCCGAAAACGATGCATGGCCTCTTGTGCTTTTAAAGGAAACACTTGGTCATTTTCACACTTTAAAAATGCCATGTTAATATAGCGCCATGCTTCATTCTCAATCCATGCCATTAATGCATTTTGCGCAAAGCCAGTCATCTCAGCAACTGCCCATTTTCTAGCCTCCGTCGGAACATCATGATAGAATATTGCATGCGGGTTACTCGGGTATGAGATCAGATCAGTCTAAATAGTTAGTATCAGGTATACTATATTCTGACTAGTACGTAGTGCATACCTCTATAAATGCTGAACGAGTATCGGGTGAAGTCCAAGATGTCCCCCCACCAACCATCCCCGCCTCAATAGTCGATTCCCCCTTCATTGGAGTAACCGCAGTCATATAAGCCAGCCACTTGACGCCCCCCGTTAACCCTGCCCGAGCGCGTTGTATCAGACCCAGTCCACACATTGCCTCGGTGCCCACAAAACCACCATAAGAATGCATCAAAACGATAATCTCTTTTCCTTCATTAGAGAGCCGTGTGGCAATCTTCCGGGCAAGAGTAACATCTTCTGCAGATGAATCATTTGCCAGCAAGAGACAGTTGCTGGGTAGTCGTGGAGAGTGTACTGCGTATCTGCGGTGTTCGAAGAGAATCTGAAGTGGACGAAAGTGCGCTGGGGTATGGCCACCGCCAGATATGATGAGAATAGTTGGTTTAGAAGTCATTGCAGCGTCGAGTAGAGGATTCACGGTAAGGATTGTTGAGTTGTGGTCATTGTAAAAGTCAGTGGAATGGAGGGGGTATACATATTTATATGCTGCTTAGAGATCATGCAATGCGCAAATGTATTAATAAACAACAGCTTCATTGATGACAAACAATTATTTATATTTCTTCTCGGCATTTGAGCTCCATAAACTAAGTTCGTGTGAGCTATAATACTTGAACGTAGATACTCTTCATGTGTGGATTCCGGGTCCTGCGGGCTCCGTCCAGCATGTTTCAAGATACGAAATTCCCTTATTGGGTAAAGTTCCTATACATCAGCCGCAGAGAACGGAGCCTTGGACTCTGGAGAAGGTAATTAAATAGAAGATCGATTGAGCTTCAATGGAGCTTGTCAAATTGCCAAAGAGTGCCTTGGATTGATTCCGGTTGAAGTGACTATACTTTGTGCTATTGATGCTCGGTTCTAGAGTTGGATGGCTTGAATAGCTTATACTAGTTAACATGTTAATTCGATTGAAGAATTTATTATTAGGTATATAGCCAGCTGGCAGAGTAACGCCAAATAGTATCCAATATTGAAAATTAAAATATAGCTAAGTTCGAATTGGCCTCGTGTTGAGCGCAATCTGCGTGACAAACGCATACGGTCTGTTGAAGCACGCATCCCAAGCTGTCTCCCCTGATTTCCAGAACTCCTGAAGGACATGTATAGCGGTGAGAGGCACATGGGTCCCAGCCTTCCGGCTCATCTCTGCCAGCTGCTTGACGACGAACCCGCGCATTGCGATACTCCCACGCACAGCGTCCATGCCGAGAACAACAAGCGGCCACAGAAGGGTTCTGTTGAGTCGTGGCGATGACAGAGCCTGTTTGAGGAAGCCATACAGACACTGTGTACGTGTGACTGAGCGGACGCGAGGAAGGACCGACAGGCTCTGCAGGGAGGAGATGCAGTACAGCGCTACGGCGGCCTGGTAGGTGTTTCCTGCTAGTTCCCATTCCTCGTTGGAGGAGGGTTTGGTGGAGGCCCATTTTTCTGCAGAGAAGCTGTCGATGCTGTTGAGGAGTGCGTATGCCTCGTGTAAGATGTCTGGACGGCCCCCTTCGGTGGTAGCTCGCATTCGGACGTGGTTGATCTTGATGATCTCCCCGAGTAGGACAGGGGGACACAGTTGGATGGGGAAGATGGGATTGCTATTCAGGGTTACGATAAAGTCGAGATCAGCGAGGTGCGAGGCAGCCATGGTGAGGTCTGACGCAGGAGAGGTGGTGTTTCCTATGACTGCGAGGCTAAGGGGGTTAGTACAATGCGATGCGTACAAGTAACAGCACGTACAAAATAAAGCAACAAAGCAGCTGCTCCAATGGCTGTATCTTGGCCAGGGCATGGATACCCCCTCGTAACTTGATCAGTTTGCGGGCGCCCTCGAGATGCCATTGCCAGTTGCGTAGTCCGTCTTGCTGGGCCTATATTTATTAGAATAGCCAATGATATAGAAGAGGCTGCTCACATCAGCAAGAAGAAATGCAATGACAGAAGCAATGATGATATCCCGATTACCCTGGTCACCGGCGATGATATGCTCACGCAGGGAGCGAATGGCCAGATCACGATACCGATATAGCGTCACACCAAGAGCGTGGGATTGTGGGTCATCTCTCGTCCGGTTGATCCGGTGGCTCAGGATCATGCAGACAAAGGCCAATCGCACATGGTCGGGGCGTTGGGGCACGTTCTGCAGATGGATCGGCGACAGACGGTATACGTGGGGATTGGGGCCGAGGTCGCAGATCGGCAGTGTTTCTGGATAGATGCATGTATTGTCTGTCTCCGTCAGTCTGTATAGCCAAGTCGGCACAGGCTGTTACTTGCAGTATTCGGCTGCTTCAAACACAGCGGATATGTCGGTTCTCAATTGGATATTCTGGATGCGAGGGGCAATCGCCTTTTCAACCATCATCTTTTCCTCACGGTCAGATCGCGATCTCCTCTTTCGCGTGGATCTATTCGGCTCCAGCCAGAGTAATGGTTTTGCATCATCGTATCCCGGACATGCAATGCCATTCGCAGAGCACCGTTGGCATTTGGGACGCGTAAAGTCACACACGAGACGGTGTCGACGACACTCCCAGCAGTGTTGTTTATGCTTCTTCTGGGCAGGATCTGACTCCCTTCTTGGCGAAATAAACATCGCTTGGCGAGAGATGAAGAATGCAGGCTGTTTTCCAGGGGCAGAGCGGGGTAGAATGGCCCCCATCCTGACTAAGACGAGTAGATAAGACAGAGTACACCTTGAGATTGAATATAAATATAGACATCTTTCACTTAAATGTTCAAGCATCATATGGAAACTGTTTGATAGCAAGTCTCAGCCTCTCTGTATATATGGAATTCAGTTGTGAGCCTTGTAGACTGAAGAGTCATCTATCCATGGCCCCCACTTGTGGCAGTGAAGATCGGCAGTCTTGGCCATTTTCTTTCCTATTTGGGTAACGTTGTTCTATCCAAAGCACGAAGTATTTATATAAAGGCCTACCAACTCTTGCATCCTTCCATATTTCATCTCAAAGAAACAATCTGACGATTTCTACATTAATCTATCCATATAATTATAATCATGCTGCTCGCCTCTGCACTCAGTAGCAGGAAGAATTCAGGACATCCTGATTCTGGCTCTACAGACACTCCATCATCGCCCTGGAGGTAAGCTGGTGCGCGGTCTGGCCTCTGGGATCGGCCTCGCATCTGAGGCCGTCTATCACCATAAGCAGAAGAAGGGGAAGAATGAAAAAGGCGACTCGGACACTATTCACACAGAACGAGCAGAACTATTCACACCGACCCAATACGACGAGCACCAGGCCGCCCTTTCAAGGGAAGTTGACGAGGCCTCATGGCAGCTCGACGAGGTGCAAGACAGCATCAGACAGGCAGATCCTCCCCAGTACGCCGAATACGACCACCAGCAGCCTCAACTCGCCGAGACGTTCTTGCGAAACCACCCTCTGCCCGAGGCGATGCCTACAGAACCCCCCAAACTGGCTCTCCCGGTGATTATCACCCAGCGACGACCAGGAGAGCGGGCAAGAGGTTTCCTCCGTGCATATGCGCCCGTCCTCGCGGACGTCGGCATCGACCAGAAGACCTTCCTCGAGTTCATGGACGATCTGAACAAAGCCGTCATGCCAAACGGCTTGATCCAAGCCGTCAATCTGGCAGCACTGGCAGGCCACGCTGCCCCAGCACCCGCTGCCCTCGCGATCGCCATTACGCTCAAGATAGCCACTGAAATGGCAGACGCAGCGCACAGCCGGTACAAGACCAACGGCTTTCTCGACCGCGTCAACGAGTCCTTCTTTGCGCCGCGGGGGCTCGTTGCGCTCATCATGACCTGGCGACCGGGCCAGTCGGGCGAGATGGTCACGACAGTCGACGTGGACAAGATGGAGGACTCCATCGCGTCCGCAGCGAATTACAACGCGGATGAGAACGGCTCGTTCCAAAGGTTCAGGCACAAGTTCGCGCAGTCCAGCGGTGCCACGGCCTTTGAATGGCCCGAGACAGCACCGCTCGTATTCCCCGTTCTGGACGATCTGGCAGGAGATGCGGAGAAGGAGAAGAAGCAGAATGCCCTGAAGCGATCGAGCAACTTTGTCGCCGAGTACATGGACCGCAGAGGTCGTGCAAAATGGACAGGCAAGAACCCAGACAGCGAAATGGCCAACATGGCGCCCAAGGCGGAATTCCACTCGCGGTATTCCGATCCCAACCATCCTGCCAGCTGTGGTGATCCGATCGCGCTGTTGACTGGAGGGCATCTCCAGGGTCTTGGAGGTCTCGGTGGTCTTCGTGGTGGTCAACTAGGCAGGCGAGGGAGAGAAAGATTGCCTGTTGGTGCAGCGACAGTGATCCCGATGGCGAAGAGGCTATTTGAAAAGGTGAGTTCTCATTAATCTGTGTTGTATGGAAGCTGACTTGATAGGATATTTTGTATTTGATGGTTGTCCAACGGCCGACACAGGGGCAGGTGCAGGAAGCATCAGAATATCTGAATGCACAATAGTATAGAAGGGTTCGAGTATAGGGAGTGATTACGTGTTTGGATACATTATTCAGAGTATTTACGAGAATGAAAATAAGACAACATCAACCATTGCTTTCTCTGTTCGCCTTGTCAACAGCACACTGCGCAAGACGCTTCAGCTCTGAAATGGCACTGGCTGCAAACTTGATTTTCGCGTGATAGCACAGCGGCCCATCGACTGTATGATGGTTCGAAATGAGTTCGGCAATCATGCCAATCAGCCGTATATCATCCTGATTTCCTGAATCCAATGGTCTCGAGAGGATATTACTGAATAGGTTGATGCTGGCTTGGAGGAAATATGAGAGGGAGAATCTGCCATCATCAGCGACGCAATTAAAAGTGTAGGAAGGCCAAACGAACAAGAGATTTTCAGGGCCCAGCTTGAGCTGGAAGTACAGAAACCTGTCTAGCAATGACCGACTCGCCGTGACCGAGATAGCCAGACTTGAGCTTGTTGTCCGTGTATCGTGGTTCTGCGCCCACGACGCACATCGACTACTCGTCTGGTGGATCATCACCATGCAATGGTGATATTGCAGATGGAAAACCGAGAACCGCATATCGACACTCCCCGGCGCATTCCCTACAGCCTGCAAAAACGACGGGCGGATATCAGCAGGCAGCGAGTCCTTCCACTCTTCCACCGCATGGTCCAAGTCTCGGATGGCCCACAGCAGATCAGCATCTGGCTGTTTGAGCGCAGCGGG
Organism: Aspergillus wentii DTO 134E9; assembly: GCF_001890725.1. Lineage (NCBI taxonomy): Eukaryota > Fungi > Ascomycota > Eurotiomycetes > Eurotiales > Aspergillaceae > Aspergillus > Aspergillus wentii. Next base: position 285,504 of record NW_024467839.1, read on the forward strand.
GGTATACAGATTGCGATGAATCCGCGACTGAATCAGGGCGAGGTGCGCGTACGTGTGCACATACGACCCCGGATACGGGTCGCCGTAGACGTGGCGGCGGCCTCTGCTGTCGTCGATGGTTTCTGGGGGGATGACGGAGAAGGTGAGGTCGCATTGGGCGTCTTCGAGGGCGGGCGCGAGACCGGTTGCCAGGCTGATTCCCTTATCGCAGATGTAGGCGATCCAGAAGAGATGTCTGACGTGGTAGTTGACGGGGGTTGGGTTCTCCCATGCTGTGTGGGCGGGGAGATGGCCTTTGAGCTGGTAGATGAAGCGGGAGGCGGCGGAGAGGAGATGGTCGATGCTGGCAAAGTCTGCTGCGAGGCCTTGGGAGCAGAGACACTGGTGGGATTAGTATATCACGTCGAGAATGGTTGGCTTACTGACCAGTAATAGGATCGCCTGTAGCCCATCCAAGGTAAATGGCTCATGGAAAGCCTGTGGCATGAAATGGTGTGCTGCACGCACATATCGAGCACTAAACTTGAGAGAGAATCCTTCTGTTCCGTGTAGAACAAGAGACGCCAGAGCAATAAAAGCAAAGACGCATGCTTTGGCGCTCTGCAAACCAGGTGAAACGGTCGATGTCTCCCCATAGTACGCAGTCCGAATAGTACTCTCAAAGAGGTCCGGATCAAGAATGGGAAAGAACAGCCGGAATACAGACCGGTCATACTGCTCGATCACCCTATACAGCAGCCCCAGTTCCGGCAGTTCATATCCGTTCGGGTCAGTCGATGAATGCTGCCAATGGGGAAGCTCAGCATTAGGGCATTGCTCCAGATGCAGGTCTTCCCCCGTACACGCTTTGATCCATTCCTGGCCACTGGTAGACAGGAACGGCATGCCATTGAAGGTGCAGATATTGCCCAGATGACGGTCGGCGATTTGCAGATTATGAGCAAAGGTCGAGGCCCATGTCTTGAGCAATTGTGTCGGAACGGCAGTTTCTTTGAATACGTTATCATAATCCTGCTTATGCAGATGAAACTTGCCTGTGTCTGTTGAGGTGGTGGATATAGACCCACTGGGTGGGTGGCGTGCTTGCTGTGATAGGGCAGGGCCAGAGCTAGACATGATCCGTCATTCCTGCAATTTATCAGATGCACTAGACTCATACCTTGAACTTCGAAGACTGGCATCGTCAAAAGTACATGGCAGGTCCTGGTGAGAGCACCAGTTACACCTCGGCTTTGCTGCATCACACTGAATCTACAGATGGTGTTAGTGTGAGGAAACCCCTATATCGGATCAGGCTGCACCTTTCTGGCATAACACGCATTACACGAACGGCGAGGACGCCTTCGTCGCGGTGGAAGCTGCCGGTTGAAATTCACCCGCCATTGGCCTGTAGACATGGTTTGAAGATATTCAAAGTGCAATTGAACTGGCATTTATTATTCACGCGAATGACGGTTGTGGTTGAATCCAATCATGTGACCACACAGACCACGACTGTTGACCAATCATATAGTCTACATCTGTATGCCTAAGGCAGGATATCAGAATGCTGATGCCTTGATGCTAAAAGTGCACTCCACATTCTAAATTTATGCATAATCAAGCCAAATCACAGAATAAAGCGAAATTCCGGATGTCCATCACTCGAGCTCACCAAACTCCTCTCAAACCCACGACCATCTCGCTTCTTATTCTCCCAAGCTAGCAGCACCCGCAACACCATCGTCACAATCGCCGCAAAGAACAGTAACCCAGCAGAAATACCCATCCGCTTAACATAATACGGCTCTTCTTCCTCGGGAAAGAATCGCGAGCCAGCAATGGAACCTGCCTGCCCGAGCATCCCGAAAACTACCAACCCACCACCGCGCTTCGAAGCCGAGCTCTGGTTATCGGTTACCCAGGTAAAGGCTAACGAGACGGCAGGAAAGACTCCAGCGCAGATGAGAAAGGTAGCGAAGTAGCGGAGTGCGGTGGTGGTGACTAGGGCTTGGATGAGGTATCCCACTGCGCCGATAACGTTGAGGACAGCGAGGAAGTATGCGCGACTGGCGAGCTTGTCGGATAGGAAGGGGATAGCGAGGCAGAGAAGAAATGAGATGAAATATGGAGGGGCAGAAAGGCCTTGAGCCTGGACGGAGGAGTATCCGATGTCTTTGATGATGGTGGGGAGAAAGGCAGGGAGTGCTGCAAAGGCGGCCTATAGATGTGTTAGTATATGTACTTGCAAGGTAAGGAGACATGCGTTCAGACAGAATACAATCACAGCTTGGAGATAATTCTTGTAGTCATAGAACGCAGCAAAGACTTGATTCATGTCCAGCCGGCCCTTGGATTCATGTCCTCGGGCAGTCACAGCGCGTAGACGCACGATTTCATTTACTTTTGCCCCGAGGAATCGACACTCCCCGGGGCCGTTGGGTAAGACGAGATAAGCGAGTGGTGCGATTAGAATGGTGGGAATACCCTCTATATGATCAGCTGAGGTGGAGTCATAGATAAATAGAAAGACACGGAACACACCAATGATAAATAGTAGCCGCCATTGCGCAAGGCCAGTCCTAGCATGAACGATACCATAAGCCAGCGCAGATGCAAAACAGTTTGCAATCGACGCAGAAGACAGAAAGAGACCATATCGAAGCCCCATTTCGGATCGAGAATAGAAGAACGACAGAAATAAGGCAACACCGGGTGTATATCCAGCTTCAAAAGCCCCAAGTAGACACCGCAATGCCATCATTCCTGCAAAGCTGTGCGTTGCGGCCTGCAGCATGCTAACAGCTCCCCAGCCACAAGCCATAAGGGCGACCCACGTCTTGGTGTTTCAGTTTATTGGATGTTGATGGAGGTGGGCTTGACATACCGGGAGGGAAACTAATTTCCAGAGAAGAATGAACCAGTGAAAGCCGATATAGCAGAGATAGTAGGCTGTAATGAGCCAGGAGTACTCGTTCGAGGTGATGTTCCATTCCTTGCCCATTCCCGCTGTGTATGCATTTCCGATATTGCCTCGGTCGATATAAGCGAGCATATTAAAGACGAAGAGTCTAATCGTCAGCCTCCAAAGGGGTGAAGGAAGGGATAAAGACGTACAGAGGAATTATATTCCAGTCGAGCTTACGGAGAGCCTTGGTCTTCTCAGCATTGGAATACGCGGCAAGTGATTCTTCCGCAGAATGATTGTGGCCGTTGTTCGTGCCGTCTGTTCGTTCTGCCTCGGCATGGTTGCTTCTTTTTTCAAAATTGATCTCGGTGGAATTCATGCTATACAGCTAGAACAATCAGAAAGGCCTATAGATTGGATATCTGATAGGAAGACAGTCTGCTCAATAATGCGACCAAGGATGTGATGTTTGTATACTGATGCCGTAGATTAGATTGATCGATGGGTCGAGTGGAGCCAAGTGGGGAGTGGCTGTTGCTTGGCACGCCAGGAAAGGTTGATAGGAAGTATAATAATGTTGATATTGTGGCATGAGAAAATGTAGTGCTTACAGTCAATGGAGAATAAATCAAGAATGAAGATATGAGTAGGTCTCAATCCTCAAGATGTGTACTGACTCTGATCACCCTTGCATACATAAATACCCCACTTGAAGGAAGCGGGGTTGGAATGAGCGGATCCCCCTCAACACAGATACACATCACGCCTTGAAAATAAAAAGCCAAGTACTTAGATCAAATTAACATTGTTTAAATCCCTACTCAAATCTAGCAAATAGCCATCGCATTCGGCGGACTTGCCACACCCCCAGGCAGATTCAACGGCTGACTCGTAAGCATAAACGTCCACCGACCACGCGCCTTGCATGCCTCCGCCAGCTCCTCCAAATCCCAACACTCGCCAATTGGCATCCCCCACCCACTCAGAAACACCTCGTGCATAGACACTCCCCACGGCTTTGATGATGGCCAGGCTTCGTACGCGACAGTATCGCTCGCCACGGCACTGAATCCCTGCTCCCAGTGCCAGCGGATGGCTTCCTCGGTGGCTTCGACCCCGCACGAGGCTCGATCGTCGCGGCCGCCAAGGTGGTGCTTTTCTGCTTCGGTGAGTTGGGAATAGGCTGTTGTCCAGCCTGTGCGTATGAGGAGGATGTCGCCTTTTCGGAAGGTGATGTTTTGTTTGTTGGCGATTTCCAGGAGTTCGTGGAGTGGGATGTGTTGGTTTGTGAATGGGGTAAAAGGCAGGTTGTGTTTTAAGGCGTAAGAGTACCAATCGAGGAGAACGCCACGAGTGACGATTGGGTTTGTTGCTATATCTACAATGGTCAGAACAGTCGCCTGAATGTCACATTGACCTACTTTGAATCCCAATCTTATGCGTTGTGGCGATGTCCTCCTGGCTGACTCCATTGTAGAACTGTTTCGTTTCACTGTATGGGTAGTGCCGTAGTCCATCCCAGTGACTCGAGCCTTGCGTATTAAAGTCAAGCTGTTTTCTTAGCCACATTCCAGAGGCGGTTGATGACCTACCTCGTCATCATTTGCATGTCCCTTGGCAATTAGAGTATGTCTGCAGGGCTTTCTGCGCGGATTCATCGGTTTTAACGGGACATTGAGCGGGAGGCTGTTGCAATATCAATATCAAGATAGACAGAGAGAAGAAAAGAAATACTTCAAGTTAATCACTCTTCCTAACGTCACCTCAGAAGCAGCATTGCGAACAACATCGTCGGTTATCAGATTCAGCGTCCCCAGCTCATCGTCCTCACCCCAAAGACCCCATGCTGACCCTTTGGGGTCTCCTGGATTCAACGGGAGACTGTCGAATGTTGGTCTGGTTATCATTCTATCGTAATGTAGATGGGAAGATTATAACTACAAGTCATCCGTCATGGAGCGGAAATCCACCGATGAAGTGAGGGGAAACCCGTGATGACGCCGATCGTCGCATGACATGTAATCCATCTCAAACTCCATCCAACGACGATACAACGACCACGAGTAAAATGATCGAATTCAGCATCCTTATTCCAAATGCCATGCTCGGCTATGGATACCGCATCGAGCACTTCTGGTATGGCATCGAGATCTTCCCGAAAGCCATCATCGTCGACAGCGGCTCGACAGACGGCGATCCGTATAAACTCGGGCTGAATAAAATGACCTGCGGGCGGGATTCATATATTGAAGATCTTACTCCTATCCTGCAGGCGTGCTATCATCGGAAGACTCAAGTATTGATCAGGTTGGTGGGAGGGGATGGGAGTGATAAACATGTACGGGATATGCTGGGGATGGTTGAAGAAATTGCTGCGAAGGAAGGGCACTCGTTCAAGGTGGCGACAATATCTGCTGGATTCAATCGATCGTTGCTTAAAGAACGCATCGCCAGCTAGATGGTTGCACCATGTGGTCCTGTGGAAGAGCTGACGGCGGAAAGCGCCGATCGGCCATTGATATTGTCGCGCAGATGGGAGCAGAACCGTATCTGAAAGCACTGGGGTTGCAGTCGGATATCATCCTCGGTGGACGTTCGTATGATCCTGCTCCTTATGCTGCCATTTCCATGTATCATGGCGTGCAGCCTGCAGTGGCCTGGCATATGGGCAAGACTATGGAATGCGGTGGTATTTGTGCCATCCCCAAAGGTCGATCGATGGTTGCCCCGATGCGCGAGGACTCGTTTGATCTGACACCATTGTCTCCAAAGGAGAGGTGCACACCGCTGTCTGTTGCTGCGCATACTCTATTGTCTTCCTGGGCTGGGGGGTGTGTTAGTTCTAGATAATGCGAGCTATGAACAGCTGATAGCAAAGATAGTGCGTGTGTGAGGGGCAGCATCTATTCTAACAGACATATATTAGGTCAAGCTGGAAGGCGTGGAAAAGCTGGGCTATCACATCATCTTCATCAGAGGCATCCGCAATCCCATCCTGATCAGCCAGATCAACGCATTCCTGCACAACATGCAAGTGTATACCCAGAATCTCTTCCCAGAGCTGGATTAGTTACCTCAGTGCCAGCTGCTCTTCCATTTCTACGGTCGCAATGGCACGGTGGGCCCTATTGAGCCGACTCCCATTGCTGGCCATGATCTGGGCATTCTGGGCGAAGTCGTGGCGCCATCACAGGAGTTGGCTCCAACAACGCCCAGGCACCGATCCTGCATATGCCATACAGCAACCAGGTGGCCACGACGGGCAACTTTGCCTCACCTCTATCCCCCCACGAGACAGCAGCTAGGCCGGTGTTCAGGTTCAATGTGTACCATCTCGTAGATGCGACTGGAACCAGATTGCTGCAAAAGTGGCATCCTGGCGCGCTGTCAACCTCGAGTGTGCCATGTTTGACTTGAGACTGGTGATATCTGCCTTGTATAGCTATTTAGAGTGGGATGTTCTGCCTGAAGCCCACACTGTTGCTGATTTTCCTATCCTCCTCCATAAGCTGAATGATGCACCCGCTGGTCTACCCTGGGGAATGGACTTAACCAACCCAGACAAATGCCTTTGTGGACTGCGTGTCCTAGAGCTATCATGCGTCATTGCTGCGCCTCTTGTAGGCAAAATGCTGGCAGCCCATGGTACTGACATCCTCTGGGTAACAAGCCCTAACCTCCCTGATCTCCCCACGATGGATTGTGATTTTGGCTGGGGCAAGCGGAATATCTAGCTGGATCTTATGTCTAAAGAGGATAATAAACACATCTGGAACCTCCTAGATGATGACTGCCACATCTTCATCTAAGGCTTCTGACCAGACAGCCTAGCAGCCCACGGTCTATCCCTGGAAACAGTCATAGAATAATACTAAGGCCAGGGGATAATCTGCATAAACATGTCTGCGTATGGGCCCCATGGACCCTGGAGTAATAAATAAGGCTTCAACTCTCTCGTCCAGACATGCTTGGGGATGAATGTTTCTGGGGCAGAGCATTTCGGCGCCGGTGAGGCTGCTCAACCAATGCCATGTTAGGCGCTTGATCATGCTGGGGGGCACTTTCTCACTGTGGGGGTTATGGCTGCACTGTATAAACAGATAACAGAGGGTGGGTTGTGGGTGGTTGATATTTCACTTGCTGGGGTGATGAAGTATCTATGGTCTCTGGGGCAGTGGGAGGGGAGATTGGGGTTTCAGACAGGAAATTATACCTGTGCGGCGGATGTACTGATGGAATATCTAGAGAAAAGGGATACTGGGTTTGGGGAACTCACTGCGGTGCGGCATTCTGCTTCGATTGAGGGGGTGGAGGTTGGATGGGATATCATGCCTAAGCCACTGGGGTCTGATGAGAAGGTGTGGTTGTAGTAGGAGTAAGTTATGGGAGTTGAAAGAATATACTCAGATACTATATCCATGAAATTAGAGAAGAGAGGTCTAGCAATAATGACTTCCAACGCCATCCATTCTATCCGAACATGCTGAAAACGAACAAACAAACACCCCCAGCCATCTATAATCTGGCCGTATTCTCAAACTTAGCAGAAAGCATCTGTCCAAGCCCCTTGTCAACACGCGCAAACATATCAATCGTATTCTTCCTGATCTCAGGAATAACATTCTCCAAGCTCCCCGCAACATTCTCGACAAACTTCTTCCTCTCCGCATCGTCAAACACATTCAGCCACAGGTTGCGCGACTGCACAAAGTCCTCATCCGTCACCGGGATCTCATTGTGGCCGAGAATGCCGCCGCGCATGAACTCAGGGTGTCGAACGTCCTGGACAGTCTGTGTCTTGACGCCAGGCGCAAGAGTGCTGCGGACGTAGTTCGGGTCTCCGCCGTAGTTTCTGGTTTGCAGGCCGGTGCCGTCGCGCTGGAAGGGGGCGTAGACGGGGGCGAGGGAGCGGTTGGATGGGAGGTGGGTGTAGTTTGCGCCGAGACGGTAGCGCTGGGCGTCGGGGTAGGCGAACATGCGGGCTTGGAGCACTGTTTTTGTCAGTATAGTTCTGTGTTGAGGTGGTGGAGTTGGCTTACTGGGATCGGGTGTTGGTGCGATACCAGGGACCAAGTTGGAGGGCGAAAAGGCTGCTTGTTCAATCTCGGCAAAGTAGTTCTCAGGCTGGGACGATCAGTATGAAGGATCTGCGAATCAAGCAAAAGGGAAAACATACGTTCTTATTCAAAGTCAACCGCCCAACTTCAATGAGCGGGAAGTCGCCATGCGGCCAGACTTTGGTGATATCAAACAACGCCAACCCGTAATTCTCCGCCTGCTCAGGCTCCATAACCTGGATATACAACTTCCACTTGGGGAACTGGCCACGCGCAATGGCATCGAAGAGCTCAATCGTGTGGAAATCGGGGTTGATACCAGCGAGACGAGCGGCTTCCGCGGACGAGACGTTGGCGATGTCCTGCTCCGGCCGGAAGTGGAACTTGCAGTATCTGTACGATCCATCGGGCCCGATGAGTTTGAAGGTGTGGATGCCGAAGCCGGTCATGCGGCGGACGGAGGCGGGGATGCCGCGCGAGCCGAAGAGGTGCATGAGGGCGTGGACACTCTCGGGCTGGTTGGAGTGGAAGTCCCAGAACTAGAGAGTCAGTATGGATGTTGACCGGGGGAGGTGAGATGATGTACCATGTTCTCGTCGGCGCAGTTTGTTGTCGGGTGCTTCTTGTGGCTGCGGTTCAGGGAGGGGAATTTGACCGGATCACGGACAAAGAAGACGGGCTGTATCATATCGTTAATATCTGGTGCCTCATCTCCGGTTCAGGAACATACAATGTGGTTTCCGACAATGTCATGGTTTCCCTCTTCAGTAAAGAACTTGGCCGAGAAGCCACGAACATCACGGACAGTGTCAGCGCTGCCCTTTTCACCACCAGTCGTACTGATGCGCAGCAACAGAGGCGTCTTCTTGCCCACGCCATTCAGGAACTTGGCCGAAGTAAGGTGGGAGATATCCTTGGTGACTTCGAATTCACCCCAAGCACCGGCTGCTTTGGCGTGCACCACTCTCTCCGGGATTCTTTCGCGGTTGAAATGCGCCAATGTTTCCATCAGCAGGGTGTCGCCCATTGTGATCAGACTGCCTCCGCCAAAGGTGGGAAGAGTCTGGCTGACCGCAGGGTCAGGGACGGGTTGGCCTGGACTGCATTAGCTACAGATGAAGCCATTGTCGAGATAAACATACCCTCGGCCAGGGTGAAGACCGGCTTCGACATTGTGTATATATATGGAATTATGAGAGCGTAAATGTAGCAAAAAAAAAAATATCAACCGGAATGACAGCGACAGTGGACCTCCAGCTTTATATACGCTCCTCGGCCCGTCTCAACAACCCCGTACTAACACCTGTCTAATTCCACTCTTATCAACCCGTTTCCACCATTTCCACGGGATACCGAGTTCTTTTCTTCCGGTTGACGCTTTTTACGTGATCTTTCTACTCTAGAATGTTCGCGGATGCCGGCCGTCGATCCACCGTCACTAATTCCACTGCCACGATTCGTCAATCGCTGCTGTCCGTGAGGGGAAGCTGAAACTAGCAGAGATTGTTGGCCTTTTTTTTTACCCCTCACCCCTCATGAGGGGAATTGCCCCACCCGCTAGTCCTAGATTGGGTAACCATTCCGTCTACTATCTGGCCAATAGGGTTGCAGCCCGTCGGTTCACGATTGGTTTTCAGATCCTGTGTTTGGCTTTTCATTCATAGATAGGGTGTTCTATCAGAGGATTGAAACTGAATGATAAGAACCATTATACTACTTCAGGCAATTATGTCCAGACAGACAAATCAGTCACCTCGTAAAAGTGGATAAATGGTAAATATATATTTGGTGTTTCGGGCTGACTAGTCCACACTCCACAGGTTGGGTGGTTTATTTCCTAAGGCACTATTCGTCTGCATGTACAGGCTTCCCTATGCTTTGACCTTTGAACCAAATGCTTCATTTTACTATACTATGTATTATATACGTGAGAATTCATGCTGAAAGGTGTGTGTGTCTGCTGTCAAGGAACAATTACCCATGTCCAATGAGATGATGCCACGAGGCTGTCAGTCTATCACGTCTAAAAGGGGCCATTTCAAGACAGCCTTGCAGTACTGAAAATGTATGAACTTTCAATGTACATACAGACAACTATTTGATAACATTCCTATGGATGAACCATCTGCATGCAAAGCTGACCCACAAGGCTCGACTGACCATACCTGCAATCTGTGCAAGGACTTGAGGATATGCAAGAGATACGGCGATGATATCGACTATGCTAGATCCCAGGACGCCATTTTACACCCCGATTGTGAAAAATGCGTGAATCACTCTGGACGGCGTCTATGCCAGTGGTGTACGCACCTGAGACTCGATCATATCGCTTTGCACGTGCTACCTGATCTTCAACTCTATCGTGAAGATGGCAGTTTAAGCAGTCGAAGCAGTGGGCTTTACTTTAATGTTGGGAGTGTGAATGATTTGCTCCATCGAAGTCAGAACTGCGATTTATGTTACTCGTTTGTCCAGGAACTTGAGTCAGACGACGAATATCTGCCAGCGGATCAGGTTGTATTATGTGTGAGTGCAGCGAGGGAGAGGGACGAGAGATCCCCCGATTTTGTGTATGATTTTGAAGTGTCTATTTTCATTGATTCCAATAGTGAGTACATGGAGAAACAGATCACGGTCGTGACTAACTAATCCTTTAGACCTTCATCGACCCGTCGACTATTTTGGATTCAAATATGAGCCAGAGACTGGGAAGATAAGATCCACACTCCGACCTGCGCCCTTGGTGGACTGGTCTCTGATATCCGGCTGGTTGGAGAATAGACCGGACGAAGATACATTCTCTCCTAACCCGCCTGGATTTCGCGTGATTGATATTCAAAGGGGGTGTATTGTCTCTCCTCCCTCAAAGTGCAAATACGCCACATTGAGCTATGTGTGGGGAGCGAGAAAAGAGACAGACCTGGAAGCAACGAGTTCCAACATCACCAGAATGGAAGAGGAAGGCTTCCTACGCGGTGCCTCCATTCCAGCGACAATTCACGACGCGATGATCGCCTGTAATCGTCTGGGAGTCCCGTATCTCTGGGTGGACCGACTTTGCATCTTGCAGGACGAAGGAGCCAGGGAAGAGGCGAAGATACAAATCAATGCTATGGGGGATATCTATGGACGCTCACATGTGACTCTGGTCGCTCTGGAAGGTACGAATGCTGATCACGGCCTGCCTGGGGTGTCGAATATCAACAGAGCGCATTCGCCCCTTGTGAAAATGCCAGGCGCGTACTTGGTCAAGCTGCGTGAGTCGTATTCATCGCAGGTGAGTCGCTCCACATGGGCCACACGCGGTTGGACATTCCAGGAGGCGTTGCTCTCTCCGCGACTCTTGCTTTTCGCTCCGTCTGGGGTCTTCTTCGAGGGTACACATCACAATGGTACCGTCGGTGAGAACGGCATCATACGTGAGAAACACCTGGAGGTTGAAAATCCGTATGTCTTCCTTCCGGAGAGAGAAACTTGCCGGTTCTCCTTGCCATCTTATCGCTTGCTTTTGCAAAGATATACCAAGAGAGCTCTAACGTTCGATTCCGATGCCTTGGACGCCATGTCTGGAATCCTGCATACACAATATGGCACTGATCACTACTACGGTATCCCGTTCAGTGAATTCAGTCGAGGGATGTTATGGTCGACAGATGGGTACCATAATCCCAGAGTCCCACGATACGACGATAGTTTCCCGTCATGGTCATGGCTATCGGTGAAAGGCGAAATTGATGTTCCAGAATCAGAACTGCTCAAGAATGATGGTCTTCTTTCTCCCATTCCGGTCTCCCTGGCCGTCTGGGCAATACCAAGAGGCGGCTCTGGAGAGCACGTGCGCATTATTCGCGACAGCTCCAACGCATGCTTATCAGGGCTGGACAAGAAACTGAATTTGATGCAATCCACGGTCGTGGCGCTGGAACGGAGGATACCGCGTGCATACCGACTCTCTGGTAGAAAGGAGCCGCCCTGGGAAGATGTAACATCTTCTCAGTCCATCATGGGGAACGCATTCGCGGTCATGATAGCCTGGAAACACGGATGCTTTGCCGAGAAGCCCCCTCAAGCACTATTGGAAGATACAACATGGGGACGCTATGAGAAGATCATTCGATCCAAGTGGTCTTCCATCCGGGCAATGTCTGCTCAAGCCCACGGCATAACAGCGAAGGGTATCAAAGATCGGGATCGAAAGTTTCCTAATGCCTTAATCCGGCAATCCTCTCATCCCGGACGACTTCTAGTCTACACCCAATTTCTTCGACTGCGACCAGATATGACGTCGGATAGCCACACGGGGACGTCTTGGCTCCGAGATGAGCGTGGTAATACGTTCCATTTGTTAAACGGCCACACCGACCATGGCAAAATAGCCGCCATGAAGGACCGGGATGGGGATCTTCTCTTGGAGACCATTGCGCTTTCATTGGAAACGGTCACCACTGGTGATAGTTCGAAATCATCCGATGACTCCATTCGCTGGCAAGACTCGAAAGGGGAGTGGCTTAATCGATTTGTGACCGATTTTAACGGCAATTCCCGGCGTATGGAACTTAATGTGAAAGTACACCTCATGGTGCTGCAGACATTCGATGGGATCAGCCGGCGTGTTGGGATTGCAGAAGGATACTTGAAGACATGGATCAGTGCAGAGCCTCGGTTTGGAACCTTTGTCCTTGAATAATTTATTACCATGCCTGATAACTTTAGACAACATGGTGAGAATATATAGCGGTACTACCCAGTAATTATCTCAATAAACATGCCAGGTATATATAAACCGAGGTCTGTGAGAAACTAGACTAATTAGTAGATATGACCAGCGTCCTTTAGATATGTAGAAAAAGTAACAAGTAGTTAGGAGTGCAGATAGCGTTCTGCAAAAAGAAAAACAACGACTTCGGCATGATCCGAACCTGCGCAGCCAGTAATCGTTATCGAATTGACACCCTCGGGATGCATCCGACAACCACTCGGGAACAAAAATGTTGATCAGGTCCTGCCCGGGATCGAACCGGGATTAGTGGAATCAGAATCCACTGTGATGACCATTACACTACAGAACCTTGAAGATGGAGACTACTGAGAGGTAGAGCGATCTAGATTCAGTCGGAGTGATTTAATGATAATGATAATCTGCCTTGATTTAGAAATTATCAATATAAAAGTTTGTGATATGGACAACATCACTACATCATCTCGAGGTCGTAGGATGCACATGAAACATCTTTCAAAATGACGATTAAAATCTGACTTTCATAGATATTCCCATTGGGCAGGGGCATGACAGATCGTATGCGCTTAAATACCAGTCACGTTGATATTACATGTACTGAAGAGGTATACATGTATGCATAAGCCAATGCTTCTACCTTTAGTCTACACTTATAGAAGCGATGAAGACTACTGGATCAAACATCTGTAATCTCATACGAAATCTTCGTAACCCCCTTCTGTCTACTGATCCTTCTCACCACAATCCCCCCAATATCGCAAGTCCCCGGCAAATGCGTCCCTCCACACGGATAAGCACCCGCACCTTCAACATCCACAACGCGAATATCGCCTTCATCAGGAACAGAAAAGCCCTCGGGCAGCGCGACACAGTGGGACTTTGCCTTTTCCTCATTCCACCAGTCAACCGTGACTGCAAGATTCCGCTTCACCAACTCTGTCGCTCTTTCCTGGATGATGCCCTTGTGTTCGCCGCCAATCAAGCCGCGGAATTCAACAAATGCCATTCCCGGGGCGTGGTTGGCTTTGATTTCTGATACTTCTCCGACTTGAGGGCGTAGTTGTTTCACTGCGAGTCCGAGGATGTGTCCGGCGGTGTGGTAGCGAGAATGATAGTTTCGTTGTACCGTGTCGATGTTTTGGACGATCGAGTCGCCTTTTTGGAATGGTGTCGTTGCATCTGCGAAAGATCCAAGGTGATATATTTGATTTTCGGGTGTCTTCCGGACAAGCTTCACGTTGAATAAAAGGTCGGTTTGCTCTGATTTCATCTGGCCGATGTCGCTGGGTTGTCCCCCTCCTTGAGGATGGAATATTGTTTCTTCTGTTGTGATAACATGGTCTGTATCATCCGATGATTTGAATAGTGATCTCTCGGCTTCTGTGATAGATTGAATAGACTGGCAGGAAATGATTTTCGTCATGAGTCTGTGGATAGAGGCATCTCTTTGGTATAGAGGTCTTCCGAGAATTGGCGTTGCCTGAGGTGGTGAGTTTTTCGGGTATGCAAATAATACCCATCACTTACCATTTTGAACATGGGAGGCAAATGATTTAGGTGGTAATTGTTTCATTGCTCAAGGCATCAAACGGGATGTTTTATAATATTCTTATTGCCGAGAGTCGGGAATATAGTGGCATTTCCGATGTCTGACAAAATGGTATTCCCGACCCCCACGGGTGAGCATTTATTTGTGCTTATTGCTGTTAATCGCATTGATTTCCAATTATTCATTCATAATTTATTGTCATCTCGAATAATGTTCAATTCAAGGAAATCTTAAGAATTTTAGCTACCTGAAGGTCAAGTGGACCACTCCCTATGGCTAGAGTCTAGACCCTTCCAAAAACTTCGTATTCTTTTGTGGAAGTAGATGAGACAAAAACAGAAACTAAGCTAGCTGTAGTTAGTTAGACTAGGTCAGATAGTCTTGATGCCAACTATCTCGTAAATGCCCGTATTAATCCATACATCCGTCAGTATCCAAGATTTAGCATAAACCCACCCTTTTTTTTGTATAACACACTTTGTATCATGAATTTAATGACGTCTCCCGCTAAATTCAAAGTTGTCCTGATTGGCGATGCTAGTGTAGGAAAGGTTTGTTACACACTCAAAGTGTGACTCGGTAGCTGAATCTATATACAGACTACATTTATACATCAGAATGTTGGTGGGAGTTTCACAAGCGGATATCACCAAACTAAGAGATATGAAAAGCGGGTGGTCTCATTTGATATAGTGAGTATAGTTAGATATTATTTGTCGCACTCTGCACTGCACTAACGGTCATATAATAGATAGACCAACCTGCCGTCGATTTTGATGTCTGGGACATACCTGGTGGTCATGGTAGAGCATCCACGAGAGCCAAGTATCTGAAAGATGCAGATGCAGCCATCATCATGTTTGACCTGTCTAAACGGTCAACGCTTGAGAATGTAGTAAACTGGCATAGTACGGTCCCGGTTCCTCTGTCATATGTTTGCTAACTTTATAGGGGAGCTCATGGACGCAACGGGAAAACCCATCCCTTTCGTCGTTTATGGCTCAAAAAAGGACATAACCGGGGCAGCCAGAGAAGTCAGCCCAGAATCCATCACATGGCCTACTGAGATGCAGCCAGTTGAATTTATCAAGGGATCAAGCAGGACAGGATGGCACGATCTCAGAAGCCCTTTTCTGGCACTTGCGCGACAGCTTTATAAAGACTCGAAACTGGTATGATTTCTTGAGTATAACTTCTGAGGGTTTTCTAACATAATACCCTGCTGGTAGGATTTTGTGGCCCATGATATTGATCATGAGCTATATGAGCAATATCGAAAGGAAATGATCGTTTGTGGCAGTGCGCCTTTACCGGAGGAGTGTGATTCTGATCTATGATACATTTATAGAAATACCAATGCATCCGTTCGAAGTGACAGGATGTCAGAGCCAGGCATCTCTAGGGTTTAAAGGATGGGGCCAGCTTTTAGATAGATGACGTGATTAGGGCGATTTTATGAGCATATGATAGACAGGGTAAGCAATATGGACGGTTATATGTCAGTGTCGTATTAGACTAATCAGTGAGCGGGTAATACTGTAGTGGCAAACAGTCCCCACTTCCAATGAAAAATGCAATCCCAATGGCTGCCATCGTTCAAGCACTGCACATAAGCTCCAATATCCGAAGGCAATCTCCGCTATCCCCATCGGCTATCTCCGACTCGGACGTCCGACGCTAGGGGTGTGCCGGTATCCGGCGCGGGGCATATATGAGAGGCAAAAAAGTTTTCTGGAGAAGAAAAAGAAAGACAACATCGGGCAGATCAGTGGTTTCAGGATGGTGAAACCTCAAGATGAAGAAAAAGCCGTGCGACAAGTAGCTCCGGAATCGTCGGACCAGCATGTCGTCGGCTGGGAGGACAACGATCCGGAAAACCCGCATAATTTCTCCACCGCGTATAAATGTTGGATTACTTTTCAGTTGGGGATGCTGGCTTTGAGTGCCAGTCTGGGGTCGAGTATTATCTCGCCTGCTCAGACACCATTGAAGCAATACCTTCATATTGGTTCTGAAGTCAGTATTCTCCCGGTTTCTCTCTACATGTAGGTTCCTATCGCCCGACACAATGGACAAGGGTACTAATTATGGAAATAGTCTTGGCTTCGCATTTGGTCCTCTATGCTGGGCCCCTATCTCCGAACTCTGGGGCCGTCGCTGGTCGATGCTCCCAGCAGTGTTCATGCTGGGTCTATTCAGTATCGGCACAGCAACTAGCAAGAATACCGCCTCTGTTCTCATCACCCGCTATTTTGCAGGGCTTTTTGGCTCTGCTCCTGTGAGCAATGTGTCAGCTGCACTGGGAGACATATTCCATATGAAGGCCCGGGGCATTGCGGGCACATCCTACGCAATCTGCGTCGTCGGAGGACCAACCATGGGGCCCATCATCGGAGCAGCGCTGGTTGCAAACCCGCATCTGGGATGGCGCTGGACGGAATACATGGAGGCGATCGTCGTCTTCTTTATTTTTACAGTCACTTTCTTCTGTTTGCCGGAAGTATATGGACCCGTGCTGCTTCATAAGAAAGCAGTTCGTCTGCGTAAGGATACCGGCAATAAGAATCTATACCATCCGCATGAACATATTGAAATCAGCATCCACAGCGTCATCACCAAGCATTTCTCCCGGCCCCTCGTCATGCTCGTAACCGAACCCATGGTCACCGTCATTGCGCTCTACGCCTCCTTCACCTACGCCCTGCTCTATCTCACCCTCGAAGTATTCCCCATCGTTTTCGACGACATCCGCCAGTGGAAGGGTGTCGTCGCCACCCTCCCCTTCCTCGGCCTCTTCGTCGGCGTCCTCCTATCTTCCACCTTCATCATCCTCGTCGGCCAACCCTACTACCTCAAGAAATACGAACAAGGAGGCGGTAAGCCCGTCCCCGAAGCACGTCTTATGCCCATGGCCGTGGGCGGCTTCCTCTTCGCCACAGGCCTCTTCTGGTTCGGCTGGACCGCCGAACCATCCTATTCATGGGTTCTACCCGTCGTTGCGGCAGGCATGTTTGGATGTGGCTTCTGCATCATCTTCGGCCAGTGTATCAATTTTCTCGTCGATACGTATGGGCCCTATGCGGCGTCTGCTACCGCGTCCAATACCTTCCTACGTAGTGTGCTCGCTGCTGCCTTTCCGCTTTTCTCGCAGCCAATGTTCAGGAACCTCGGTGTTGGTCCGGCCATGTCTATCTTAGGAGGCATTGCTGCGGCAGCCATTCCTGTTCCGTTTTTATTCATGATTTATGGGGTGCGGTTGAGGAAGATGTCCAAGTTTGCTCCATTCAAGGGATGATAGTTAGACAAATAGACATAGAAACCATGTATAAACAACCTTTTATCTACAACCCTGCTAATATCGCAATACAAAGTCTCAAATATCAAAATCAGATATACCCCGGCTATATGACGCTGTGGAACAGACATACTAATATTCACATCTGATTGGCCAAAACGGACATGGATAAATCCACATCCGATATTTTCACAACATCTTCATTCTTCACGTTTTTATGTCCATCCATCCACATACAATTATACATCAAGTGATTAAATAAAACACTAAAAATATGGACATCTCCCAAATCTCCACCCAACTCTCACCCTCCCCCCGAAACTTCCCAGGCTGCTGCCTAGCAATTTCCCACACATTAACCACCTATCTATCATCCCTCCTCCCCCAAAAACCCGCATTCACCCTCTCAATAGGCAGTGGATCCGGCCTCCTCGAAGCCCTCATTTCCCACAATCATCCAAACACCCAAGTTGAAGGCGTGGAAGTGAATTCATCTGTCAATGCATATATCGCAGAACAAGACATTAACGTCGTCAATGGGACGTGGGATCTGCATCCTCGGGCTGGACTGGCGCAGGCGTGGATGTTTGTGTATCCGCGCGAACCGGGACTAGTGAAGAGGTACATTGAGATGTATGGAGGGGCGGTGGACATGATTGTGTGGTTGGGCCCGAGGGCGGATTGGGAGGATTATGAACCTTGTTTCAGGGGGGAGGGGTTTGGGGATGTTAGTGTTGGGGGTGATGAGGTTGGGCTGGCGGGGTATGAGATGTTGGCTGTTGTGAGGAGAGCTGCTTGATGTATAACCACTATATGTGTATCAATTATATCAAAATCTGTCTCTTGGCCTGTGCATACATAGAGCACTTTTTAATACTGACAT
Source organism: Aspergillus wentii DTO 134E9 (assembly GCF_001890725.1). NCBI lineage: Eukaryota > Fungi > Ascomycota > Eurotiomycetes > Eurotiales > Aspergillaceae > Aspergillus > Aspergillus wentii. Next base: position 303,913 of record NW_024467839.1, read on the forward strand.
TTAATACTATATTCCAAGTAAACTGCATCTTGTGCTTCGTGGGATCAATCTAATCATCTATTCTACACTCTATTCCAGTGACCCTCTGGCCCATACTGGGCTGGAATACTAGGCCATGCGTCCACGCCATCCAAAATGGCGAGTCTGCACTGCGGTTAGTATCGTCATAGCAATACGGTCTGGACTTATTATAACTTACCCCATTCCACCTGTTAGATGCGGATCGATATGGCAATGCAGCAGGAAAGCTCCCGGGTTTTGTACTACACCAATCATTAGTCTTGTTTATTCCAAAAGTTACAGATAAGAGGACCAACCATGGTAGCGAACGGCCATCCAGCTTGGACCTTGGAAAGCAGGGAGTGTTGTAAAAGTATCTGCAAGCCCCGAATTAGCTTCTGTCGCTTGTATAACGCTTCCGGGGTAATTGGATAGTGACGAACCTCTTATTGGAGGATTGACTAGATTGAACATTTCTGGAACATCCTTCACAGCCTCAGCGACAGAAGCCCAGTTGAACATGCCACTGCCAGCACCCTTGAGTTATAATGAGCATATATCCTCCAGACACGGTTATATAGAATACTCACAAGGACATAGACTTTGTTTGAATGTTTGTGGATCGGATGGCTGGGCTGAAGCGTGGAGGCATTTCCAGATACTGCAAAGACAATATCCACCCAGGTATTGTTCTTGGTAGAAAGAACCAAGTTCTTATTCATCACTGATTCAGGATCCCACAACATGGGCTTTTCTGCCTCCAATGAGAGCCCATATGAATGGTTTCCATTGAGAGACCATTCCCAGGCTCTTTCGATACGGCCGGAAGTAAGTATATGGGTGGTGTCTGCTTCACGGGGCTGGCTTGGAAAAAGTGGTTCGATTTCCGTGCTGTCCAAGATGACAACATCTGCACTTGTGTTGACTGCGCCGTAGTTGATTGAGGGCGTCGAGACAATGGAGGGGTCTCCGTTAATGTAGGAGAGAGTACCGAAGCCTGCGACCTTTTGGTTGAATCCGGAATTGGCTACTGTAATCAGGTAATCTCCAGGCGTCTTGTTCAATTGAACCAAGCAGGAATAGCGAGCACCGTTTTCGATCGTCAGTGCCTAAAAGAGATTTCTGTCAATACAACATTCCAGATGTGATGGATTTACGATTGCCATACATCAGCTTTGGTGGGGGTGATGAATTGACCATCAACCTCGTATACCCAGAGGGAATGGTTGTTAATGGACACTGTCTCGGTTAGCCGGAGAATGAGTGTGCCACACTCAAGTACATACCTGTCGGGACCGAGAGTGATGCAGTACTGATGAAATTCAGACTTGCCCAGCCCTTCAGGGGGTCAACCTTGATCACTTCCTCAGTCGCATTTGTCGCATTGCACTGGTCAAACAGAGATGGTGGAACAGCGCTGTAGTTATGCGCGAGTGTGGTCTGAGCGTAGGTGTTTGGAAGTGGAAGGCATCTTCAGTTTAATCAAGTGTCAGTATTTCTGTATTGACAATGCCGTATATCGCTCACATACCCCTTTGTGGTAAAATTCATGCCCTGGAGAATAGAGGCTAGCGAAGGAGGGACCATGCTTGTCAGATATCCAGGGTCGCGGCAGTTTACTCGACCTTTGCCGTTGATTAAGATAGAGTCTCCACATCTAGATGCCTGGTTAGCTACTGTCTTCATGATATCTTTGGTCACCTACAATGGATCGATATCTGCTGAGGTTGCAATATCCCGTAGTTCTTCTGATGTCATGTGAAACCAGTCGGATAGCAGTACCAAGTTAGGGTTCTCGATGGCTTTCTGTATTTGGAATTGTGCCAGGGTATCGTTTGTGATATACTCGGTCAGATTGTCGGGGATATTTCGAGGTCTTGAGTAAATATGCTATCTTTAGTCGCGTGTAATACGGTGCTGAAATGAGTATAAACAGACCTGATATACATCGGTCCGTATAGACCATCCATTATCTGCCCTGCAGAATGAGAGTGATACCTCGTAATTGTCAGTAAGATCTTGCATACAAGAACAGACGACCTCTTACCAGTATGTTCCATATTGCTGGACTGTGAAATTAGAGGTAAAACTTCCACCAGGAGGAATAAGCCTCTGGGAAAGTCCAGGTACACCATCTGACCACGGCGTCCCCTTCTGTCTGTCTCAGTATTAGCTATGATCTTCATTTATTTTTATACCGAGAAACCTACTCAATACCGTGATAATGCACTGTAGTGTTGAACGGCATAAAATTATTCACTACTACCTCCACATCGTCGCCCTCGTCCATTATAAGCGGGGGACCGGGATATTGGCCATTGATCAAAGCTTGTTGGCGCTCGACTCCATCGGGCGCTCCTGATGCCCAAGTCAAATTCAGTTCAAAGCTTTTTGTCTGATGAGGCTGAAAGGGAGTGAAAGCGGCGCCTAATCCGACTAAATAAGAGATCGCGTATAGCTTCATGATGAATGGTTATGAATAACAAGTCATTAAAGAAGCATAATGGAATATTAAGAGACCCAGAAAGCATTAGAATATTAGGAGTAATGGCGTATATATGAGTGGTTGGGTGACAAGGCTGTGGAAAATCAAGCAGCCTCACCTTGGAGACCCACTGCTGTATATCTGTAGAGTCAATGATTCGTGATCTTAAACAAGTAATAAGGAAGTGTTGGGTGAAGATCAAATTCTAAATTCCAACTTCACAGCCTGATGTGTTGGTGGTGCACTTAATTAATACTCATCCACCGCTGCTTCCATGCTCCTCCATTGAGAAATCCTCTATTAGAAATAAACATAATCTAGGGGTGAATTTGAGAAATAGTCTTCCAACTATTAGATTTCAAAACAGTATATGTCCACTTCTTCGACTGTGAGCAATCACTATTTTCCGATCCTCGCGCCTTTTCCACTAGGGATAAATAGCTTGTTTAGGTGCCACTAGTTTATGCACCAACCCAAAGTGTCGGATCCGCATGCAGCCTTGTTCCTTAAACTGGCCATTGACAGTTGCCAGATTAATACGAGTCTCAGTCGTATTAATAGTTATGCTAAGCCGACTGAGTTGGCACACTCATTCATTCTGCCCAAGGTTCGGGGCTCAGACGGGCCATCTATCAGCTATCTACGAGTAGAGCCTCTCGATATTATTTGGAGGCACGGAGTATTATCCAATCAAAGCCAATCAGATATGTTGGGTCCGGGAAATTGACGAGTCTAATAACCCCGCACGCTGTATCTGGCTTTGTTGTGGTTGGTTAGGCTATGGTTTGAACAACTGGCACTGCGCATGCAACTGACACGGATTATCCATGCTAGACTGAGTCTGCTATTTACAGACTCTTATTATCATTGTCATCTGCATGTAGTGTCTAGCTGGATCTTGAGAGGGAAATAATTCTTGCAAATCGTGATCTCCATTCTGGCGGTGCTTGACCTGTGGCCTCGGCCTCAATATTCTCGTGAAGAGATGCGTAAAAAAATACCCCAGAGCATAGTAAGTTGCCCTTTTATCTTATATTTTGGCATCCACCTTCCTAATGGAATATATATATAGACACCGATACATTTCTAGCCCCAATCAACCAAGGCTCGAGCAGAACCAGTGAAGCAAGCGCCCTAACAAGACTCGAAATTTAGCTCACGCCCCGCTCCAAGGATATCATTTGTGTTCTCAAAGATCAGTGGAGATGGAATATCAAACAGTGCAAACACACCATCAGGCCAGCCATGGGTTTATTCAGTGGAAATCTATTCCTAACGGTTCATTTCAACTCAATCTGCAGGAAGTCCCTAATTGTGATATATCAGACTAGGAATATAACCAGTAATATACTCTGCTCTTGTTGTCTCCGGTGGAGCAAGGATCCGTTCCGAATAGTCCGGATATCCGGATATTATGGCTCCGATTACAGCACCCCGCCATGCATAAGTACGACAGCCATTGATAAATCAGCTTGAATCCACCCATCAACATCAATCAACAATCAAAATGACCCTAACAGTCCACCACCTCAAGCGCTCCCAATCCGAGCGCATCATCTGGCTCTGCGAAGAACTCAACATCCCATACGAGCTGAAAGTCTACGCCCGCGAACCGACCCTTTCAGCCCCAGAGCCATACCGCAACATCCACTGGTCCGGCACCGCCCCCGTCATCCAAGATGGCGAACTCGCCCTCGCCGAATCCGGCGCTATCGTGGAATACATCCTCTCCAAGTACGGCAATGGGAAGCTGGTGATCAAACCCGATCAACCCAACTACGCAGACTACCTCTTCTGGTTCCACCACGCGAATGGCAGCGTCCAGCCCACCATCACCACGATGGTGTTTGCGGAGTTTGCGAAAATCTCCCCCGACGATCCAGGACAGCTTATCATGCGCAATCGATTCCAGATCGGCTTGAGCGGGATGGATAAGCGGCTAGGCGAGTTTGAGTATCTCGCTGGGAATGAGCTGACCGGGGCGGATATCATGATGGTTTTCTCGCTGACTACGATGCGGTTGTTTTTGCCGTATAGTTTGGAGGAGTTTCCGAATATCATGGCTTATTTGGACCGGGTTGGGAAGAGGGAAGCGTATCAAAGGGCAATGAAGAAGGGCGATCCGGATTTGAGGCCGGTTCTTGATGGGATTCCCCAGGATACGTTCTTCTGATTGATCTGTATATACAGTTGACCATCATCATGCTGATGTAGCGATATGATTAAAAGCTCCCCCAATAATGCAAATCATAATCAACACCACCAGCCCTCCACAACGGCGCAGGAGAATAAACCGGAATAGGAGACGCAGCTAATTCTTAGCAAACATCAAAACATAATAAGGATAGAATACTTACTTCCATATCCAGTGCTAGGAGCAGCCCACGCTGGAGAAGGCGGCGCAGTCCATGAAGTCGGCGATGCCGTGATTGTGTACGAGCTCGTATAAGTGTGGGGCGTTTCTCCGGCTGCCAGCGAACTGATGCCGTTGTTCTCTCCATACGAGTCATCGCCTGTGCCGAAGATGTTGTTGATTTTGTTGACGACGAAATCTCCGGACTCGGTCCAGACAGAGAAGTCTTCGACTGTGACGTTGGTGACGTACGTGAGGTCGTTTCCGATGAAGTACAGAGGTGGTCGTTTGGCGCCATCAGCGACGGAGCCTACATTGTTAGCTAGATAGATAGATATGTGGTAGCTGAAGACATACCGGAGAAATTCCTAAAAACGAGATTAGATAGAGTGACAGCCCCGGTATCAGGCTCATAAGTATTCTGCCAGTATTGGTTGATATTCAGCCCGTATAGACTCGCTTTTGAACGGAAGTTGTCAAAGGTGATGTTCGTCACATATCCAGATCCACCAGGGTAGGTTTTTATAAAGGCAATGTTGTTTCCTTGGATGATGCTTATGTTTCGAGCGACCTAAACAGTCAGCGATATTCGATAGTAGCTTACGAAGACTTACAATGTTGGATATTTCCGCAGATACATTCAAACTCCCAATGGAGATACCAGAGCCTGCCTGGTTACAGACGAGGTTCTCAATCAGAGCGTGGTGAGAGGGGCTTTTTACCGAGACGCATTCATCGCGGTTTGTCACCTGCTATATTAGAATGATCCTATACATAGATAAGTAAAGACATACCTCATTGTCATGAATGTAATAATTCGTCCCAATCGCATCAAGACCATCGTAGCTACCTAGATTGGCACCGCGGATAGTAAGATGATATGCTTCAACATTGACTGCAAAGTCCAGAATAATATGGAACTTAGGACTGTCCACGAGAATCAAGTCATGGACTGATGCATTCGTGGGCGATATCAGTCGCACAAGACGAGGTCGGTCGGTACTATATTGTCAGCATCGACAGCGTGATGTGTAAGAGACGTACTTGTTCAGATTACGATATAGATATCCCTGGCCTTGAAAGGCACCCAGACCGTTGGACGAGTAGAATTCAAAGTCGACGGCTGCTTTGTTAGACACAGTATAAAGGATGAATATGGCACTCACCATTAACAATAACCAACACATCTAACAAAAACTTTTGGTCACCTTCCCCATTGATAGTGGCATTCAAAACATCCACCCCGGCATAACCTTCAAGGATCAACGCACGGTCAATATTCCAATTCCCTCCATACGCAGCGGTGATGAGGCCATCTAGCTGGAATGCCCAGTTGGTAGCATTGCTCAGCACAACACCACGGTTGATGAGATATTCGCCTTCGGGGACGATGAGGCGGCTTCCGGGGTTTGTGCGGACGCAGTCATTGAATGTTGACTCGAGGGCGGTTGAGATATCGGTGCTGTTGTCTGCTACGCCCCCATAGTCGAGGATGTTGCACTCGATGGTTTTGGCGGAGAGGGAGGTTGTTGGGCCGACGGGGCCGATGAGTTGGGCGGTCGCGAGGGTGGAAAAGAGGAGAGTGAGGAGATACATTGCGATGATGATTGAGTCATTTTTGAAGAGATTCTAGGGATTTATAGGTTTCTATGTCGGGCTGGACCGATGGCATGGTCAAGGATGGTGACGCGATTAATTAATGTCAATATGCATATTCTATGAGCTCATCTTAAAGTGAATGAGACAATTGATAAGACTACTTTATGATGTTGGAATATGAATTGCGACATCTAGTATATATCAGCTAGAACTATTTCTCCAGACTCTCCCTCCTCGTTTTCGACTCTGGATCGAAATACGGCCGTTCAGCCTGGGGAGCAACCCGCAGCCCATGTCGAAGATGGGGAACTATTCATCAGCACCTCTCACATCACGTATAGACAGAAAACTTACAGTAGTCAAAAATGCCCGTATGAAAAGTGGCCCGGTTATCCCAAATCGCAACTGCATTCTCTGTCCACTTCCACCGAACCTGGAATTCATATCCCTCGGCAATGGTGCGATAGAGGGTGTCGAGAATGGCGTCCCCGATGCGTTTTTCGAGTCCGACGATCTCTTTGGTGAAATTTTCGTTGACGTACAGCGTTTTCCAGTTTGTGACGGGGTGAGTGCGGACGACGGGGTGCTTTCTCATTAGTATCATATCAGCTATATAGATGATTGACTTACAATGGTTTCAATTGGATCTCGTCGGAGACAACCACTTGTTCGGAGTGCTTTCTCTGCCTGTTCAAGACCGCTGTGTTTGGCTTCCAGCGTTTCCAGGATTGACCTCAACTTGGGCGAAAGAGCTATATTTTTTTAGCAATAGTCACATATAAGGGGAAGGAGAAATACACTCGTATAAAGCATATCCACTCGCCCAGATGGTATCACCACCCGCCAAACTCCCCTCAGGCCCAGCACGAGGCAACGTATCCATCTTGAGCATCGTCAATCCCGGCGGCTGAATCTCATAACTCACATCGGAGTGCCAGATCTGATGCGATCGTCCGTTTACGGCTGTCTCATCTTTATAGATTGGATGCACCCATGGCAGATCCGGTATGATGCCTGCCATTTGGTGAATGTGCAAATCACCAAAATACGCCCCGAACGAGATCTGCTCGTGGACGTCCATCTGCTGGTCGCGGAAGAAGACAACGCCTCGTTCGGCGACTAGCCGGGCGAGATCATCTCGTTGGTCGTTTGTGAGATGGGCGAGTTGCAGGCCGACTATCTCGGTGCCAATTTCTGGGGTGAGATGGATTATGTCGGTTGCTGCGTTGAGGAGTCTGGCTTTGGCTGGGTCTGCGTTCAGGCCGCGGTCTGTAAACGGCTTTTCTTCGAGGTTTGGGAGTTTGAATGGAGTGTAGTTGGGATATTGGAGGCCTGCTTCTCGGACAGAGTGGAGGGGAGAGACGCCACGAGGAGTGGTGTACTCTGGATGAGGGAGGCCGTGAGGTTTTTCAGGGAATTGAAGAGTCATTTTGATATTTACTTGGACAATTAAAATATGGTAGATTGCTGTCTTTATATCTATTAGCAATGGCATCTTACTGTTGGTGGACTTAATGTCACGCCATAATAGCACATCTGATATCAATTAATATAAACCAACCACACACATCATATCTAACTATCAAACAAAAAGTCCAACCGTTTATTGCCCTCATCCTTGGTCGTCTCCAAATACTCTGCCTTTTCCTGCTCATTCATCGCATTCCATCGGTTACTCTTCCACTTGTTCCTCTGCACATAGTACACTTTGGCCAGGATATACGCCGCGATGGTCGCGATATTAATCGCAATCAACTGTTCGTCTCCACGGTGGTAGTACGGTTTATCATCATCGCGGTAGATATTCGATGATGCAATTCCAGAGAGCTGAATCGTGATGTTGTATAGTGCCGCACTGACGGTTCGAGTTCGGACGGCGTTGCTGAGGCGTGAGCACCAGCCGACTTGGGCTGCGTGGGGAGATGGCCAGCCTAGAAGAACAAAGGTGACGGCGTATAAGCCCCAGTGGGAGAGGGTGCTGGCTGATCGGTAGAGGATGATGAGGAGCGGGAGGGACCAGAGCTGGGTTAGAATGCCAATGAGGGAGATTTGGTGCACTCGTTCAGACAATTCCGTGATGAGCAGTAGATTTATAGCCGCAAAGACTGTCACCGGAATACCCAGTAATGTTGTCTGGAATGTACTAAATCCGATTGCTTTCAGCGACAGACTGAGATACGACTTTGGCGGCGACGTAGGAATCTCAAATAAGATACCGACAAGATAGATCGGCCATAAATCGTAGTCTTTGACACTTTGCCAGAGCATCTTCAGCGTCAGTGCCTGCCGGTTATGCATGTCGCCTTTCGATGGATCGTCGCGAAGCACACGATTGACGATGATCTTCTCCTCTCGTTCAGTGAAATATCCCTTTGGATTCCACCAAGTCACAGTCTGAGTCGGACTGGGAACGAGGAATAGGAAGCTGAAAATTCCAATGACCAAGCTGATCAACGCTTCGATCAGGAATAACCATCGCCATCCAGCTCGACCTTGGACGCCTCGCATGTGCAGGACTCCATAGGCAATGAACGAGGCGATCACGCCAGACATGGAGTCGACAAACCAGAAGAATGCCAGACGGAGCGGCATTTCCGTTTTCTTATAAAAGTAGGATAGATATAAGATGGCATCAGGGATGAACCCTCCCATGAACAATCCAAGAAAGAACCGACAGGCAAAGAATCCAGCACGATTGTGGATAAAGAACTGTCCGCCAGATGCCAGACTCCACAGGATGATTTGCACGGGAATCCATCGATCAGGACCAAGTCTCTTTCCGATCATCTGCGATGGGATTTCAGAAATGAGAAAGCCAATACGATACATGTTCTGCGCGTTGTTGTAGTCGTTCGTATTAATATTCAAATCAGGAAGAAGGTTATCCGCAGAAGCATTCCCCAGATTGCCTCGATCGAGATTAAGACCGAAGAACATGACGAGAATCCAGAGGAAGATTTTCAGATCGGTCTTGCGTCGAACTGCTCTTTCTTCGCGATGTGTCCATCTTTCTGACGGATCGAAGCGATGTCGGTTTTCGTATTCTGGATGAGGGAGGTAGTAGCGGGCTAGATTGGGGTCGTCGAATACACTCCGCGTGGTGGCGATGGCATCCAAGTCGACTGGTTTCTTGCGCGAGAAAAAGGAAGATAGAAAGCTTTGGTGTTGAATCTCTTCTGGTTCGGCGAGATTGATGATAGTTCCATCTTTGGCTGCGTCTGGCAGCTTATTAGACTGTGTATTTGACATTATGAAGAAACATATGGAACATTTTATGCAGTGTGTCTATTGATATGACTTTATAGCATCTTCGAATATTGATATCAGCCATACGTGCTCCTGTCAGAAGATGGTGTAAGCATCAGTATAGAATACTCTGACAGAAGTTAATATATTTGCCTTTATTCTAAAACTAGTTTCATATTTAAGCACGACATTCAATTCATTCTTTAATATCATATCCATCTAAAATGTGGAAAAAATCCAGTTGGCGATGTTGCCATATAAGTACGAATGGCATCAGTTCGGGCTTATTCTCATTTACCAACACATGCATCGGTAATAAGCTAAAGCCACCGATAATAATAGTTCTATCATTTTATCATTCTTTATTCTTATTGATGGAGAAATTTATATTAGACACTGCATCTAGAATCGGTTATCAAGCTCGTCATCGCTGCTCTTGATGGTAACACAACTACCCAACAGCATTCCCATGGCCTATCTTCCACTTCACTGACATCGAAAACTTCTCTTTTTCAACCATCCTACAGTTGAGTAAAATGTCTTCGATATCGGAAAACCAACCACATCTCAAATGGCTCGGATCTCCACCGAATGCTACTTTCGGGACGACATTTGGAGTGCCATGGCCGAGGGGAATATACTGGCCTAGTAAAATAACTTTTCTCTGTACCACCGATAATGGGGAGATTCCATTGCGGTCGTGGATTACGGCATACTGGCCCGATGGATCTATCAAATGGACTGGTCATGCCATAGCTACCCATTCTTTAACGAACAATTATTCGATCCGTGCTATACCATCGCAAGAGACGAAGAATGTGGGAATCAAGATAGCACACGACACATTAGGAAATTCCATCACTGTTGATACAGGCAAGGTTCGCGTGGTGTTTCCAACCACAGGAGATGAAGTCATCAAAAGCATTACCAACAGTCATGGAAATCGTATTGGTGCGAGGGGACATTTAATCCTCTTGTCCAGAACTGAATGGTCAGGGCTTGGAAAATGTCGAGAAGATAAAAGCCACATTGAAAGTGTGACTATCGAGCAACAAGGCCATATCAGAGCAGTTTTGGTCATTCGTGGAAATCACCATCTGGGCCATCGTGCGTGGCTTCCGTTTATCTTACGGTTTTATCTATATTCCAACTCGGAAGCAATTCGCGTTATACATACTATCATCTACGATGGCGATCCGCAGAAAGATTTTATCCAAGGAATCGGCATTCGATTCCATGTTCCCCTGGAAGATGAACGCCCATACAACCGTCACGTTCGATTCGCCGGTGTTGATGGTGTGTTTAGTGAGGCCATCCAAGGAGTAACAGGTCTCCGCAGAGATCCTGGTATAGATATTCGCAAAGCACAGATAGATGGTCAGTCCCTTCCTGCTCCAGATACCTGGGGTGAAGATGTCGGGTCTTATATGAAGTGGATTCCGTGCTGGAATGACTACACCCTCTCTCAGCTGTCACCAGACGGATACACTATGAAGAAGAGAACGGGCGCAAAATACAGCTGGGTTAATATACCCGGTGGTACTCGAGCTGGTGGACTGGCCTATCTTGGTGGTGCATCGCGAGGGGGATTGGGGATTGGTATGCGCCATTTCTGGGAGCGATATCCTACTAGTATCGACGTGAGAGATGCGAATGGTGATGTTGGTGAGATTACCCTGTGGCTATATAGTCCATCTGCAGAAGTGATGGATCTTCGTCCATATCATGATGGGTTGCAGCAGGATAGCTATGATGAGCAGCTTGATGCGCTGCGTATCACGTACGAGGATTGGGAAGAGGGTACAGGGACGCCATATGGTATTTCCCGGACGAACGAGATCTATATCTTTGCTTTCGACAAAACGCCAAGTTCAGCTGAATTGGCCAGTACGACAGAATACATGCGCAATCCTCCTGTTTTGATTCCAGACATTGAATACATCGCAGATACTCGAGCATTAGGAGAGTACTGGTCCCCCATGAAACCAAATCCATCCTCAAAAGAAAAGTTCATCAACGATAATCTCAACTTCCTCTTCACCTTCTACCGCACCCAAATCCACCAACGTCGCTGGTACGGATTCTGGGACCACGGCGACATCATGCACACCTACGATGAAGACCGACACACCTGGCGCTACGACGTTGGAGGCTACGCATGGGACAATTCCGAACTCTCCCCTGATCTCTTCTTCTGGCTATACTTTCTCCGCACGGGTCGAGAGGATGTATACCGTCTAGCGGAGTCTCTGACTAGACATACAAGCGAGGTAGACACCTATCATATTGGGCCGTGGAAAGGGCTTGGGACACGCCATGGCGTGCAGCATTGGAGTGATAGCTGCAAACAGGCTCGTGTATCGAGTGCTATGTATAGACGGATTTTCTATTATCTCACTGGTGGTGATGAGAGGATTGGGGATGTGTTGGATGAGACGGTTAATGCGGAGGGGACGTTGTTAACGTTGGATCCGTATAGAAAGGTTCGCAGCGATAGAGATTCGTATCGTCCTGCTGTGGATGCTGTGTCGATTTCACTGGGGACGGATTGGTCTGCTTTTGCAGCTGCTTGGTTTACAGCTTGGGAGAGGAGAGTTCCTGGTTGGGAGGATGCATTGAGCAAGTTAGTTACGTCGATGAGAGGAATTGGTCGACTACACAATGGATTCGTGACTGGGATGGCACTATACAATACTTCCACTGGGGATATCTATTCTCCCTCTCACGATATCGACAACAAAGGAACAGTCAAAGTGTCTCATTTATCTGCCATGTTCGGGTTATTCGAAATATGTGCAGAGATCATCGATAACCTGCCTGACATACCAGATGGATTTAAAGAGGCATGGCTGGGCTACTGCCGCAATTTCAATGCCAGCGCAGAAGATCAGCGAGAACGATATGGAGTGGACTTTGGATCTCTTATTCTCCGTCAAGGCCATTCCAGACTGACTGCGTATGCAGCAAAGATACTAAATAACTCCACTCTCTTGCGCCGTGCTTGGGAGGAATTCTATACAGGGGATGGCTACACGGACGTATCCTGGGAAAGTCAAGCTATTACAGGAAGCTCAGTGCCTATCGCTGTTGACGAGACGAGCTGGATATCAACCAACATAAGTGCTCTGTATGGTCTGGCTGCAATTCAGAATCTAGCATTGCTAGGGAGCCATGAAGATATATGAAATCATAGTGAGACAGTGCTATATTAGGTAGCTATCGCATGGGATACTTCAAAGACGTCATACGAAGAAGTGTCTAGGCATCCATCAGACAATAGTGGCAAATTCACCCTTCTGCAGTCTACTGTTATTTTTTCCTTACAGATACTGGTGAAATGTGGCGAATTTAATGGTAAGCAGGTGCCTCTACGTGTAGTCTTAATACTCAATATCAAATGGATTTGATCTTTGACAGGTCAAGTATACATTGTATTATTTTAAAACACGACTATCACACACACGCGCACACACACACACATAAAGGGAGTAAGCATACACATCAGGGATACAAGGAATGAAAAAGAAATGAAAATACAAACACCACTCATCAATACTAGACATTCTCAATACAAATTCCATACTTCTCATTCCATTCGTAACTGGCCCTATATTCATTAAACCACTGTATTAACTCGGGCTCGGCATAATAGCAGCGCTCAAACTTGCGAACATACTGCGCAGGGTTAAGAATGTCCTGGGCATGGGGTGTAAACACGACAATAGCGCACTTCTGCAGTGCTTGCCAAATGACAATCTTGTAATAGTTGCCCATCATCGTCATGTGGAACCTTGGGTCGTCGGAGGAAAGTGTCCACGCTTCATGGCAAAAATTGATCACATCCTTCTTGAAGAGATCATACAAGACGTGCATACGGAGATGAGCGCCGTAGCACACCTCTCCATAGTGTTTCGCCTTCTCCTTGATGAACTTGGATGAGTTCACCGGGTTGACAACGGTGATTTTCGATGTTGGCGGCTGTTGAATGAGCATACGCCGCCAGCTGGCGCTCTCGCGCAGATATTTGTTCCCTTCATCCTTCTTTTGGTTGAAGGCTCCTAACTGGGTAAAGAGTTGCGGCCAGATCTTCTCGATGAAAGGGTTTCGTATTCTCTTTTGGTTTGGTTTGTCGTGTTCTTCTTCGGTGGGTTCGAAAAAGAGAGCCTGTTGAAGAGGCTTCGAGTTGGCGATTATTTTGTGCCACTGGTGGCATACTCTTTGTGCTGAGGTTAGGAGAGTACGCGTGTCCAGGTTGAGGAGGATAAGCTCGATGAGCTCTGGGATGGCAAGGATGGCAAGGATGGGATGAAGAGATGCCATGCTGCTTGTTGTTAAGTTATCAAGTGTAAAGTGATATTATGAGATGAAGAGATGAGTAGATGAATAAAGAATAGATGAATAGATAGAGAGTGAAGAGTGAAGAGATGGATGGATACTTGCTATACACAGGCAGCACCATGACACTCTCCATCATAAAGTATATCAATAACGAAGGCTTCAGAATGCCTGAATAGGGGTCTGGCCATCCCACATGCTGACTAGAATTCTGCGGTCTCCCTTCCACGGCATCCGACCGTGTGAAGCCTGAAAGTTGTCCACCAACAGAATATCTCCTTCATCCAAAGTGAGATGCACTTCCAGCTTGCTGATAACCTCCTCCAGTCTCTCCAAATACTCTCTAGGAATAGTCGTGCCATCACCGTAATCACATGGGAGATCTACACATTAGCATAGCACAGCATAACAACAATAAAGCTTACATGTCATCCCATCCCGTCCAATATAAGGCGGATCAAGAGCCCCAATATCCCTCGTCATTCCGAATCGTCCAACCAACCCGTTAAACCAGACGGGACGTCCACTGTCAGGTGCACGTCGAATACCTGTCCTCTCTCAGCATAAAACATCACTCATCACCTTGGATATACCCACCAGGGATAAACTGCGTCAACTCCAAACTATCATCCTCATCCCACTTGAAATGCTCCGTAAGTTTCCGCACTTGCACCTCAACCTTGGCTTTTCTCGTCGCAAGGTCATCGTCTGGCTGGAATTCCTGTCCAAAGCTGTACTCCCCAGCCCAGTTGAATTCGTTTCCTTTTCCTTCGTTCCCCGGGCTGCGAAATGCCATTTTCATGGCGAGACCGCGTTGGCGGATGTTTTCAACCAGTTCGGGGACTGCTTCTTGGACTTTTCCGAAGACTAGGGCGCTGTGGGCGATGGGTGTTGCTCCGCCTATATTTATGAATCAAAGACACCAAAAGAAACGGGCGAGAGGGAATACCTTCATCTGCTCTCTTCTCGCAATAAAAGTGTATATTCGCCGGAAACCGAGTATACCGCGAATACTATCCAATCAGAGCTAAACCACCATATACAATAATAAACTCACCTCATTATGCTGATAGAACCTCCGATCTGGTGGCCCTTCATTCGCAGTCCACACATTCTCTCCCACGACGTTCCGCTTCCCAGCCAATCCAATCTGTACAAAAGGATACGATCCTCTGCCCTTTTCAGCTGCGTTAATTAGCTTTGCAAAGCTGTCTGCAGAGGGATGGCCGATGCCGCTGATCACTACGGCGCCATGTTTCTGGAGAAGCTGCGATAGTTGGCCGGATTCGGATAGGGAGGTTATCGCATTGACCGAGTCTTCAATTGGTATGTCTTTGTTGGTTGATTTTACTCGAAGACCGTATGGGAATTCATTTCCGTGGACGATTTGCGCTCCAGGGACAGAGAATGGCTCGAATCCAGTAGACATGGTGATGTGGGTGTTTTTGTATTTGTGAGGGGAAACTGCTTTATATGATCTCGATGACACCATCGCCATTGTGTATGAAGCCATCGTGCATTGTTAGTCATGCATGACAGAAATATTATGCCCATAAATCAATATATAGTTGATGGTTCGATAATATTCGACATCCATCAGGCAGATAGACAGATAATAAATGTTGTTCATAGGACGTGTAATAGATAATTATCTAGCAGTACTATAGCAGAGTGGTTAATTAACAAAATTAATCCATAGATTTCTTGAATAATTTAAGGTTATTTACACTCATATAAACTATTTCTATAAACTATATTTATAAACAACTATTTCCGATCGATATGTTAGCTATACTACTCCTATTAAGCATTGCGTGGCATGATATAAAGTGGATCCAACCTCAAACACCCCTTAATCTACACCATAAATCGACTCATAAACAAGTCAAAAACTCCCAAAGTCTAGAATCATGTTGATCCACGACCAAAATATGAAACTAGCTAGACGGGATAAAGCGGAGATGATTGTTTGAGAAAGCTAAATGTCTCACTTTCACCCATATATAGGTATCGACCATCTCCTATCTTCATCGGAGTATCTCATCTTCACTCTTCGTACTCAAAATGGTTTCTGCCAAGTATCTCCTCGGTCTTGCTCTTGCTGGTCTTGCAGCTGCAACTCTCGACCCGGCATCGTCTAACACCAAGGGAAAATGCCCTGGGAAGGTCAACTGCGATCGTATGTCATCTGCTATCTGGTGAAGAATGAAGCTCATATATACAGCGGCCAAAACATCGACTGCCATTCAGGCTGCTGAATGTTCCCACAATACCAGAACATCGGGTATGCCATCTTTTCTCCTCTTCCGATCCTCACTGACAGAATAGAAACCCAAACATTTGCTGTCTTCGTGACTGACCACCAGTACGATTCATCTCACGGCGCTCCGTACGGAACCTGCAAGGCCTATACTTGCACTGCCCCTACAGACAGTGAGATGACCGACAGCGACGACGATTGCTGGACTTTCTTCTGGAAGTAAGTATTAGCATTCAATCTCTGTGAAATAATAATACTAACGCATTCAGTGACAATGGCGAATCCTCCGGCTATGGAACCAGCTGCATCAAGAGCCCTGACGACGGAACCTGTGGCTGCGAGAACTCGGATGGAACCTTTGTCGCTGGAAGCAGCAGCTGCTCTTAAACAAGATGTATATTAGATATAGTCTTTGTAAAATAAAATCAACACAACTACAGCATAGCCTGAGAAGCAGCACTCCCCTCCGCATTTCTCGCAATAGCATCTTCAACCTGCTCCCTCGACGCTCTCAACCACGTCTCCCCCCTCACCCCATTTGGCCAGGAAACCCTCATCCCGAGAGACTCCTGATCCCCCCAAAGTCGATTATAATGCTCCTCTTCGAAAAACAGCGCCTCCCCATCCGCCATCTGGTCCGGAATCACAGCCGCCGGCTCACCACTGCAATGCGCGCAGCAACCCCCGAGCTCGGTGGAGTAATTTCCCTCAATACCCGACTCTCGGAACGCATTTTCCGTCCCGCAGTAGAGAACGTAGAAGATCGGGTCCATCGAGTGATGCAGCAGACGAGTTTCCAGACTTGCATTTTCCCTTGCGCAATTTTTACCGCTTTTCAGGAAGAACTTGGCGAGGAGATCGAGATTGGCTGTGCCTGGGTATGCGAAGTGGGAGATGAGACGGTCGCCGGTGGGTGTGATGGAGGAGGTGAGGTTTGGGGTGAGTTCAGCGAGGGCTTTTATGGAAGCTGAGAGGTTGAAGGATTGGATTTGGTCGAGGCGAGTTTGGAGAGTTGGTGTTGGTTCCATTGTTGCTATGATTGTTGATGGTTTGTTGTGATGAGGAGAATAGATGGCGGAGATGGATGGATGTATATAACCGTGCGGGGTAGACGCGGGGGATAACAGGCAGCAGTGCAGGCCGCAATTATGTTATGTGAATAAATCGCTCAATAGTTAGAATGCAGCAGCCTTCAATAACAGGGAAATAAACATTAAATAGATAAGGATATACAGCAGGTGTTGGTATTATTATCCCGTGCTGGGTTATAAGTTTAAATTATGTTGCTATTTCAACAACCCCAGCATGTTAGCTCAGGGGAAGAGCGTCGGGCTCATAACCCGAAGGTCCCTCGATCGAAACGAGGACATGCTACTTTCTTTTTTCTTTTTCTTTTTCTGTCCTGTCCAAATAGACAAAATAGTACTCTTATTTAACTATAATCAAAATACTTTCAGCTCAATCCTGATCATTCATCCACCTTCAACACACGTCCCACCATCTCTATCTGCTTGCTACGCACATTCGCCGGCAGTCCCTGTGGCCCTGGATCGTTCAACCGGTTCACCACCCGCCAGTCTGTTGGATGGCACACCTCCAGCACTGTTCCTCCCTTGTATGTCTCCTTCTGCGTCATCACCGCGAACATGGCTTCTGCGACCGTCTCGGTTTCAAGCACGCTATAATTTGCAGCCGCCAGTTGTGTTGCTAGTGCACTCTCGTTGTATAGCGGACTCTTTGTGGCGCTATCATCACATCAGCTATATCCATCAAAGAAGGAAAGAGAGAGGTACTCAGGAGCCACAGCAACTACGCGAATCCCGCACATCTCCTCAAGCGAAGCCATCGCCCAAACAAACGCGTTGATCCCATGCTTGGCGATGCAATACAGCGGCGCCGAGAGCGACGCAAACTGCCCCGCCACGCTCGAGACATGCACGATCGCCCCGGGCTTCTTCGCCTCTCGCAGCCGCGATATCGCCATCCGTGACAGCTTCACCGGATGCACGAGGTCAATATCAAACACCTTAAACCGCGAGTCGGTATCGTTATCGCCCCAGAACGAATTCGTCGTCGGCTCAAACACCCCCGCTCCCGGCACCACGATATCAGGCGCCTTGGTCCCGAATTTCTCGGCACACGCCTCGAATGCAGCCGTAAGTTGCGCCCATTCTGTCACATCTGTTTTGTGGAAGTGGACGCGGGCGCGTTTTTCAGCGTCGGATTCTATAGAGGCGATCCATTCTTCGGCTTGTGCGTGCAGGCCTAGATCGGCGATGAGCACTTTACACCCGGCTTCGATAAGCAGTCTAGTAAAGGCCAGATTGATGCCCGACCCTCCACCGGTGACGAGAGCGACTTTTCCCGAGAGATCTGCCATGGCGAGGATGATTCTCGTATAGACGAAGAGATGGTGGGAGCAAGCGGGGTAATTATAATCGAGGGGCACTGCCACCTCACCATGCAGCTATTCCACATTAGTTATAACCCGGTGTCTTGCACTAAAATCTGAATAAGATACAATAAAACAAAACAACAAACTAAAAATGACGGAGTCCATCTCCTTCCAAACCGCCGACGGCGTCACTCTGCGAGGATGGTTTTTCAGCAGCACCGCCAGTTCATCCGAACTGCCCTGTCTCGTCCTCAGCCCCGGCTTCTCCGCAGTTAAAGAAATGGATATAGCTACATTCGCCAGACATTTCGCTTCAAACCTGCCGCTCCACTGTCTCGTCTACGATAATCGCGGCTTCGGCGAAAGCGACACCAAAGAAGGCCAGCCTCGCCAGGAGATTATTCCCGCGGAGCAGAATAGTGATCTGTCTGATGCGATTACCTACGCGCAATCTCGCGATGACGTCGACGCAGATAAGATCGGCATCTGGGGGACTTCGTTTAGTGGTGGAAATGTGTTGTATGTTGGGGCTGTTGACCGAAGAGTCAAGTCTGTTCTGAGCCAGATTCCGTTGGTGGATGGCTGGGCGACGTTTCACCGTGTCGTGAGGCCGGATTTTCTCGATGCTTTGAATTTGTTGTTTCAACAGGGTGAGTCTATAAGATTATACCAGTGTTGAAGAGTCCGTCTAACCATGATAGACCGTCTTGATCGAGCTGCTGGACAACCACCGGGCTCTCTCTCCGTCGTGGACATCGATCCCAATAAACCATCTGCTCTCCCTTCGCCGGATAGTTATAAATTCTTCTCCAGCTGGGAAGAAAAGAGCACCTGGCAGAATGAAGTAACTGTAAAAACGTGAGTCCATCCATTCATTTACAGAACTAATCTCTCTGATATCTTAGACTCGAGGGATTCCGCTCATACATCCCCTCTTCACATATTCAACTTATCTCTCCAACACCACTGCTGATGACTGTTGCTCGCGATGACTGTGTCACACCAACATATCTCGCACTGGAAGCATATTCTCGTGCCCTAGAGCCTAAACAACTGCAGATCCTTCCCGGCGGCCATTTCGGTGCTTATTCGGGGTCAAACTTTGAGCGGAATGTCCAGACCCAGACGAGGTTTTTGGAAGAGCATCTTTGTTCGTAGATGTTAGTTAGATTTTTATTTTCTATATATCCCCTCTTATGAATACTAGAGTTGCTTTAGCGTTAGCGTTATGATGATATCCTAAGATCCATTAGAGTTATGGTGACTGGCCATTCTAATCAACCATATATCCGATATACATCGCGTGTGGGCGATAGAACCAAGGATTTGAGGAGTTTATATTAGATCCATCTCTTCTGTGGTAGGATCTACTGTAAATCTTGATATCTGATAAGCGTAGATATTACCATGCTATGACGTCGCCCGAATCCCATCTATAACTTTTAACCGCAACGAGCCCAGCATAATAGCTTCACATACAATAAATAATCAAAATGTTTGAAAACTGCATCCCCCAAACAGCCACTCGCTCCACCCTCGACCCTCAAATCCAAAACTTCCTCTCCGACAATCCCAATCTCCATCTCGGTGGTCCAGACTTTCTCCGCGAGCGACAGCATCACTCTCAAATATTTGGGTTCCACACCCTTCGAGCATCGCTCCATGCTCCGATTGATCGTATTGAACACACTGCTATTCGCGGACCACACGGTACGATTCCAATTCGGATTTTTTATCCCTCCAGCAGTAGAGACCGCCAACGAGGCCGCGATTCAGCTGCATTAATCTATTTCCATGGCGGGGGATATACGGTCGGCACAGTGGATGAGTTTGAGAATGGATGTCGCATTCTAGCAGAGGAAAGTGGTGTACAGGTGTATGCGGTGGAGTATCGATTGGCGCCGGAGTGGAAGTTTCCGACTCAGCTGGACGAATATAAAACGGTCGTTGAATGGGTTCAGAATGGGGGTGGGAAAGAACGAGGCGTCAATCCGAAGAGAGTCTGTGGAGGGGGCGATAGTGCTGGAGGGAATATGACTGCTGCTCTGTCGTTGATGCTGAGAGATGAAAAGGCGAAGATGAAGCCGTTGCATGCGCAGATCTTGTTATACCCTGAAGCACGAGTACCGTTTGATACGAAAGCGGCCGAGGAGAATCATTCTGGCTTTTATCTCGAGTGTAAGGCATTCCATCCTTTTATTTGCTTTATACTAATAAACAGGCAATGGAATATTCTCCTTTGCAGACCACTATCTCCCACGCGGAGTCCCCCCTTCACATCCGTATATATCACCCGGAATGCAACCTGCGACTTCACTCCAGAATCTACCTACAGCAGCAGTATACACGAATGGATTCGATCCTCTTCGCGACGTCGGAGTAGAATACGCATCGAAACTGCAAGATGCCGGCAATCCGGTTGTCTGGCGGCATTTTGAAAGTCTCCCGCATGGTTTCTTGCAGATGGCGCCGTGGAGTGAGGATGCGATGGCGGCCACGAAACAGGTGGGGAGGGATTTGGGGCATTTGGCGTATTCTGATATTTAATAATTATCTTGATATGAGATTCAGATGATGTTATATTGTAGTGGTGATACAGACCCACTTTTATCGAATCAAGTTATGCCTCGGATCATAACGTCATAGAACAATGCATTTTCTTTACCTGAATTTATCTTGCATTGACTCCAATTTTACATCGACTTCAATTGATACAGAATGAAAGAAAAAGTATGGCTGAGGCAGCGCATCTGCCAAGTGTCCTGGGGCTGGTATGCCAGTTCGATGAGCACGGGGGGCATTGCCCTTCTGCTGCATCAGACACCGCATCAATTCACAGGCCTGCAGACCATTGGAAAGATATTCTTCATCTTCAATCTGGTTCTGTTCCTCTCAATATGCACGGCCATGGTTATCCGATTCACCTCTGATCCATCCTCTCTAAAAGCCTCTCTCCAAGATCCGAATGAATCGCATTTCCTGGCAACCGCCATCCTCGCCATCGCAACCATCATCATGGGAATCGCATCATATGGTACCTCCTCCTGCGGTCCATGGCTCAACGTTGCCCTCCGCGTTCTCTTCTGGATCTACGCCGCCGTGTCGATCTTCTTCGCCGTCATCCAGAATTGGTATCTTTATTCTGTCAAAATGGCCAGTCGACAACCATTTGCCCTCGTCCGACTATTACCTTCCTTCCCAGCAATGCTATGTGGCACGATGGCATCTATCGTCGTATCTGGAGAACCACCCGTCCAAGCCATCCCCATCCTCTTTGGTGGAACGACTCTACAAGGCTTCGGTTTCCTCATGTCTCTTTTCATCTACGCCGAGTTCGTCTACCGACTGAACAAATCAGGCTTACCGAAACCATCCGAGCGACCTGAAATGTTCATCGCCGTAGGCCCGCCAAGCTTCACTTCCATCGCCATAATCGGCATGGCAAGCGAAGCGACAACGAAATTTCCAGAGCAGTATATTATCTCTGCATTCGACGCCCCCAGAGCAAACACCGCAGTATCAACGGCCGACATCGCCGTAGTACTAGCCACACTGACAGCAGTATTCATGTGGACGATGGCGTTTTTCTTCTTCTGCATCGCAGCACTAAGTACCCTGTCCGCATGCAACTTACACGGGAAAGGGGAAATGGGCATCTCGTTAGCGTGGTGGAGTATGGTCTTCCCGAATACAGGGTTTATCCTCGCGATTATCAAGATCGGACAGGCACTGGAATCTAATGCCATCTTGTGGGTGTCGAGTATCTTGACTATCTTACAGGTGGCGATGTGGTTATTTGTTGGGGGTGCACATGTTTGGGGTGTTTATACGAGGAGACTACTATGGCCGGAGGAGATACATGAGAGTTGATGCTATATTCCTTGGTCTATATTGATCGGGATGTAGCAAGATAGACATAAATTCGCATTATATATCATTCGGCAACTATATCTATATAAACTACCTAGAACATCCCATTATTCTGCTTCCCACCCGCGAAATGAACAATATCCAAGTCGGGGTTATTCTCGAAATAAGCAGTCGCACCCAGCGGCACCTGGTCATTCTCGATAAACAGCTTCTGCTCTTCGCCCTTGAATACTGAAATGACGCCGAATCCCTCCCTTCGTGTCCACAGCGGGAAGACTGCCATCGATTTGCCAGTTGATCCGACGGGTGGGAGGGATTTTTTGGTTGCGGGTCCGACCCATGTCTATTTTTGTTAGCTGATATTTAGATATGTGATGGAGGATACATACGGACGAGTTGAAGTTGACACCAGCCCCAGTGGCAGAGCCATTGAGGCCAATGCCGGTCAACATGCGGTTGGGACGGTACTTGGATACCACGACGGTGATGGGTTCGGTGTGTTTGTTGACGACCCAGATGCACGGTGGGATGTTTTTGGTTGCTCGGATGATGCCACCGATGATTCCCTAATTAATCAGTAAATGCGTTAAGTAGGCGTAAGTATGCTCACCTTTGGCATATCCATCGGAGGAAACTCGGGGAGGCTTTCACATTCCGGTAGACAGTCACAGTCTGGAAGTCCATCTGCGGGGCATTCTTTATCTTCAGTATGCTCCATATCTGGCAATTCGATCTGTCGTTCCTCTTCTGCTGGCTGGGGTTCTTCTTCCACAGGGCGGATATCGAATGGAACGTGGAGGATGTCATAACGGATGTTGACAGAATTAGTGGCTACGGCTGTATCCCGAACAAGCCTGACGTTGAGGCTTTCCGAGTCAGTGAGATGGCGAAGATCGACCGGTGAACTGGTGATGACGAAGACATAGTTCTCCTCGATAGGCACCTTCTTAGGAACCTCGTCCGGCCACGATACCTGCAGCCCAACGAGATCTCCAAACTCGTCGCTTCCGAGCGTGACTGAGCGGCTAGGCGGCAACTCCATACCGAGTGGATACGGCTCGGTGATCAACGAGATCCGACCAGCGACGTTGACGTCGAAGATGGAGATGTAGATGGTGGTGTTGCCGTTGTTGAGCAGCTGGATGTAGATCTTATCTTTCTGGTCGATGTGGTTCGGGCCGCCGTCTTCGAACTTCCTGCTGACTTCCCCGTCCTCGACGATGCCGATTTCCACATTGAGGAGATGGTCGAGTCTGTCTTCGATTCGGGCACAGCGGAGGTCGAGAACCCGTTGGGCTCTGACGTATCGTTCGGCTGTGAGGAGAAGGTCGTCAAAGGCTTGAGATACCTCAGCTCCCTCCATGGGACAGGATCCAACTTCAATCCCCTTTGCATTGCTCAGGATGACAGACTGCTCTTCCTGGCGGAAGTCGAGGATAGCATCTCTGGTATCCTCCTCTCCTCGACGTTGAAGGTATCGTGAACTATCGACTCCTTCAAGAAGACTCTCATTCTCCGAAGTCACAGACACCGGCTGTTTCTCGACGGTCTCCCGCTTCAGAAACGCCAACGCACCCAGATGCTGCAGATTCTCCCAAGACGGCATAAAGGTCAGCTTCACCTTTGCTTTGAACGCAGCAACCACCGTCACGGTCGCTTCAGGAAACTCATCGCCTTCGCCGTGGTCATCCGAGTCCAGTGGCACAATCGAGTATACATTTCCCTTTCGAACGCCCAGCACACTTCCTGCCTCGAGAATAGCAGCATTATTCACCACTCTCAGATGAAATGCCCCCGCCATGGCATGCTGCATCGAGAAGGGAATCCGTGTCTCGGGTCCTTCAGCCTGGGGATGCTGCGTTGGGAATTTGACATTGACCAGCTGCGACACACGCATCAATGTCGTTCTCCACGAGAGTTCATGGCCGGCCGTCTCTTCTATTGCTCTCGCCAACGCCTCTGTATACGCACCGCCCCATTGTCCGTTCGAGTCCATGTATTCCCATGCCGTTTCCGACGTCGCAGCAGCCACCACCCGCACGGCGTACGGGTTGCCGGTGAGGGATACCTCGCCGTGGAAATGGCCTGCTTCGCGCAGTGTAGTCAGGTATTTTGCGACCTGGTGGTATTGCGTCTCTTCGAGATTCTTCGCATGCGCCTTCTGGCCCATCCCTGGAGCACGAAACATGCGACCCGAGTGGCAGCAGTCAAGGATGATAGTGACATTTCGCGTCTTATCCGTCGTATCCTGCAGCATATGTGAGATTTCCACATCGAGAATACCCCTGAAATCATCGTCGGTGGTCTGGTCATAGTCAACAGGCACGAGGAACTGGTATTGCCACGGCTTTCCCGAACTGCTCTCGCCGTCCTTGGACTGCACTAATCCTCCGTGGCCGGAGTAATAGATGACGACTGCATCGCCCGTCGAGATGGTCGAGATAAGATTCTGCCACGCGTTGAGAATACCACTGCGAGTGGCATCGGCGCCGTAGCAGGTTGTGATTTCGAAGTCTTGTTTCCGGAGGACGGCTTCCATTCGTTCTGCGTCGCGGATGGGACCTCGCAGACCCTCGAATGGGGCGGCGATCATCAGGGCTCGTTTCGTTGACATTGTGCTATCTGTATCTGTGTGTGGTTCTTCTGGTTCCGGCTCTGGTGGTTCCGGCTCTGGCAGTGACCGTGTTGGCACTTCTTGTGGCTCACGTTGAGGCGGGGAATTGGTGATTCGGTGAAATAGAAGCAAGAGAGTTTGATGGTAGATATATAAAAACAGGTCGATAATAATCTGCATCGCGTGGAGGGGTTGGGACGCAATAAGTGTATTCTAGCTCGCGTTGGGTGTGAAGCGGCGACAAGGATTTGCTGCATGATGGTAATATACTAATATACTATACAAAGCATGTCTGCCTGAGGTCGATGGCTGGTATACCGTAATGTGAGATGTCTTATACAGCTGGCAACAGTCGGGCATGTATGCTTCCATACCCAACTGGGAAGTACGTGCATGCATGTCGGGTGACGTATATCATTGCAACTGGAGAGTCAAACCAGAATTATCTGCTGTGATAGATGGCAAGTCGGTCCGATATGTCTAGATTGGTCGGGGATTCTACTTGTGCTTCCAGATAGCCTTTGGATGGTCGGAAGGAGGGGAGTTGCTGCGAAGAACAGAAATCATCAGATGTCCGCACTCTGCTCATGGTCCCGAGATACACGAAAAATAGGTTCCACTGTATGGAATACAGTTGCCTGCAGAGAAGACATTGCCTTGGTGGCGAGTAAAGTCGAAGTGCTGAGGCGAATATGCAAGAAAAGCGCATGAGATGGATATACCGCCTTTTACTGTTTCACCTGTTTCTTTCTTCCCTGCAGTTGCATGATTTTCTTTTTTCCTGCAAGGAGGGGCTGATAGCCACATATCTGAGCTCATCAACTTGAGAGTCATTCCTCCCATGACTTGTCGTAGTGGAAATATAAATTGGTAATGAATGAGGACCTCTTGTAGAGATATATGGCAAAGCCTGAAGAGCTTAGCCTTGCGGGTACCCCTTACCATGTGGCTGGACCAACCTAAATATTTAACGACGTAACTCTGATCCTGTCATATTGGGCTATCGATATTACGCCGATGCAGTGTATGATAGAAATATTTATAATGATGTGTTTATCTGTAGATTCGTTCAACATAGTTCATAATGGCTCGTATTATATACCCTCCCTACTGAATTATTAAAGCATTGAGTGCATCTCAAGGTTACCAAGGTAGAAGATTGTATGAGAAAGGCCAAGATGAGGCTTATGAAGTTTCACTATATGGGGAGTAATTTCTTTTTAAGGCTTTAAATATATGGCAGCTAAATCCTGTGCTATGTGAAAAGTCCTGGGCTTAAATATTCATTATAGATGGCATCTTTATACCTCTCGACTGCATTTTCAATGTGTAAAGGACCCCCAAGTATTACTCGGTCAATAATGGCCATAGGAAGACTTAACAAGCATATAGTACTATCCGTAAGTATAGAATCCTCGTGGCTACAATCTGCAAACCAAGTACCAGATACATAGATTCTCTACAGTATATATACATTGTGCACTCTTTGTGAAGTAATGGGCGTTTCTCACTTATATCCGCCCATTATAGCTTTACCTTTAGTATACCGTAGTTTTGCAACCACCAATTCATTTCTGGCATGGCTGTCAAGAAAAGTCAACCGTTGTGGATGTAGTCACCTCGTTTATGTACCGTATCGAATAGAATGAAATTGACAATCACGCAATCCACATCTTTAATCAATCGCCCCGAAAAAATATATACAGCGCCACGATAAACATATAATTTAAAAACTTCAAAACATACAACAGCGTAAGTATGGTGGTGGACACCCAAGTCTGCTCAGTTGGTCGTGTGCGCTTCGCCGCCCTATTCAGTCACTGAACACTCCCTGAACCCTGAACAGAGAAAGAAAAAGCGCTTTTGTACAATTTGATAAATGGAAAGTTCAAGTCATACAGCAGATTACTTAAATAATCATACTTGGCGAGTGTGATTCCCAAATCCTCCTGACCATTTCCCCCAGCACGTCGACCTCTCACCTGCAAAATGAGATCCCGAGATACAGGAATCGAAACGATTATCGAGGCAGTGGATTTGAATCACAGGAAATAATTTAACGGATCATCCCGGTGTTGGGAAATCTGTAAAGTTGCTTATAGAAAGGTGGTTAGGCGGTAGGTCTTAATTAGGGAGATGGAGTACATATTCTTAGTGTCTTGGAGTCAGAGTAGGTGCTAGAGAGACGTATAATGGTTGATAACATTAATATAGAGAGCTTACCATATAAGATAAATAAAGAGGAAAAATCTTCACCCTATGTCGTAGGGGTGCTACGGAGAAATTTGCTGACTATACCGTAATTTCAGTCGTGCGTGGTCTGGATATCTTTTGGGAGTTATTTGATCTTGTCGTGATTATGGATCAGGGTGCTATTGTCGAGAGTGGGGAGCTAGAACAGCTACTTTAGATCGACGGGGGATGGTTTAAGGGACTTTATTTTGGGATCTCCGAGCCAGAAGTTACACAAAAGTCAGCTAAGACTTAATACCATTTACTCTATAGACTACCTTACTAAGCTGAGTACTTCGGGGTTTAGACATATTACATACTAAAAGGTTTCACTTGAGCCTTTCTAACCCTTTTCGGGGCTTGGTGCCCGGCCCGGTCCGACCCAATCGTGCCCAGCCACACATTCTTATTTTTAGTCATCAGTTACCCCGCCAAGTTAGTTAACTACAGGAACCCACGGCCAGCTCAACTGTCCTGTCTACAACATCTTGTGATTAAATTATTAGGAAACTTGTACATATTTCATTGATACAACCTGGATAGTGGCTACTAGGACCAATACTAGGCTACTATACGAACCATACATACCTGGAAAATGTCTTCAACTCATGAGCAAGTCTCCAACGTAACTATTCGCTCTTTCACTTATTCAAAGCTTCCACCAGAGTCCTATACTACGCGAATGATTCGCCTTTTGCCGGAAAGTGATAAGAGCGCCCCGATCAAGTGCGAGCTTCTCAACTATGATTTTTCAAAAATAGGCGGCGGGGAACACCTTTATGAGGCACTTTCCTATGTTTGGGGGAATCCAGACACAACTCATTCAATCATCCTGAACGGCTGTACGCTTCACATCACTGAGAGCCTCCATACTGCATTGTTGTATCTCCGAACCAGTCAGTTGGAAAGAATACTGTGGGTTGATGCAATAAGCATAAACCAGAATGATACAGTTGAAAAAAACAGGCAAATTCCACTTATGCGCATGATCTATGCGCAAGCCAGACGTGTCATTGTCTGGCTGGGAGAGGTCCTGGAGGACAGTGACAACGCGCTTGAAGTTATCAGTCATCTTGGAAGAGAACAGAACATACTGTCATGTGAAAGAATAGAAAAAGAAAACCATGATGCATGTCAGAGGTTGTTGCAACGGAACTGGTTTGGCCGTATCTGGGTATGGTATAACTCTACTGCCTTAGGAATAAATACTAACCACCTGAGCTAGGTACTACAAGAAGTTGGGGTTGCCCAGTGCATTTCTGTTATGTATGGCTCTGTTCAGATCAATGGACATATTTTCTGTGAAGGCCTCAGTAAATTGAGGGCCCCTCTGCCAAGCTATATCCAACCAGTCCTTTATCTTATAAGGGGTGCGCTTTTTCGACCAAGATACGAAATTGATTCATATGGAACACTTGCCATAGGGGAGCTGCTTGATATGTACCGCAATCATAATGCCACTAGGCTGCATGATAAAGTTTATGCATTGCTAGGGTTGAGTGTTGAGAATGCTGATAAAGCTAGTTTGAAACCAAACTATGATCTTCAATGGAATGATGTCTTCAAGCAGGTCATTATGCATGTATTTCCAAGTTCATGCTCCGTGGAGACGTGGCCTGAGGCAGCAGTCGCTGTGATCAAAGGAAAAGGATGGGTTCTAGGTTATGTTGATTCTGTTGAAGAGGCTACTTCCAAGTATAGCTGTCAAAAGGTCAATGTCATCTATAACGATACGGCTCGATCACTAAATTGTGAACATAATTGGGGCACTGAGTGGACACTGCAAGCTTCTGCAGAGCCAGTTCAAAAAGGTAATATTATCTGTCTTTTACAAGCAGCTTTAGATCCTATCATTATCAAGCTTTGCAACGACCGCTTTGCTGTTGTTGTGAGTACAGCAATACTTCGGCCAGACAGAAATATGGGAAGCTGTGATGTGGCTCCTGCTCAAAAAGATTTTCCTATACAAGGGTCCATTTATGATTTTTATATGACCTGGGAAATATCCTTGGCTGATAGGGAAAGCAACAGTGGACTGAAAGATCAAAATGGGCTCGGGTCTGTGGCACCACAGTACAAAGAGAAGAATTGTGAAAAGGCAAAGAGACTCCATGCTGTATCATTCATCATAGATGATATTATAATACAGATGCTGGAGAAAGACAATACTGGAAACCACATACGATATCTACTTCTACATCGGGGAGAAAGCCTACCAGTCTCTGAAGATGTGGTTAAAGCTGCTGCGGCAAATGGAGGATCAATTGGATATGAGATCATGCAGCTGCTCCTGGAGCATCAGGGAGAAAGCCCACTAGTCTCTAAAGATGTGGTCAAGGCTGCAGCAGCAAATGGAGGATCTAATGGACATAAGATTATACAGCTACTCCTGGAGCATTGGGGAGAAAGCCTACCAATCTCTAAAGATATAGTTAAGGCTACTGCAATAAATAGAAAAAAGGGATATAAGATCATGCAGCTGCTCCTAGAGCAGTGGGGAGAGAACCTACCAGTCTCTGAAGATGTGGTTAAGGCTGCTGCGGCAAATGGATATAATGGACAT
This sequence comes from Aspergillus wentii DTO 134E9, assembly GCF_001890725.1. NCBI lineage: Eukaryota > Fungi > Ascomycota > Eurotiomycetes > Eurotiales > Aspergillaceae > Aspergillus > Aspergillus wentii. The sequence goes on from NW_024467839.1 coordinate 333,865, forward strand.
GAGATCATGCAGCTGCTCCTGGAGTATTGGGGAGAAAGCCTACCAGTCCCTGAAGATGTGGTTAAGGCCGCAGCGTCAAATCGATATCGACATGAGATCATGCAGCTGCTCCTGGAGCATCGGGGAGAAAGCCTACCAGTCTCTGAAGATGTAGTTAAGGCAGCAGCAGCAAATGAAGGATATTATGGACATGAGATTATGCAGCTACTCTTAGAGCATTGGGGAGAGAACCTACTAATCTCTGAAGATGTGGTTAAGGCTGCTATAACAAATAGAAAAAAGGGATATAAGATCATGCAGCTGCTCCTGGAGCATCGGGGAGAGAACCTACCAGTCTCTGAAGGCAACGTGGACATTAGATCATGCAGCGGCTCCTAGAAGAATAAATTGACATTTTTATTTCTCTGAATTCCACTCGAATCTCTTGTTTTTTGATATCATCACAGTATATTACCATTTTCTCCACCCTGGGTGACTGAGTCGTAAAAAACCAGGTGATTTGGAATACAATTAAGTTACTCTTAACTATGTGACTACCTCAAAGAAATGTTATAGAAATGTATTCGTAGGATTTCAACAGAATATTGCGTGACTGTGAGTAAAGAAAGAGGAAAATACAGCGAGTCGCGATAATAATACAAAGGGGTTTAAGATTATTATATCACTAGTATTCTTATATTAAACATCACGTCTATTTTTCGATAAGAGTCTGTCCGCTGAATCGATCGTCCTAGTTCGTGTTGGAAATAAGGTGTGAAGGCAGAGATGTTTATACCGGTATCAGGTGGATGAGTATTCACAACCGAGGATGTCCTCGTTATGCGTTTATCATAGGATGAAAGGTGGCTTTCACAATATCAAGGGTCTGTCCCCAGTCCTGCTGGCAGTTTCTGGTGTTTATTCAAGAAGAATGACACTTATTTAGGCAGGGTACTCGACTGCGCTTGCTGCTTTAGCTTGGGTAGCCCAATCCAAAACACCTGATACTGGCGCTGGATATTATTCACCATAAGCGCAACTGCCATAATCATTGTCGAAGAAAGTAAAGCCACAGGAAGATAGTACCAGGACAATCCCCAGATAGCATCATTAGTTGTGGGGAGAAGCGCCGTCACGCCTGCTGGGGAGTGTGTTATTTATGTGATCTGCATGACCATAATTACCATCGCAGACGAAAGCAACGCGGCGAGCTAGTAGAGAGAGTTAAATTTTTCCTTATTGGGCATCAGGCCGAAAAGTTTTATAATATAGATACCAATAAGAGCGCTAAAAAAGTATCTGAAGATAAGAGTATAATCCTAGACCAGGGGGCTTTCCATTATGCTGATAATGAGGACTGCTAATACTCCCTGTGACTTTCTATTAGAAACATTTCAGAGAGAACAAGGGATGGTGATGGGTACTGATATATGAGGTAATAATGCCAGGCACACTGCGTTCGAGGAAATACCCAGAGTAGTTGAACAGCGCTTATAAGACTGATAGACCACAGAATGCAGTAATGAATGACCAGAGCCAGATCTGATACTGCAGAAGGGGCTTTGGGTTCGTTGCATGATAGCCCAGCCAATGACTCAGCCATTGAGGCAGACGTGCTAAAAAGTCTTGTTCAGACATTTCTATAACATATATAAAAGAACAAAGCAGGTCGTACAAGGGACAATAATCTAAGGAAAACATATCCAGTAAGGAAAAAACGGGGTTTACTCAAAGCATCGAGAAATCGTACAATCGATCCTGCGGGATCCACAAATCCAAGAGTTGATCGCTATACGGGATGAACTTAACGCAACAGGGTGCTTGTATGGGAAAGATGAGTCTGTCTGGATCTGGTATAGGGATGGTCCCCACATTTGAAAGGCGCTTAATCAAATGCACAATTAATCTAGCTCCTAAACCAGGTAGTTGTGAATAATGTCAAATTATCTGATGCATTAGATTCCCGACGCATTAATAGGCAAACAGTCCAGCGGATTCCAGAAATCCAACGACAGATCGCCATCCGCCGCAAACCTCTTAATCAAGTTCCAGGGTGTGACATTTATATAGACCTCCAGAGACACCGCGTGGTAAGAATCGAGAATAAAAAATAAAATAAAAATAAAAATAAAAATAGAAGAATTCGATACATGGATGTCTCCTAATCTAAGTTTGCCAGGGCAATTCTAGACTCTTAAGATTTAATCAGTCAACTAAACACACATTAGCTGTCTGCAGCAGCCATTCAGAAGCAGTTATCACTATGACGAGCATGTCCCCGAATGGGCTGGTCCGATCTATAACCTAAAATGGGCTTTGCACCCACAATTACAAAAGTGAAAGCTGTCATACGACGCTTCTCTAAATCCTGTACGGGCTAGATCCAGTGATATTGGGGTAGTCGGCTTTGCCATGACAGAATAATGACTCTGGGTTACTCAGGGATCTCGATCTTTCGACTACTAGAGGCATCGTCGTCCGCCATAAATATGCTTTGATAGAATCTTTACGCCCTATGTGGCATATGTACTCTTCCTTTAAAGCCATAGCCGGATAAATCAAAACAATGAACGACCGGAACACATCCCTCGTTTGCAGTCTAGAGCATCTAACGCGTGACGATGTAGCCTCAGTCGGGGGAAAGAACTCGTCGCTTGGCGAGATGATCAGGTCCCTGAGTAACCAGGGTATTGCGGTGCCACCTGGATTTGCCACGACCTCGTACGCATACCGGGAATATGTCAAAAGCAATGGCATCCAGGAGAAACTGCCCGAGATGATCGCGGACTGGCAATCTGGCAAGGCTACTCTCGCCGAAACCGGGCATGCAGTGCGCGCATTGTTCCTTCGCGGCACCTGGCCGGTTGATTTGGCCTACGCAATTATCCATGCCTATCACCAGCTTTCAGCAAGCGTCGGGTCGAAAGATGCGAGCGTCGCTGTTCGCTCTAGTGCAACGGCAGAGGATTTGCCGGATGCAAGCTTTGCCGGTCAACAGGAATCCTATCTCAATGTCACGGGTGAACAGGGACTCTTGAACGCCTGTCGGCGTTGTTATGCCTCTATCTTCACGGATCGTGCCATTACCTATCGCCAGGCGAAAGGGTTCGATCACCTGAAAATTGCGCTCTCCATTGGGGTTCAGCAGATGGTTCGCTCTGATACCGGCGGTGCGGGTGTTATGTTTTCCATTGACACTGAAACGGGGTTTGATAAGATCGTGCTCATAAACGCGGCCTGGGGTCTGGGTGAGAACGTTGTCCAGGGCACCGTCAATCCCGATGAGTATCAGGTTTTCAAGCCGCTTTTGGATGATGCCCATCTGGTTCCGATCATCGAAAAGAAGCGCGGCGAGAAGGGCATGAAGATGATCTACGGGGATGACCAGATGCCAACCCGCAATGTGCCGACCTCGAAGGCTGAACGGTTCGCATTCGTGCTCAGCGACACGGAGATACGACAGCTTGCTTGCTGGGCATGCATCATTGAAAAGCACTACGGATGTCCCATGGACATGGAGTGGGCTAAGGATGGCATCTCGGGGAAATTGTTCATCGTCCAAGCACGTCCGGAGACAGTACAATCGCGCCGTGAAAGCACTGCCGTCTTCAAGACGTACAAAGTTCACAACAAGGGACGTGTTCTTACCACTGGCCTTGCAGTGGGGGATGCTGCTGTGTCTGGCCGCCTCTGCCTCATCGCAGATGCCCAAGATATCGAACAATTTATCGACGGCTCCATCTTGGTAACCAAAGCGACCGATCCTGACTGGGTACCGATTATGAAACGTGCTGCAGCCATCATCACCGACCACGGCGGGCGCACTTCCCATGCTGCTATCGTCAGCCGTGAGCTCGGTCTTCCAGGCGTAGTTGGCACTGGTAACGCCACCTATGTGCTCCACACTGGCCAGGATGTGACGGTTTCCTGCGCCGAGGGCGACGCCGGCTTTGTCTACAATGGAATTTCAGACATCACTACACAGACAGTCGACCTGGCAGGACTTCCACCTGCGCAGACAGATATTATGATTAATCTTGCCAACCCCGCCGCTTCCTACCGCTGGTGGCGGCTGCCGGCTGACGGTATTGGTCTGGCGCGCATGGAATTTGTCGTAGCCAATGCCATCCAGGTGCATCCGATGGCGCTGGTCCGCTTTGACCATCTAAAGGATGTACAGGCCAAGGAGAAAATCTCGGATCTAACAGCTGGATACGACCACAAGCCGAATTACTTTGTTGACAAGCTCTCGCATGGGCTTGCGGCACTGTGTGCCGCTGTGTATCCCAAGCCAGCCATTATCCGCATGAGCGACTTCAAGACGAATGAATATGCGCGCTTGATCGGCGGTGCCGAGTTCGAACCAACGGAGGAGAACCCGATGATCGGTTTCCGCGGTGCGTCGCGCTACTACTCGCCGCACTACAAAGAAGGGTTTGCGCTTGAATGCCGCGCAATCCAGGTCCTGCGGGAGAGGATGGGATTCACCAACGCGGTGGTAATGATCCCCTTCTGTCGATCGATCCGAGAGGCCGAAAAGGTGCTGCGCGTCATGGCCCAGAATGGCCTCCGGCGTGGCGAGCACGGGCTTCAGGTGTACATGATGTGTGAGATACCGTCGAACGTCATTCTGGCGGCCGAGTTCGCCGAGCACTTTGATGGGTTCTCCATTGGCTCGAATGATCTGACACAACTGACCTTGGGCGTGGACCGCGACTCTGGTGAGCTGTCAGATCTGTTCGATGAGCAGGATGCGGCTGTCAAGTGGATGATCGCCCGCGTGATTTCCGAGGCTCGGAAGGCCGGCTGCAAGATTGGCCTCTGCGGTCAGGCGCCGAGCAACCATCCGGAGTTTGCGAGGTTTCTCGTGGAGGCTGGTATCAGTTCCATCTCTGTGAGCCCTGACAGTTTTGTTGCCGTCAAGAAACATGTTATCGCTGCCGAGCAGGCGGAGTCTTCCGAGCTTAAAGGGTGGGAAAAGTATGATCTTGGATAGGCGCGTAGTCCCTCTTTCTACTTCGGAAAGCAGACATTCCAATATTGGAGCTAGCTCACCTAGCCCAGCAATGGTACTCTACTGAACATAGCGGGCTTCTCTAACCATTCGTTGAGCCTGAGTCAAACGTTGCGATTGCAGTACAAAGGACATGCAATACTGTATTGTTTTCTTACATACTGACGTGGTACTAATACAAGAATGCTCAAATCTTAGCAAGGTTTTAGTGTAGTAGTAGACTTTTAAAAGTTACATCCCAAACCGCCGATATTGGACCAATCTTCAGACTACTGAAATTTCGGTCTTACACGCGAATATGACCTGGGCTGGAACATGGGGAAAGCCAAAAGAAAAAAAGAGAAAATAAATGAAAATCGAACTGTCAAGAACAGATGATGGCATGGGAGTGGATTTTACAAATCCGTTTTGAGTCTTGTGACCCTAACTTAACAGATCCATCTAATGATTTGCCAGATCTGGATACCCGAGTGAGATGATGACGTATAATGACATGTCTGCTCTAAGTATACCCCCGCATGTCATTGCGTGGAATAGGGTCGCAGCGGGTGGGACTGATCCATGGATCAATACGATCTAAATTCCACATTGAAAGAAGTAGCCTTTTGATGATTACCCATGGTAAATTCACTCCAGCCCATCTTAGGCCCAGTGTATTTGCCACAAGCATCACCATCCCTAAAATCAACATGTACATTTCTCTCGCGCGGAACATGAAGGATACGTTCTACTCTATCATAGACAGGATTCAAGACTCATATGATGGCCAAATGCCCTTTTTGCCCTTCTCTAATATCCTGAGCTTGAGGAGGGAACTGGAGGGGACAGATGCCGAAATCTCGACATGGGGATGCGATGGCTACTATGACTGTACCAAACAATGGAGTGAAACGTGTGATACATACATTGTGAGTCGTGATTGAAACGGCTATTTCCCTGCAAATACTGAACATTTCTTTCCAGGGTGCAGTGGTCCGGGTCACATCGATTGATGAAGCAAGAACAGTCGTCCATTTTGCCACGGCCCATGAGATCCCCCTAGCAGTCAAAGGAGGGGGTTGCTCTACCAGCGGTGCTTCAACCACTCACGGTGGTATCGTCTTGGACTTATCCAAGCTGCGAAAGGTCCACGTAGAACCTGATTCTCGGGTTGTCATTGCCCAATGCGGAGCGTTGTGGGAAGATATCGATGTCGCAGCCGCCCAGTATAAGTTGGCAGTTGTCGGAAGTACACTGAACCAGATTGGTGCTGCTGGGGCAACACTGGGAGGAGGCTATGGATGGTTGACCGGCCAGTATGGCCTGGCGATTGATAATTTGCTTTGGGCGAAGATGATCTTGGCTGATGGCAGTGTGGTCACCGCATCGGAAGAGGAACACCCAGACCTGTTTTGGGCCATTCGAGGCGCAGGTCAGAGCTTTGGGGTGGCTGTTGAGTTGGGCTTCCGAGCCCACAAGCAGGATCACCCTGTGTTTGCTGGGACGCTTCTCTTCTCGGCGGACAAACTACCTGGGATTGTCAATTTTGCCAATCAGTTTGAGACTCTCACCAACGGTCAGCAGGGTTTCTGGTTTGGATTCACTATGCTACCCTCAATGGCCCAGTGCTCCATCTTGGTGGCTGTGTTCTATAATGGGACTCAGACAGCCGCAGAGCAGTTCTTTTCTCCGTTGCTTTCGCTGGGGTCTCTGATGGATGGGACACAAATGCTTCCTTACGATAGTCTCAACAGCATACTGCACACGGTGGATACACTGGCTTGCCGCGAACGCCTTTCGAGATTCAATACCACTTATCCTGCCGATACAAGCGTGGGTCCTCGAAAGAGTCTCAGAGGTTCAAATGTCACTCTCCCTCTGGATATCGATTTCGTGCTGTCGATATACAACGGATTTAATAGCATATTGAACGACTGTCCACAGACCAGGGACAGCAGATTGTTTTTTGAGCTCTTGCCAAATATACAGGTCACTAAAGTTTCTAATGATGCCACTGCGTTTGCCAGTCGCGGTCCTTATTACAACGTCAGCACCCTCTTCAGATGGAACGAGACACGTCTAGACGCCAGAATACGCACACTACAAGAGGATCTGATGAACCAAATTGGGACACGGGCGGGCATCACAAGGCAACCGAACTATAGCATGTCAAGACACGGGACAGGGATATATGCGAACTATGCCGGTATGTGGCCAGAGTAGTGGATCTTTTCGTTGGGTCTTAAAGCATCTCGAACAAAGGCAAATCGATTAACAAGATCATAGGTCGTGACCTGCCTATCAAGGCAATCTTTGGAGCTAACCTTCCTCGTCTCCGGGAACTGAAGAAAAAGTATGATCCTCATAATACGTTCAGGAAGTGGCACAACATCAACGCGCCTGTCAATTCTCTGTGATAGCACTTGAACTATTAAGGTATGGATAGCATAGGAAATATCAAACCAGCAGATGGGATTTATAAGGGCTGTGAGTGTAATGCTGTTAGCGCACCTTTGAGATTAAGATGGTTGTCTTGGCTCAGACTGTTCACCGTCCTATCATCATGTTCCTTTCGAAATTAAACGATATGCAGGTTGCTTCATCTATTTACTGACTTGAATACGTTCATACAGAGAGAAGGACTTTCTGGAGGCTCTCTTAAACCTGCTGTGGTCTAGTTTATCAGTTGTAACATACCGTCAGAATAACTATTGCAGTTCTCTTCGAAGGGTATTCAGTTTTATGTTGATTCCTTGATCCCTTGAGCAGTGGTTTCTGTGTTATGTGTTTAGGTCGAAATTACCATAGGTAGAGTTACAAAATCCGCCGCTGTGATCCATCACAACGGGGGAGTAGCTAGTTCACAGATCTGTTGTAGTTTAGCTTCTAGGTTATTTGGAATGATGATGTCGAACTGACTGTTGCACTAAAAATGTGTCCAGATTGCAAATCAAGAATCATACAGTAATCTTGGTAGACAGATGACACATACTTCATGTACAACCTTAGCCATTAATACAATTTTCACCAGCAGCTACCCAAATCCTCAATGTCAGATAAAGAAAATAAATCCAGGTTCCAAGTTTTTGTTACGTTCCAGGATTCTCCTGGACCCGATCAATAGTTTCTTTCAACGCCCAGGCTGACTCGGTCAACTTCACCCTCTCCTCCTCATTCAATGGCATCTCGATCGTCCTAGCAACACCCTTCCTCCCAAGCACGACAGGCAAACTAAAACAGCATCCAAATTCCGGTTGGAAGTGACTAATGGGACGGACATCGCGCTTGTCCGACATGATGGAAAAGCAGATACCCGACACGATCGAGCCGATTCCAAGGGGGGTAGCCCCCTTGGCTTTGATGATTGTTTCCGACCGAGATTTGCACTCGTTTTCCAACTTGGCGCGATCGATTGCATTTCCAGAGAGGGATATATTGATAGGAATGCCGCCGATGGTGGCGGTTGACCAGGCGGCGACTTGCGATGATCCATGCGTGCCTACGACATAGAGATCGATGGATTTGGGTGAAACCTATAATAGACATTTGATTCAGCGAGTCCAATAAAATGATGCTCAGTTGGGAAGAAAGGTTTACCCACCCCAGCCTGGTCTGCCAGCAGTCCGCGAAGTCGGACCGAATCGAGGAAAGTGCCTGAGCCTATGACCTGGGAATCTGGAAGCCCCGATAGTTCTCGAGCAAGGGAGGTAATCAGGTCGACCGGATTCGCGACAACCAGCACTATGGTATCCGATCGGAGGGGCACGATGTATTTCATGACACTTCGAATGATCGCAACATTCTGGTACATGTGGAGAAAGCTGGTTTCGCCTGCGTTGATATTATATCAGCTTTCAGCTCCCAGTACAGCTCCAGTGGTATCAAACCTGACCTGGGGATAAGTTGGATCCGGTCGTGATGACCACAATGTCACACTGGCCTACCTCATGGTGGGCAGCCGCACGCACCCTAGTTTTGCTGTTGCTGATATACGCTACATCTGACAGATCGCGCACTTGGGCATCTCGGAGATCTGCCTTGACGTCTACCAGCAGTAGCTCATCTGCAATGGAGCCAAGAACAAGTGCGTACGCCGCGGCGGCGCCAACTTGGCCAACGCCAATGATTCCGATTGAAGACATTGGGAGCAAAGAAGAATCCCTGTGTACGTTTGCTCTTGATGTAGCTTGGTACAGAGGTCTTACGAGATGCGCTGTTTAGATGAAGCTAGTCATTTGAATCTTCTTTTCTTTTCGTTTATTGACGTAAATATTTCATCAATCAAATCCAAGGATCATCTAGGAATATGCTTTTCCCAATCCACGCTTAACAGAAAGTGGACAGACCATTCTGGACCAAATTTGCGAAATGAAAGTGCCCGCTGCATTGACATATTCAAAAATTTGGACCAGGAACGGGCGAAAAGTTAAACCAAACGTGAACATGAATCTCTTGCTCGTGGAAATTGGTTATCCAAAAATAACTACGGTACGTCAGAGCTTTATCACACATTCTTCGCAACTGGCCACATATAAAAGAATTCGAAAAATGTCATCCTAGAGACATATACCACTCTTCCAGCCACATGATACCTACAGGTGACCCATTATGCACATTATGCACCTTACTTGAAATCATATTTCTAAACCAACCAGGGCATCCACCAGTAACAATACTGATAGTGCTGGGGACAAATCTATGTCCGTGGTATGGTGAGTGGCCTAGATCCTGGACCTGTTGTTAAATGACCCCGCTATACGACATCAGTGGCATCATGCTAAGCCATTAATAGGTGGTAGGTAGGTGGGAATTGATAGCACTCAGGATGACGTAATGCAGCTTCTACGCCTTTCGCATATTTGCACTAATTAGGGAGTATATCTTTCCATGACCTACCACATGAGATTTTCTTTCAAATCAATAACTTATTTATACCTCAAAAGTCATCCACCTTCAGCCTCGAGTAACGACCGTTTAAGCTCTCCGATAGTTTCATACAAAAAAAAATGTCACTGATGCCTCACACTGGACGCGCATTCCCTTGGTGGAATCGCGCACTTGAAGAAATTTATGACCCCTTCAGACGCCTTGGCAAAGGAACCCACGACATTCTTTCTTACTCTCCACTGCTCGATGTTCATGAGACTAAGGACAAATATTACCTTGTCGTGGATGTCCCTGGCGTGGAGAAGAAGGATATTGACATCGAATTCTCCGATCATAGTACAATTCACATAAAGGGACATTCTGAGCATTCAAAAACCTCAGAAGATCCTGAGCATTCTTGGTTGTACTCAGAGAGATCTACTGGAACCTTCAAGCGATCTTTTAACTTCCCAGTCGCAGTTAATGATGATCATGTTGATGCGACCTTGAAGAATGGTGTGTTGTCTATTACTGTCCCGAAATCTCAGCAATCATCTGAGACGAAGCGGATTAATATCAAGGAAGACCTCTGAGTGAGACAGATATGAGGATATAGTGATACTCGGAACTGACTTTCTTTGGAACTGATTTTGAATTCAAATTGTACCTAGTTGTACTGAAAGCTATTTCTTGAATCTCGAGTCAGGATTATGATGAACCATGAACCATGATCGTATTTACAATTTGTTCATGACACACATTCAAGTTTTTTATAGAGGGCTACTTAGGAAGTAGTCAGTTAGAGGTCCCGAAAAACAAGGTGGGAGAACCAACGGCAGCAAATAAACAACCTAGGGAGTAAGAAGACAGAAATGCCAGGCAGCGAGATTCAGCTCTCAGCATCACCCATTTATAATTAATGACAAACCATCAGCAGGATGGCAGACGGGCTAATCACAAGGGTGGCTTAAGGTGAATTATTGGGCGGAGATAGTAACCATCCTGCGATCCTGATTTCTTCTAAATGTGGCGTACATTTGGTATGATATTATGTGGCAGCCACCACCACCACCACCACTACTACTACTACTACTATAGAGAGATCACCTTAGAGAGATCACCTTTAAGTTTGCGACTTTAGCAGATCACGCCACCTTAAATCCTCTAAACCTCTTGGAACCATGTTACTTTCTTCATATGGACAGATGACTAACCACGACAGATATTCGCTGAGATGAAATTGTGTCCATACATTCTTTTCTTTCAACCAACGTCCGCATTACATGGTGGCTGAGGCCTGGCCAAGTTGAGACCATCACATGCCTGGTATTAACTCTTTGGTTCGGGTTTCGGCCTATGAAACGACATTCCTTTTTAAATGGTCCCTCCGATTCGACCGTGTCATTAGCTATAAGACACGAACTCTGGCCGGTTTCACACTATCAACGCTTTTCCTGATTGCCTGGCTTGCCTTACAAATTAAATAAGCAAGATGGCTCGACCATGTCGGTTGCTCGCTGGATGACTGGCTCGGCATCATCAATGCTCTGCAGGTCTGTAGAACAAGGATGCGCTTCATTATTACTGTTGGTGGTCTGGATGGAATATTTACAATACAGTGCTACGGTTGGCTTTTCACTTGCACAGCTGCGATCGCCCTGGAGTATTGCGAGATCCCCAAAAGGGCTGGCACCCAGATTACGTGGCCTGCTTAATCGTACACATTCCATCAGGCTCTGCAATCCACCCAAACAGCCGGCCATACAGATATAAGTTTACAGACGTGGAATGCAAATAGTGTAGATATCCGCTGACACGGTGCCCGAGTGGTTAAGGGGATTGACTCGAATTCGGAAGAAAATTCTGACATCAATTACATTCGTGTGCGCATGTTCGAATCATGCCCGTGTCGTTCTTTTTGCCTCTCCTCCTAGAGGAGTCATAGTAGCTTTTTTTGATACTCTGGAGGCCATATTTTTGCAGAATCCCTTGGATTAACTAAAGAATCTCTTGTATTTAAATTTCTCAATGCGGAAACCTCCGACTGCGGCAAAAGAGAAGCAATATAAATTCCCGCTGTTGACGAGAATGGATCTTGACATTCTGTCTAGTCGGATTGCCCAGTTTGATATTCTTTATCTCTTTTATTTTACACTTGACCATCCAGTGTGGCAAGGTCTTTTACATTATTCCTCCACGTCTCTCCACAATGGGACTGTTGGCCCCCGCATCATTTTCCGCCCCAGAAGATATCCTCTCTTAGCATTGGGGCAACCTTGAATGTCAATGCTGATACATCCTTGCCACATCGCATGGACGGCGCACTATCCATACAATCGCATTATACGATCCAATCAAGACCAATTGGGACTGTGAGTTCATAAATCTCTGATAACTGCGTAATACTAACGGATCCAGACGTCAACTCCATTGAAGCGCGCATCCCGATTGAATTCGGCTCCAACACCACTAAGATTCCGGCAGTCGCGACCTGCTCGCAGTACTGGAAAGGGACGGTGCAAAATGAGGTGTCCTGACATCCGGGACGCTGTCGTTGATTCTGGCTGGATCGAAAAGTTCCAACTCGTCCGACAATGTTTGTGGCGGCTGAAGACGTGCAGGTAGACAAGCCAGACCCGCGGGGATATCGCCTGGGTCGGAAATGCCTGGAACTCGGAAATTCAACATCGATTTCGGTGTTGCAGGATGCACCGTTGAGGATCAGGGCGGGAAAAGCGGCGGGATTCGAGGTGCTTGCAGTGAACACAACACATTCTTTGGATACGCTGCAGGAGACCAGCCCATATTGGATTACCAAGGACTTGAGTAGTGTTACGGTGACAGGTGTTGACAAGAATGGGCGAGTCCAGATTGAGGTTATGAATGCGTTGACATGGGCATATGCATTTATCAACGGGTGTTTTATAAGGCGGAGATGACTTCGGTTCATAGTTCATTGGTTGGTAAACTAAACCTCACTCAGATTCATATTGATTTGTTTACAGAGATATTTCATCTATAGACATAACTATATAAGGGGAAAGATATATGAAATAATGCATTACCTGAGGCTGCTTTTACTATCACTCTTGATCAAAATCTCAAAATGACACCGCGTATTCAATGCCATCACCTGGAAGACCTTTTCACTCTGCAATTGTAAGCATTAGATAGTTTATATCCTAAGAATGGACTTGCCTTAGTTTAAGAGTTGAAAAGGCTGTTGAACTTGTCAATCTCCAGGTGAGATCTGGCACTGACGCTTGGCTGCACCCTTTGGAGTACTCTCGCAAAATGATCGACACCAAGTTGTACCTTGATGACGGCCTCAGTGCCATCTTCGTTGGCAGCCTGGGACTTGGATTTTTCAATGGCAAAGTCCAACACCGCTTGACCACATAGCGCGCGCAGATCAGAGCCAGTATACCCTTCTGTTTGTTGGGCAAGGGCGTCAATAGTGAATAATGGATCCAGATCATCCTGCTTCAAGAAGATACTAAGAATCTTCCGTCTTTCTTCCAAGCCTGGCATTCCAAACTTCACTTTATAAGGTAAACGCCGGAGGAACGCCTCATCAAGATCCATTGGGTGGTTGGCAGCCCCGATAACAAATGGAGCATCTTTATTATTCGACAGTCCGTCCATCTCCTGGAGGAATTGGGTGAGGCTCTCTCGTCTCCAGCTTTGATCGCAAGAAGAGCGGCGATAGAGCAAGGCATCCACTTCGTCGATGAATAGGATACACGGTGACAGTTTTCGTGCGAGAGAGAAGGCTGCGCTGATGTTTTTCTCAGTCTGCCCGACCCATTTACTCTCGATATCGGATGCTGTGATGACGATCATGGCAGAGTTGGAGTCGCTGGCCATTGCACGAACGAGCTGGGTCTTTCCCGTCCCTGGAGGGCCGTACAGCAATGCTCCTTTGACGTTGACACTGTCGATCAAGGCCTGTGAACTTCCTTCGAATTTGACGTTGGACAGGCGGACCAGGTATTGCATGGTGTCCTTGACGCTGTCTTGGACGATGACATTATCGTATGTGACTTTCTGCTTTTCTGTTTTATTGTTTTATTGTTAGCTCCCAATATATTCGCCTGTTGAAAGAAGCTTACCCGTGTCGATAACCTTTGGAAAGAGACCCTGTTCGTATTCATCGCACAAGTCACGGATCTCTTCAAGGCGATCTGAGATGGTTTTCGCCTGTTTCTCTTCCTTTGGTGGCTCTGGTGATGGGTTGTTTTGCTTCAACCGATCGTTTCTCGCCAGTATGTCTCGGAAATCTTGTACCTGCAAAGTCCCTTTGGTCATAAGTAAACCAGAAATCTGGTTGGCAGTCCGCGAGATATCCGGGCAATCGTCATGTGTGATGAGATCCAAGTCGTCAGGAACGAGATGTGACCAGAGGTGATAGTTGCGATCCAGCCGTATATACTGCTTGAATGTTCGATTTGTCTGCCGAATGTCGTATCTGCTTTTCTCCTCTTCAAATAAAGCCTCGTACTTAGACAACAGTGAAGTGTCGAGGTCGAATTGAACAGTAGACGTGCTGGTGAGCAGTTTGCGGGCCATGGACCCCGTTGGCGTTTTTAGCACTGTGGCGATAACCACAACCGGTATTTGCTTTCGTCGATACTCCTGGATAACATTTCGAATGTTCTTGAGGATCTTTGTTCCAAAATGCAAGTCCCGGATATCCTGGGGATCTCGAATGTGTAGTATAACCGGAGATCTGTTTATTGTAGAGGGACTGCATACCGTCTGGGAATGTTTCCAAGACGCTTCGACAATACTCTGAATGGACTGCTTTGCACGGCGAAAGAGCCCTTTTGTTCTTGTATGCTTCTCGCATCGGGGAGCGAAGAAGACGTCCATGATTGCTACCGCACTCGGCTCTGTCTTCAGCCGATTGAGCAAGTTGATCGTCTCTTCGTCATCCTCTGGCTGGGCCGGTTTGATGTCCTGGCTTTCAGCTTCCGCTTGTTCATATAAAGCATGGATTCCCAGGTCCTCAGAATTGGAGCTCAACGGTGTCAAACAGCCCGGGGAATCGCCGGAATCATCTGAGCTTGGAGTTCCATTCGAGGCGCTCTCCTCAGGGACAATCTCTTGCGCCCCGGAGGTCGTATCCTGTATGAAAAAGTCGCATGCAAGGCTCTGCAAATCCCTGAAGTCTAGATGGACCAAGGTCGTGTTCAGATCTTTAGCCAAGTGCGTGAGGACCGCCGTTCCGTAGACCAGCGATCGGGCCTGAAGGGTCAAACAAGGGTGGTGGGGATCCAAGCCGACTGTTGCTGGTGAACCTTCGATTCTGTTGAGTAGAGTGCCGGCAACCATGTCTCGGAATTCCCCATAGAGATCCTCGTGCAGTTCGTACTTTTCTGGGTCCTGCTGGGACTCGAGGGTGGGCGATTGTGTCTTGACGATCGCGATTTTGGATTCCCCCAGCTCGGTTGGTGTTTTGATGTTCTCTTCGAGAAACCAGTTGGGGATGTTGTAGGTCCATTCGACCTGGGGTTCTGTGGAAGTTAGACAAAGTATGTATAGACAAAACGGGTCATACCGTTGCTTGTATCAGCCATTTCTCAACCGAATGCTTTCCGTTGATGAATATGATACAATGAGTACGATGGATGATGCCCATATTTATATTTAAGCTTCTATGATTCTCTTTCTCTCATCGGTAATTCCCTTGCAGCTCAAGGCAACAACCCATCTAGGCTGTATAACACATCATATCAAAATTTACATCACGTGACTGCTGCCTATTACTGTCTCAAAGAACATGTTGTTACTGCAGGATAGATGGGCTTGTTGCATGTGAGGCTCAAGTTACAATGATAAAGACATTCCGTACCATGAGCCTAGTACTCAGCATGAGACTAAGCTAGTGTGTCTGCCTGCTTCTTGTGGTATCTAGCTGAAGCAATGTGCTGTGACATGATTGCGCTGGTCAGTGTGATGATCTACTATATAGTATAGTGAGCGGTTCAAGGACCGGCATCCTAGAATACTAGTATTTTGCCTAAAGTGCATATATGGCCAGAATACTCCCTGCCTCCTACTTGAGCCTGCATATAAGTAGCTAGGTGGGGGGCTACGGCGGATCCCTGTGCTATATATAAAGAAATGGGATTGAGCCTAAATCGACGGTGGAGAGCTTGAACCCCTGTTCCCTGGATCATTTCCTGACCAGAGATCTCTGTTGAGGTTTTATGTGGGTGTGATGCCATTGCAACTTATATCGACGATCATCCTTTACTGTAAAGTCGGTTCTGTACAGCAAACGTCATTATAAGTCTCGGGAGAGCTCCATGACATCACAGCACGGAGACGAAGGAATAAACACCCACTCTGATTGGCAGAAGAGAACTTTTTGTCCCCACAAAACAAGAATGAATCCCGCTAAAAAATGGGCGCGTTCCTGGAGCCCCACTTTGCCAAGGAATTGGAATGATCGATTTGGGCTGCCCAGCGCTGATTGGTTGATCGATCGATTTCTCTCCCAGCATTGGACATTTTCTGCTACACAATTGCCCGATGCGGAAGCTTTGGGTGCCCCTGCCCAGTCGTAAGCACCTCTTATCTCTCCCTATCGTGTCTGCCGCCGCCGCAAATCACCCCCACCGCGATGTGCGTTTAAAACCCTCGACTTTCTTTCTTCCTTCTTTTTCTTCTTTTTCTTCTCTGCCTCACCTCAATGTAACTTCTCCCGAATCTTAACTGTTGGCCAGAGCTTTACGTCATTTCCCGATGTTTTGCAACAGGTATGTATGGGAAATGCGATATGTACACGTACCATACTAATGCCCTCCAGACAGAAGACGAAAATGGACGACATGCTCGTCAACCAGTTCAAACAGCAGTTTTCTGGGATTTTCCTGTCGAACGTGAATAGTGGGCGGGCTCCCATCCATCCAGAACCGTTCGACGTGGCTTGCTTTGGGTATGTAGTGCGTTTAGTGCTAGCGGGGATCATCACTCATGTAGAACGACAGCGATGATTTCCTGGGCCTTGATGATTCCAGTGGAAGTATGTACAACGGCTTGCACTTTTCGTCGTCGATGGAGAGCACTGATTCCGTTTTCCCATTCGGCAACCAGCTTGGCGGCCAAATGGACAACGTGTTTGCCTCCGACGGAATCAATCCCCTCAAGGATCCTCTCCGCCAGAACACTGCCAACCTCGATCACGTCCGACCAAAACCATTTCTCACCCCGCATTCTCAGGCCCAGAATGCCGCCTCCATGCCATTTCCACCGCCACATGCCGACGTCCAGCACACTTTCTTCGGCGGAATCTCCTCCAGCTCCAAGCAAGACTCCAACTCGCCCTTCACCGCCCAGACGGCAGAATCCTCGCCGCACGGCGACGAGGAAACCCTGGCTAACGAGAGGTAACTGAACGAGTACTAATCCCATCCTGTCACTCTATTAACGTGGCTGGGTGTTTTAGATTCTGGTTTCCGGCTGTTTTGGATGTACCCACCGCCATGGTCAAGCATGAGACGGAGCCGCCAGTGACGTATTTGAATAGGGGACAGATCTACCATCTGTCCGTGGTGGATTCCGCTCGACAGCCAACAAGCACGCAACCGGTTACATACAGGACGACACTCTGGATTTCGTTTGAGGACGAGCAACGACCGAAGGCGTCTGCGTGTTGGCAGTTATGGAAGGAAACGCGGGGATGGAAAGAGGCACAGCAACGGGAGGCAAAGCTACAGGCACTTGAATTTGTCGATCTCACGACGGGGCGAAGTAAAGAGCAGCAATATCCGCGTGCGCAGTTGGAGAGTGCCACGTTCGACGGGTTCTCTGTTACCTGGACTGCTGATCCGACCATGGGACCCGGATGCTCAATACCAATCCGATGCAACTTTCTCTCCACCGACTTTATATTAACCAAGGGGACGAAGGGAATCTCAGTCCGACTATGCGCAAAAACCGAAACACTCTCGTCCGACCCCGCAGTGGAGAATAAAGCCGAGATAACCTACTGCAAAGTGAAGCTCTTCCGAGACCACGGGGCGGAGCGGAAGATTTCCAACGATATCGCACACGTTCGAAAAAAGATCGAAAAGGCCGAACAGCAAATGGCCCTTGCTGAAAAGGGCAATCGAAAGCGAAAACGCACCGGGACGTTGATGAACTCGAGCGATGAAGATAAAAGCGATCCGCAATCTGATCTGAAGAGGATGCAAACAATGCTTTCCTCTTCGAAACCAGTGACGCTTCTCTCATTGGAGGGTGAGGATGATATGGGCTTCATTCCCCAGCCATCAGATGAGCCGGTCGATATCAGAAGTGAATCATCTGGATCACGCCAGGCTGGTGTCCTCGATTCGATCGAACCATCGCAATATTCAAGTCGACAAGCAGACCACGACGAGGATAGCTCTGGATATCTCAGCTCCCAATCTAGTCTACGAGATCGATCATTCACTTCTTCCGATTCATTGGAACGGTTACGCACAAACAACTACCGAACATGTTCTACAGTCGGGACGTCACAATCTCCATCGCGATCGAGTAAGTGTGTTCACCCCAATGTGCATGGCGAAACTAACAAATCAGTCGCATGTCTCTACGTCCTCTTCCACCAATCCAACGAAATATACTATCGAGCCATCTACCTTAACCAACGAACTGTGCAAGACCTAGTAAAGAGGGTCTGCGAAAAACAACTCCGCAACCCTGATTCCATATCCCGTGTGGTTCGTGTCAAGCCCGATGGGATACAAGTCCTGGTAGACGACGAGGCTGTGGAACAGATTCTGGAAGGCCAGGATATGCTGGTTGAGTTTGGCACTGTGGAACAGGAGCCGACGACGGAGATACGACTGCTTTATTAATGACGATAGAATTTGTATATAGACCATCTTTGTATATAATTTAGAGTAACGGGTTATGAGTGCTAATGATATATAATAACCATTATATATAACAAATTTTTCGATAAATTCCGTAAGGTTTATAGTAGCTTCATACCGAGCTGCAGGAAGCCCCTCTATCAAATCATGCCTATAATCACTTAGTCATCGGAATGACCAAATTGCCAGACATTAATTCCCATAAAGACCGGTATCTGTTATATTAAAACCACCATAATCCAGTGACTGATCGATACGGCCAAGGGCGCTGATGCTGATAGCACTCGTCTCGCCCCGGGTCGATTGATCACTCATCCGCTTGTCTGTCGCCCTCGGCTGCATCACGCTCAGCCCGACTGTCCTGACGGGTTTTTGGCTTTTTGTTCGATTCCTTGCCTTGAGAAGCACCGCGCTTTTTTCCAGCTTCTTTCTCATCCTTTTCATTTTCTTTGCTTCTCTCGTCTTCATGGCCATCCTCAGGCTCGTCTCCAGACTGATATTCAGCTTCACTTGCGCCCTCACTGTCTTGCTCTTCCTCTTCCTCTCTGGCCTTCTCTTCCTTCGTCTCCTCGCTCGCCTTCTTCCTTCCCCCCTTTGCCTCCCCCGTATTAGAAACATACTGCTTCCCCTTCTTTGAACCCTCCTGTTTCTTCTTATCCGTCGCTTCCTTTTCTTTGTCGCTCATCTTCTCCCAAGCCTTTTTGGGCAAATAACGCTTCTCAGTTCCGTCGCTCATTTTAGCAGTACCCGATCCTTCTTTCGTTTGCCATTCCTCATTGCCCCATTGTTCGAGGTTCTTTTGGGATTCGTCTTGGCCATTTTCTTTGGAGGTTGTGTAGTCGCCGCCGCGTTTTTTGTACTCCGATGCCATCATCTGGGCCTGGATCATGTTAGTAAATACTTACTTGATTGGATTTATTTGCAAATAGAATTTATATTCATTGGAAGGATGCTGCGTGTGGGGGTTTCGAACTGACCTTCCTCGCAGACCATTGACCGGGTTTGCCCCCTTTGTCGCTCTGCTTCATCTCTTCCTTGACTTCATCTCGAAGCTCGGGGTCTGTGTATTTGTCTTGGGGAGGCATTTCGAACAATTGATTGCTACGGTGCAGGTACTGGTGAATTGTAGTGAAATGGGAAATTAATTCGCGTTGGGAAAGGGGCTTAATTGAATTCAATTGAATGAAAAGGTGACATCATTATGCTGTGATGTCCGCAATCCAACGTCAACCTTGATTCTGGAACACTTTAATCGCATCCGCCCAGATCGGGTCCGTTGATCTGTCGACGTAATGAGATTGATTCCGATTCGGGTATGCTTTCTGTCTCTTTGAAAGATGTACGGGGGTCACTCACGCGATGACCTTGATGAGCCGGCAAGCAGAATATATTTGGTCAACCAACCAGAACTGGAGAAAAGGTCATGGTAGAGCGCAATGACTCATTCTGGTTAATAGTGATTTGAAGAAGTATCATTTGGGTCTGTTGGCTCGTCCCATCTTTTCATTTTTTTGATCTGAAGACCTGTCTGGTTCTCAGCGAAGAAAAGTGAGCTAAGGTACTGGCACAATACCCCAATTTAAGCCCGGTATATGGAACCACGGACGACATGGACGTGGATTACTTTTGAGGAATGTGAACTACCAGAATTACGAACTCTGTTGACTCGCGATAGTGGAATATATTGGTCTTTACAAGGAAATTCGATCATAGACATTTCAAGCCTCAGGAAATTCCCAATAATTGATTACTACCGCCTCTAAAGTTCCCAAAGCAAGTATGTTCCTCTGTAAGTCCCATCGATTTAGATACTGGTCTCGTGGATCTTATGCTGGGTGAAGGTCATAGAAAAATGTGCCGGGCGTATCAGCAACCAAAAATCATCCCTTCATTTAAGCCTGATTAGCGCAGTATTTTCAGCGTGCGGTCTACAATTTAATTCACAGCACCAGGGCAGATTCTGCTAGCTAATAGAGGTTAGAAAGTGCTACTTTGGACTTCAAAATGAGGACCACAAGCAGTGACCTATCAAGGGTAAAGGCTAGAGCCGAAGCGTTTTATTCCTTTCTAACGTCCCCAAGGCTAATATATAATTACATATGATGATGTTTCTCAGAGATTCAGACTTGGTAGAATGCATTATCAAGATCAACAACCTATACTATAATCTCGCATAAGCACGGCAAAGCAAGCAATAATTGTATTACTCTGGCCAATGAAAATGCAACTTTACGACCAGGATTAGAATTATCTGACAAATATTAATGCACCGGAAGTTTTCCATCCGGCTTTAATTCTTTATTGTCAGTATGTATTTATTGCCCCTCCTTAATTTTATCCCTCCATCGTCCATCTATTTCTCAACCCCCAATCATTCACCAGTCATCAGCAGCATGGGTAATCCTAAGCTCATCTTCGGCGCTGCTTCCTTTGGCATGAACTTTGTCAATCTTGAAGATGTCCAGGAAGTTCTTGATTATCTCAAAGAAAACAATGTCACCCACCTCGATACCGCTGGCAGATATCCTCCCACTTCGCCTGGGCGCTCGGAGGAACTGATCGGAGAGACCAAAGCTTCTTCGCAGGGATTCACTGTCGACACGAAGATCCTCACCTTGTCTCCAGACCATCTGGGCGAGCTGGAAAGGTCCGCGATTGAAAAGTCCCTCAACACCAGTTTGCAGCGCATGGGGGTCGAGCAGGTCAACACGCTCCACATCCACTTTCCAGACATGGCGACCCCGTTGAATGAACAGGCAGAGACTTTTGACAGTCTGTACAAGGCTGGCAAGTTTAAAAATGTATTACTATGCCACGAACGAACAAGGCTACTTGAATAGAACACAGCTAATGTTCATTTCTAGCTTGGTGTTTCTAATTTCCAACCAGAGCTGCTGCAGGAATTCATCGGCATCTGCGAAGCCAATGGCTATGTCAAGCCCACTGTCTACCAGGGCGACTACAGTGCTGTAAATCGGGGAATGGAAAAGAAGCTCCTCCCCATTCTGAAGAAATACGGCATTGCCTACAATGCATTCCGGTATGTCATTTACACCCACCACACTGAGAAATTAACTACTAATATAGCACACGCCAGAGTCCTGGCATCTGGCTTTCTATCCGGCAAACTCACAAATGGCACTGCTGAAGGCACACGCTTTGGTGGCGATAGCCCTATAGGCAAATTAATGCAGAACCTTTATAACCAAGAATCATTGCACACCGCGCTTAAGCAGCTAGAGGAAACAACACGCACTCTTGGAATCACAACAATTGATGCTGCGCTGCGCTGGGCGTACTATCATTCCTCACTAGACGAAAATGACGGAATCATCCTCGGAGCCAGCTCTGTCAAGCAGATCAAGTCGAATATCGAGAGCATCCGCCAGGGTCCTTTGCCACGGGAGTGTCTCGATACATTCGAGCGTATTTGGGAGACACTGGACCCGGTGAGGGGAGATATTCTGTGAGGTAGTAGAGTGCATCGGCATCCCTTGCCACTGAATACCCTCATGAATCAGAGGACTGGTACTTTCAACCAATGGAATACTATTCTTTACCTACTTTCTATTACCCAGGAGCAAAATTTAACAAATAGAAACACTTCAAGAAGAAAAAGAAAGAAAGAAAAACATACAACAGCAGGGATTCGCTGGTGGTCACCCACCCAACTACTAACCTGCCGGCGTGTGGCTTAAGTACGGCTGAGCGGACGGGAAGCCCTGTTCTCCACACCCTGTGGTCGTATGTACTGGAAATATAAGGATAGGGGGACATATAGAAATATGGTAGGGGTTGGCATATGCACCCAGCCATTATCAGATAAGGAATCTACTCAGGATAGAGCCATGACCGCTAATGGACACATTAACAAGCAGCCATATGTTAGAACAACAGATGATTCCAAGCTATGTATGCACGCTACTCTGTAGTGATTCCAGGCATTTTTTTTAGAGCAATATGATAGTCAGATCTGACCAATCAAATCGTTACATTCGTTCAACCGATTATCTTGATAGCTCAGCGATGTTTAGTGAACCGCTGAATGTAGTTAGAATAATCAGACCTTTATCGCTCTTTGGTACCTACATATAGTAAATCACTCTCGAGAATACTTCGTCCCAATAATTCGTGATTGAAAGATTTTGCCAAGCGACCGAGTAATTAGTGCTCTTTTTGCCTAGTGGGGAAATCACCTGTCCAACACCATGGGCCCACTGACATAACTAAACTACCACAATCGTCTTCTAGAGTATGCATCTCAGTAAGTAATCAACATTCAATTAACACGCTTGATTCCAGGTCATTAGGCAATTCCTTCATAATGATTGGGTGCGTTTTTCCCTCCATCTTATACTGTTCGTCAGAGTGGGAAGAGGGCAACCTCCGAGCTGAAAGCAACATTCCCCACCCGGGCTGAAAGACAACAACACCCCGCTTGAGCTGAAAATCAAAAAGTATAATATTTGTGGTGTAACTAGGTATACGCATGAGGGATTACTAATTTGAATTGGTTATGTCCATATAAAATCCTGCTCGACCACCCTTAGCCACGTCGGTCATTCTACTCCGTACAAATCTTTTGGTCACCCCTCTTCCCACACCATCTCCCTTTACACAATCAAGATGTCTTGGAATCAGAACCCTGATGATGAGGTCGAATGCCCACCAGTCACGAACGGCATACAAACTGTGACAGCCTCGGCTCTCCGAAGGAATGGATTTATGGTAGTAGAATCCCGTCCTTGTCGAATCGTTGGAATATCACCACCACATCCTGCATACAATATTACCTTGAAAAACATCTTTACAGGCGAGGATGTTGAGACTACAGTTGCACATGATGCAAATGTAGAAGTTCCAGACGTCACACGACGAGAATATCATTTGGTATGTACTATCCCCTAGCATATGAATGACTGAGCCAATATGGATGATTAATTGATTTATTAATTTAATAACAACTGACTGGTTTTCTATAACTTCTAGTTGTCTATCGATGACACTATTCTTTCCATGGTCAATGAAGGTGACCAGGAAAAGAACAGTCTTCATGTTCCAGATGGTGAGCTTGGGGATAAGATCAAGCGAATGAAAGATGAAGAAGACCTTGATGTAAATATTATTGTTATTGAAGCTATGGGCGAAGAAGCGGTCATCGGCGTCAAGCAGGTGTGAGGGTTGTGCTGAGGAATTAAACAAGCCGCTCCTCGTTCACAGTGGCTTTTATTAGGGGGCTCGGACTCGCCATCTCTGTTAAGAATATGAATCTTATTTTACTATTAAATTTCATATTTAATATTTAAGTTTAATCGATTTCTTCTAGTATAGTTCGTAGTAAGTAGGGCTGAACTGTTAGTGTCCATGTCAGTTAGCTATTCTTTTACACATGGTTTTCTAGCCATTAGCCTTCCTTATAAACCTATATGGGATGGGTAATAATACGCATATCTAAAGTAGTATTAGTGTGACTTATAGTGTTTCTATATCGAATCTAAAGAGGTAGGTAGGCGCTGTACAAATCATAACTATTTTTAGAGAATTTTTAATAGTCTAACTCGAATAGAACCTTTGATTCAGTTACTTTCAGATGTGGAGGAGCATCTTGTTTTAAAAGAGTGACAGTCCCCAAAAATCAATCAACGGGGGCAACAGAGAGATGCAGCACAAGACACGAAAATCAGAATCAATATTGATGGGGGCGCAGACATGATAAATAAATATTAATAAACCGGTCTGGCAGACAGGCACCATGTGTCGGCTACTAGGCTACTTTATCTCCAGACTTCTCCACACACCGTGGTCGTATGTACTCGATACAGCATAGAGGGGTGTTATATTGGAGGATGGTAAGGAATTTTCAATTGAATCCTATTTGGGAACCACAATGTAACTTCCATTGAAAAGAAAAGAAACTTATATCTGCATATATGTATATGTATATATAAATATATATACGTGGATGGCGGTCCCCTACACTACCCATACGTATCAGTCTCTACCACGTATAGAACAAACAGTTTATATGGAATTGATAGTTTATCGAAGGTTCAATAGAAAGGTATCTGTTGGTACTGAGAGGTAAAGCAAGAGAGGGTCAGCTCGAACTGATGAACTGGCACTGCTGCAGTTTATATGATAGGTCGAACATGCATGAGCGACAAGGATTAGCCCAGCGCTGCTCAGACGACTCAGCTGCCATAAATACCTGCCCAACCCCGCGAAGCCGATCGTCAATTCAAACATCTCCCAATTTGAAAATGCGTCTGATTTCCATCCAGCCCACAGACCCCCACCTGAACCTGGAATTCGTCGACGAAAATATACCGCCCTATGCCATTTTGTCGCACCGATGGGGGGAAGATAAGGTGTCATTCCAGGATGTACAAAAATTGACACCACCAGTGGGGAAGGGATATGAAAAGATTCGATAATGTTGTGCAATGGCTTTTACAAATGATATCCATTATGTCTGGATTGACACTTGCTGTATCGACAAGACAAGTAGCAGTGAATTGTCAGAAGCCATCAACTCGATGTATTGCTGGTATCGGGAGGCCAGAGTTTGCTATGCCTTTTTGGCCGATATCAAGACAGTGGATCAAGTGCCACAGAGCCAATGGTTTACAAGAGGTTGGACTCTCCAAGAGCTGATTGCTTCAGCTGAGATGACTTTCTTTAATCAAGACTGGAGAGAACTGGGGTCGAAGAAAGAGCCGAAAGAGCTGATCTCTGGCCGTACTGGTATTGCAACAAGTATTCTGGACCAGACTGCCGATCTGGAAAGTGTCTGTATTGCGCAGAGAATGTCTTGGGCAGCCAAGAGAGAGACGGCCAGATTGGAAGATCAAGCATATTGCCTGTTGGGGATTTTTGGTATCAACATGCCCATGCTGTACGGAGAAGGAAAGAACGCGTTTATTCGACTACAAGAGGAGATTCTCAGAATCTCAAGCGACGAGAGTATTTTTGCATGGAAATCCAGTCACGGCTATCGAAGCGGTCTCCTGGCTGATCCCCCCAGTGCATTTGAAGACTGCGCAGATATCACCATCTTCCAATCGTCATCAAAAATCCCTTGGAATCTGAGCAACAAAGGGCTATAGCTCGAACTAAAATTTGTGCCACTTGGCCCAGGCGGTCTGGGACTGGCCATTCTAGGTTGCCAAAAGAGTAGGAAGGAAGATAAGGTTAGAATTGCAATTTATCTGAGAGACACTACCCTCACCCTGGAGCGATTCAAAAGGGTTCGATGCAATAAGATAAGGTTGCTCGATATGCTACAATATAGTCGATTTGATTTCAAGCGACGGTTGATGAACATTGACTGGCATGAAAGATACACATGGATACATATCAATAATGGAGTGGACAAAAATGGATTTTCAAAGCAATACTTCCTTATTTCTAGATAATCTTGGCATAGAGGACAGAAGAGATCCTGACCAAGTAAATGACGCACTTTGTCAAGCAGCCAGGCTTGGCCAGTCAGAGATAGTATGGTTCCTGACCATTGTGTTGCGTTTGTCAGTTACCGAACATGATCGGCAACGATCGCCTTTGTTGCCTGCCGATGAAGAAAGACATGATGACGTCGTCTGGATCATTCTTACACTAAGTGGAATAGATGTTAAATCAACGGACAAAAGAGGAAGAACACCACTGTTCCATGCTGCAAGAGCAGGAAGACAGACAGTGCTCCGTATGCTCATGGCTCGTGATGATTGTTGGTTGGATGCAAAATCCCCCAAGAGTGGGGATGGGCGAAGCGTTCTGTCTCATGCTGCTGAGTGTGGTCAGGAAGATATCGTCAAAATAATCCTCCAGGAGACGGAAATTGGACGCGATTTTGAGGATGAAATGAGCCGAACGCCACTTTCTAGGGCTGCAGAAAATGGACATGATACAATTGTCGAAATGCTGCTAGCATCTGGGGCTGATATTGATTCTAGGGATGACAAACGCTACGGTCTGTCCCCCTTATGGTATGCAATACGCACAGGGAGAAAGAGCACATTTTCACTCCTGGTAAAACATCACGCAACAGTCAAGCCAACGGTCAAGAACGAAATAGCATATTTCACATTACCTTCAGCGGAGGATGTAGGGAGTGATTTTACCGAGCTGCTACTTTTGCATGGTATTGCGTTTCGACCGTATGATGTGTCGAATGAGAGTATCCCGAGTGTAGCCACTGAAAATGGGGACTGGGACTCTGCGGATTCCCTGATAACACACGAAATAGATGTTAAGTCAAAATACCTATGTGGGAGATCATGGCTGGCAGAGGCAGCGGAAAGAGGGGACGAGATTCTTGTTAGGAAATTGCTTTCGTACAATCCGGACACAGAATCAGACGAGTTTTATGTGTCACCCATCTACAAAGCTGTCAAAAACGGATACGGCAAGATTGTTGAGCTTTTACTTGACCACGGGGCCCTTCCTGACCTCAGCAATCATTACTGGAGGGGGCTTGATAACCTGCTTTTCCTCGCTGCAAGAGAGGGACATACAAACGTTGTCAGGCAGCTGTTATCTTATGGCGCTGATCCTGACGGTCCAATCGAGGAGGGCGAGTCGTTGATATACCAGGGAGCAGAAAATGGGTGGGGGGATATTGCGCACCTTCTTCTTTCCCATGATGCTGACCCTAACCTTGAATCATCATATGGCAACACTGCCCTGTTTGCAACGAAGGGCAAAGAAATGGCCAAGATATTGCTTCAGTACGGGGCAGACCCCAATATTCAATCCAGCAAAGGTGCTTCCGCAGGCGAAGTGCTGAGGGAAAATGGCATCTTCATAGAGGAAATACACAAGGAGGCTTCAGTGAATGGGAAATGAAAAGGGAAAACACTATAGGACATCGAATTTCAATTATACCTATATTATCCCATAAACATTTTCTATAATGTACCGTTTCCAGAGAGTTATAAGGATGAAATCTACCTAGATATTATATTAAGTAAGGATCTATATATATATATATATATATATATTATTTAAGTATGTAAATAGTATAGAGACAGTAAACAAGATAAGTATATTTATATAAAAATGGAAAAACTATTGTTTAGGCATAACTCAGTTCTCATCCACCGTACTCAAGGCTCAATAGGTCACCTGACAGAATTATCTTTCCAACATCCCCGCCGCCAACTAAACAAAGCAAACACAATCAATTACACTGGAGTACTTTATATCTGCAAGACGAGAGACAAGTCTTCTGCAATTACTTCTTTCTCTGTGTTATATCTCACAACTTGCTTTCAGAGTGGGCTTTATTACCACTAGCGGCGCGATAACCCCCTCCTAACAACCTCCCTGTCATCCCCTCTAGCATCGGTGCATCCTCGCCCTGAATGGCTGGCAGTGAAACACACCAAAATGATGTGCCAGACATGTTAATAACGGTAGCAGCACTTCGATCCTCCAAAGGCGAAGACACTGCAGACTTCGGCGACTTTGTGAGCAATGAAGAGGAGGAACTTGATCTGGAGGAGGTTGTCGAGCCCTGGCACAAGTATGATATAAAAGAAACTTCACGTGTGTTCTATCCCATTTGTGTCGGAGAATTGCTCAATGAGAGATACCTGGTGGAGCACAAAATTGGCTCTGGGGGCTTCTCCACTGTCTGGATGGGCTGTGACCTTCAGAACAAGAGGAACCTAGCCCTCAAAGTTATGTCTTTAGGAGAATGGGGTGAACGCAAAATCAAGTTCCCCTTAAAGGGCCCATGTCTTTACCCTGTCATCCTAGAAACAATGCCCATGGCCACTCGCATGTCGGCTGCTCAGCAGTTGCTAAAAGCTTTGGAGAATTTGCATAACGCCGGTATCGTACACCGCGGTTAGTAAATTCTGTCTTCTACTCCTTGGTCTTCCACATTCTAAACAGACATTTAACAGACTTGAATGAGAGAAACTGTATGTAGGGGATGGCACCTCTCAATCTCACCAGAAGTGCTAAATATGAGGCTTTTGGTCGACCACTAAAGCAGCCCATACCATTCGTCGAGCTCTGGAAACGGGGGGAGCTTGTTGGTCCAATCAAAATCCCTGAGGAGCTACGCACAGAGGATTTCTATCTCGGTGACTTTGGTCTGGCATGAGAGTCGGCGACCCTGTGACTCAACGTGGCTATCCCCCAATGCAATTTTGCTCTCCAGATCGACTCCATGGCAAAGATCCAAGTTTTGCCTGCGACATGTGGAGTTATATGGTCATATTTGCAGAGCTCTACCTTGGACATACGCCGTTCCCTACCTGGCTTAAAGGTGGAATAATAACTGGCATTGTCAGATGTTTGGGCCCACTACCTGAGCAATGGAGGAGCCTTTACCCTGACCCAGGAGGCCTTCAGGTTGATTCGTGGTATGACCAGTCTAACAAGCCTGATCCAAACCATGATCTTGCTTCAACAATTGCACGCTTTCGTCCCGACGCTGATCCGATTGAGCGAGAACATGTACACTCCATTATGGGCAAAGTATTTAACGCCTGCCCAGAGAAGCGTCTGACTGCAGCACAACTTCTACAAGACCCTTCATTCAGAGCTATTATTGACAAGTATGGTTGCTGATGTTCTATTCTGTCGACTCTCAATGCCGCCTTGTTGCTCTGCCCTTGTTTGATGTGGGTCTATTATTTCTTTTCTTTTCTACTGGAGGAATGATAGAGAATGGATGTATGTATAGCATCTATTTTATGAATGACACGAAATATCGTAACAGTACAACCAGTTCTTAAATAGCCATTGAACCAGTAAACCTAGGATATAAGACGTGCTCAGGGCGTGCTCAACCATGCTAGCGACATGATCTGGAGGCCTCTGTTGTCAACGCCCAAGCTGCTGGGGAAGGGGGCATCGCTATTGTCAGCGGCGTCCTCGAAGTTCTCGCGCAGACTGCACGACAAAATGGCCCATTTCTTGCCCAATGCAGACCACATCCGGAAGCTGCTTCTTCCATCCCTCAGTATTGAACCCCTTCTTCCTTTGTGCAGCCCAGCAGCCCAGAAGCGGACACCGGACTGCAGATCATGCAATCCTATCGACAGCAAAGGGGCGGCCTGGATTATGGAGTCCAGGCTATTGATGCTTGATCCAACAGATTCACTTCCATGGCTTCCGAGTTGGCGAGTCATGGCATGTGGTGTATTTGAAGTATAATTGGATATATCATGCAAGTCTCCCATGATGTCTGTTCATAACGGGAAAGTAGAATGTTCATCAAGGCGAGTGGAATTTTCAAGCGATGGCTGCATCTTTGGGATCAATCCGATTCAAAAACGAACAGTCCGGTCAATAATAAAATACCCTTTTGGAGAGTGTGACTGATGAAGATGTAGTAGAACATGGCCAGTACATTGGCATGGTTCCCCGCGCTCCTCCGCCACAAATCCTTGAAGGGATCCATGTTGAAGCAACTACGGTCATATCGTATATCCTCTACAGGATGCAGGGATAAGACCTCATTTCTGCAGCAAACATGCAGAACCCCCTCTTTTCAGCACCACGCTGACGTTCTCTCATCGTATATTACTACCGTATTTAGCTAGATAAAATGGCTTCATATTCAGCATAAATACGGTCTTCTTCCCCAACTCCTGCCCGCCCTCTATTATCGTTCAGTTGATCACATTCCTCAGTTCAAAATAGCTTGGTACTGTCCTTTCAGTATCATATATCTTAACAAATTATTCCAAGTTACAGAAATATGGCCGATCCTAATACAGTTGCATTCTACTCCAAGGCCAACTACGTGGATCTCGTCAAAACCTCGCCCCTCGACGAGGTTGAGCACCAAGTATTAGGGACCAGCTATCTTTCCTGCCATCTTGGAAATGGAACCAAGCTGCTTGTGTGGAATCATTCCAACTACTACGAGCAGACAGAATGGACTACCGACCAGTCCGACATCCCAAAATCCAGCTCAGTGCAGTGCTATCAAGTTCTCAAAGGCACCACGTCAGTCATTGGCTTTAGGTTCAAGGATGCCACCGGAGCCGAACCAAAAGCCTATTCTCTGCTCTTGAAGCTTGCCAAAATTGGCGACGTTACGCTACTTTCGGACGAGACGGACAAATATGCAATTGCCGGTACGATGCCCCGTGATGGCCCACCCGTGACAACCGCGTTATATGTTCGGGATTTGAAGACGGGTGTCTATGTTGTCATTGGGTCGATCTACTTTGAATGGGATTCGCAAAACGAGAAAGTTGTAATTATAGATCAGGAAGGCTGGCCGAGCAAGCAGCTGAAGCATGAAGAGGATGGTGATAACAACTTTACTATTACTTTGATTTCAACTGAAGCTTAATATACGATGATGGAGCGGATGTGGTAGCAGGGTGACGATGACGGGCTGCAAGCGGAAGACGTTTCTTGCCCTTGCCTTGTATAGGTTTTGCCCTGCTATAGGTTTCCCTGTACTATTATGCAAATGCAAAGGCAGTGCATGGAAGTTATGTTCTTTGATTGATTTTCTTGTCTTGTAATCATTGCCAGTGGAGTGACAAAGAGTGAGCAGAGGTGAGAGAATCGAAACAGAAGCTTATTGGATATGAACCTTTGAAGTATCAAGATGGGTAATGACAGGTCATATCACTACAGTTGCAAGGATCCTGTCATTCCTGTATAGAATGATCAGGCAATTGACGGGGTGATAATCATTTCGCGCCTTCTTGGCAGCCGAATCTGGCTGACTGCTTTAGTTACTGCGTGCAATACCCATGTATTTGCTATATTCGGGTACTATGCTGTCTTATGTGCTGTATCATATGCCACATTTAGTAGAGAGGCTTGAAATCCCATTGGTGCATAAATGAGGGGTAGGTTACATGTTGTGTGTCATGGAGTCTAGGGACGGCCCGTTCAGCTAGCCACATATTCATGTGTAACTAATTTAATGATTTAAACCTGGTGTATAATTATAGTAATTCCACAGAAAACTCCGGAGTAGAGGGTGGTGTATGATTGGTGCTGACTTTAGGATCTAAAATTTAACTAAATGCATATAGTAGTAGCCTATTCTATTCGAACCGATCCTAGTGGTGTTAACTAAATTTGGAATTTAGGCCATAGTATCCGTCCTATGAACTGTGGGTGACCTCTATCGTTAATCAGTAGTCTAGGTATTTGAATTGTCGATCTAGCATTAGAGCTGGTCCAGTTGGCTGATATACGGAGCTTTCCAGCAGAGAAATCCAACAAAGGAATTTAATTTGTGTCTATGTATCTTTTTCAGTGCCACTTCGCGGTGGTGGGAGACCAAGGCTTGAAGGGTTCTCTCTCGACTGGGAAAGCACGTCAAAGCTAAGGTTATGGAAGCTTTGGAAGCCGGGACGAAGACGATAAGGATGTAGGAACACTGTGCTCACTTTGATATAGATATTTATGCCTTATAAACAAAAGTTTAGTCTACTCTAGTGACTACATTTTATTATTATTATGTTCATTAAAAACAATAAATTCGTAACCTTGACATAGTAAATTCTTTTCATATTAATTAGAGTGCAAGAAAATCACTCTATTCCAACTTTTCTTGTAGCATTTATCCCTATTTACATTCAAAGTTAGCTCTCTAAATAGTTTATACTCCTTTCCTTCTCTTGGTCGACCACATACTACCACAGGGTGTGGTGAGGTGGTGAGGAGATTAAAGACTTGATTAAAAAAAGTGCACAAGAATCATGTACACACTCTTTTATTAAGCCCACTAACGTCAACCACCTGGCTTCAAAATTAGGTAGCGGTGAAAAAGATAGTGCGGTGGTTCCTCCGAATGGAGGAAGTTAGCCAGTTCAAACTGGCTAATAGGCTCATTATGGGCTAATGTTCTGGCGTTAATTCAAGAAAAAAGGGTGCAAGTCATATATAAGTAGAGTGCGCTAATGGAACATGAAAGCGAGAAGCTTGGCAGACCTAGGCTTGCAGGGCGGAACTAGAGATGGACTGTATGGCAACAGGCCAACCGGAGTATAATGATAATATTAATAAACAATCATTATATGATAACTGGAGCAGAATAGAAGCCAATGAACATCAAAGGATGCTATTTCTATACCTCTTCTAGCTGTTCAAAATCTCTTTACCCGGCATGTCGCCAAATGATGGCCATATGTTCCACCTATGAGTTTGACAGAATTAAGTTAGTAAATATAAAAAAGACAGTGCTTCTGTTACTGACATTTATAGCAGTTACCATCTCGTCGATCACAGTCACTGGCAATGTGGCCCTCTGAGCCACCTACCCCAGAATCAGCACCAGTCTTGTAAATTTTAATGTATAAACTCACAATTAAAGCATTCGACACTACTCGGACAATCTCTCTGAAAATGACCGTATCTCTCACAGCCAAAGCATTGAACACGACGCCAGTATGGGCCGTCGCTTTCGTCATCAGAGCTGCCACTGTCGCTTGACTCTTCTATGTCCATGTCTTCGGGATCATCTCTATTACGGCGGCCCCGAGAAAGAGAATACCCAATCGAGATCGTAGATGAGTCATTCTCTTTGCTGATCTTGGTTGCTGGTATATGCAGGAGGAGCTCCTTTGCATATGCTGCTGCACTGCCCGCTGCGTAAGGCTGCCATCTCTTATTCTTATGTGAATCTGCATAATCACAAATGCCTCGGACAACAAGACATGGTAATATGTTCATTAACCCAGCTGCCTCCATTTCAAAGCAGAGAACACCTCCAAACTCCTTGCTCACTTGATCTCTTATCTGTCCCGTTTTTATCACCTGATTACCAGATGCAATTGTACCATAATGCACTCGAGGTTTGTTCCTCCCAAGTTGGGGCCGGATTTCCCGCTGGGTCAAACTGCACTGGCTACAGCTCAGACCTGGCTGATGATCGTATGTTGCTTTGAATAACACATCAATCCCAGCATCACCACGCCGAAAGTTTGGCATCCTATGAACCTTCATGGCATGTTCTAAGAACGTACTCTTTCCCCGGAGATGTTCTGCTTTTACTTTGGAAACCGCGTTGAGTAGAAGTGTATCTGGGCAATTGAGAAACCCAGTCCGGTGGAATCCAGTGGATTCAGTTTTTCCACAATCGTATTGGACCACGCCGCCATGGCCTGAATGTGGTTGGCTGACAACCACGTCTCCGAGACGGATATCTGCTGTGCTGGGAACCCCGCCTCCGACACCGACCATCAGTCCAAATCGCACCGACCTAAATCTCGCCTTCATTTGCTGTGCCACTGCCGCTGCTGGGTTGCTGCCTATCAATCCTGCTGGAAGGCAGACAATGACGATGTTATGGCCACCAAGAACCCCAAGAGAATATATATTGTTATCGTTCTCATCCCTTCCAATATCTTCGTGTACTTCGTCCAACATCTCCTCTGCTGCGGCTAATTCGGTTGAGAGCGCGCACACCCACCCGACAGTGTATTCATCGGGGCGAAGTCGTCGAAGTCGTCGTGTTGCCATTTATTTAGAAAAAGTAGAGGAAAGTTGTTGTTGACAAGGAGTATACGGCTGCAAACGCATTTATGGACGAAATTGTGCGGGCAAACTTCTCGATTTTCAGCCTCGCGAGGCTTTCATTCAACCCCTCATTCACAGCCCAATCTTACATAATAGCTTCCTGTGGCAAGTTAACTGGCCAAGCAAGCTGATTGGATTCTAGACGCCAGCCTGATTGAGATTGTGGTGTGGTACGGCACTAGCAGGGGTTGTTCGTGGCAGTATTGTTTGTCTTGATGAGTACTGAGATAAGGCTAACCGAACAACGCCTGGATAGCCTTTCGGTAGAGTTCGTGCTCAACCTCAAGTACCACTATTCTAAATGCAATCAGTGATCCGGAGGACATATTATAGGTACTTATCATCTCGTGCATTGTGACGAATCGCTATGCATTAACAACAATCACGCTAAATATATACAAAGCAGCTTCAAATATATCACCTCCTCATGATTGGCCTGGTATTGAAACGTCATGGGTATTAAACCTTGGCTAGATGAGCTGGTGCAACATGGGGTGAGCCATCACCCCATCTATTAATTAGAATATAGAAGTTAAAATCAGTTATATACAGTTATGTGATTAGATTTAGAATAAGTTATATGTAATCTTTCAGATTTCTATAGTGCCGCGGGTTAACTACAGCGCCAAGGGAACCTTCTATGTATGTACTTTTTCTATTCAACTGGGGATTATATAGGGAAGCAAGGTACATTTGCGCCTTCAATTATTGGCGTCGCTGTGTCAATGAGCGTGATGGGCATAGAATCAAGAAAGCTATCTTTTACATAAACCAAGGGAAAAACAGGATTACTATTATTTACCTACTTATTGTGATGGCCCAGAAATGGTAAATGTGATCCACAAGAGGAAACAAAGCCGCTCATTGGCTGGTTTATGAATCTGGAAGGTAATCTGATCACGTGCCTGCGGACAAGGAAAGTAACCAGTTTGTATGGCTTCAAGTATGCTGAAAATGGAAAGTAATGTTCTACTTTCAGAATCACCTTCCTATATGCTTCTGCCGGAGTAAGATATAAATATGGCTTCATATCCATTGAAATCTGCATTATCATTCAATCAACATTCTCTTGCCACTGAAGAAAAGAATCCAACCAACACTCTCATCATGTCTGAAGCTCTTGATATCTCTTTGTTAAAGGGAACCCCTGAGCAGAGAGAGGCGACTAGTGCCGCGCTCCTTAAGATCCTCAAGACCCGAGGAGTGGCCAAATTGAAGAACCACAGCCTGCCTGATGAGCTGATCGAGAAGCTCTTTGACTATGTGAGTGCAGCTTACTATCGTGGAGTCTATGATACTAATATATTGTTGTAGACTCGTCGCTTCTTTGCGCTTCCTTTGGAAGACAAAATGACTGCAAAACATCCCCCCGAGTCTACACCCAACAGAGGGTACAGCTACGTGGGACAAGAGTCTATCTCCAGCATCAGTGGCTTTGAAAAGGGTCTGCCACAAGGAAAAGCCGTCCGGGATATCAAAGTATGTTCTCTGCTGTCGAATATGGAGCTGGTGATTCTAATGTGGATAGGAAACGTACGATCTCGGATCCGCACGCGATGACCTGGTCGACAACATCTGGATGGAAGAAGACAAGCTGCCTGGCTTCCGCAGCTTCATGGAGGAGTTCTACGACAGCTGCTTCAAAGTCGAACTGGAAATCCTGGCCGCCCTGGCCAACGCCCTCGGAATCCCCGAATCCCAAATGGTTGAGCTGCACAACAAAGCCGAGAACGAGTTCCGCCTGCTGCATTACCCTCCCACTCCCGCATCAGAGCTGGCCGATGGAAGTGCGACGCGCATCGCAGAACACACCGATTTTGGTACGATCACCATGCTCTTCCAGGATTCGACCGGAGGGCTGCAGGTGGAGGATCAGACGCAGCTGGGCACCTTCCACGGCGTCGAGTCGAGTGGCAAGACGGAGATTATCTTGAATATCGGCGATTCGTTGCAGCGGTTGACCAACGACACGTTCCGGGCTGCGTGTCATCGTGTCACCTATCCTCCCACAGTGAGCCAGGGATCGGATGAGATGATTCCAGAGCGGTTCTCGATTGCGTACTTTGCCAAACCGAACCGGAATGGGTCGTTGTTTCCGTTTAAGCAGTTTGTGACACCGCAGACGCCGTGCCACTATGAGGATATCACGGCGTGGGATTACAACAACTTGCGAATCGCCAAATTGTTTGCAGCTTAGAGTATCGAAGTATTTATAGTGTTAGTGATTTTATGTTTGATTGGAATGATATGACATCACGATATAATTGGTCGTCGGCATAACCTGCTGTTTTGGTCTTCCCCGCATTTCCACTATGATCCCATAAGATCCGCCAGTAGAACACCATCAATTGCAAAAGATTTGTTCTATTCCACTCTTCTTTAACACTAGCAAATATTCTATATGGATTTAAAAAAGTATTCCTTAATTAATATCGACTATAATGGCCTCTTCGATTAATTGGGAAAGTAGTCCCGACATACAGCAACGATCAAGTCAACAATTGACATTCATTGGATACGATAATATCCACTCATTAACAGCTGAAAGTGCATCCAGGCACCGAAAGCCGATTTTCACAGGTATGTCATTTTCTACAGACTCATATCTCGTACTGATGATAGCTTAGAGGCAGAACGGCAAAACATGAGCGATGCTCTTGCCAGAGTAGATGCTAACCACCAACTAGCAGAGTTGGATAAATATAGTTTCAGCCTCTCTCAAAGCGTTTTTTTCACCAAATTCCACGGACCATTTGGTGTTTTTACGCTCCCAGAATGCCAACCTGAGCCACGCGCCGTTGATGCAGCTTCTGCCACACATATTCCGGAAGACTCGCCAATATCTTTACCAGATACCTGGCTCGATGTAGCTGAAGCCTTTCATTCTATAGATCAGGAAGTCACACATAACGCGCGTGTTTCCTTCGATCTTCTACCCGAGGAACTAGATGTTGTCTCACCCACGACTCAAGATCCGCAATTTCTTGATATCGAGCTACCAGGAAATCAAATCGATATCATTCAACCGACACAGTTACCCTTCCTGTCTGGCGATCCCTGTCCATGGATACTTCTATCACACTATAAAGAAAAGATCATCAGGCTGTCGTCGCCAACACGCAACCAAGATAAGTCTCCATGGGTAAAGCTGGTGATGCCCTGTGCCATGGGTGCTTTGGCTGAACAAACAATGGGCGGGACTCCCAACAGTGCTAGGCTGGCATTGCTAAATTCAATATTAGCCACCAGCGCCTTTCATATCCAGCATAATAATCCGTCTCTGGCTGGTGGGGTGGTTTTAGGAGAGCACTATGCACAGCAGGCGGAATCGCATCTACGACAATGTATGGATGGCAGTGGTGCTCTTTCAACTACTAAAGGGAAATATAAAGAAGTCCTTATGGCAGCCCTGAGTTTGTCAAATGCCTTTGTATGTGGCTTGATTCATCGCATGGCCAATTACTGATATGCTATATAGATGATCAAAGGAGACCCAGATACACAACTGGCGTATCTTCTCCACGCAGAACGGTTTATCAACGCGCATGGATTCAAGAAGAATATGCTTTCCTCGAAGCGAAGGGCATTGCACCACTGCTACGCCTATATGCGTATCATGGCTGAGACAACCGTGTTCCCCGATAACTCGAATAATGAAATTGCCGAGTATTCCCTCAATGATAGCAGAGTGTCTAATGATCGCTTTCGGGCAACAACCACCGTCAGCTGGACGGATGATACGATGGCCACGGAGAAAGATCCTTGGATGGCACAGCGCGATCTGCACCTCGCGATACCCGGCCGATGGGGGCTAACCTTATTCCCCGAGCTGTATGGCGTTACGGAAACATTCCTCATGCTCCTCTCGCAGATTGTCCGTCTTGCCAACGAGCGAGACCTCACCCTAACGAGTCCTGTGTCTGGAAGAAACGCACTCGGCTTACGGGACTTCAGTATATGGGCCAAGGCACTAGAAAAAGGAACCCGAATGCTGCTGGAGTCGTCTACAGTAGGATTTGGCGACGAGAGCTTTGGTCCAAACAGTGGCTCTATGGCGCAGGTCATGTACACGGCGCTGTTGATCTTTCTCTATCGTCGGGTATACGACGTCGATGCCAGTCTACTTCAGAAAGAGGTACAGCAGATCCAGAGCCTGCTTGTCCGGATACAGGAAGAGGATGGGTTTTTGAACGATAGCACGAGTACTACGCTGATTTGGCCTACATTCATCGCTGCGTCTGAAGCGACAGAGCCAGACTCGCAGGCGTA
Organism: Aspergillus wentii DTO 134E9; assembly: GCF_001890725.1. Taxonomy (NCBI): domain Eukaryota; kingdom Fungi; phylum Ascomycota; class Eurotiomycetes; order Eurotiales; family Aspergillaceae; genus Aspergillus; species Aspergillus wentii. The sequence goes on from NW_024467839.1 coordinate 372,352, forward strand.
TTTCTCGTTATGGTTTGACTCGACGTCGAAAGCAACAGGGCTGGTTTCGGCGTCGTTGGCGAAGAAGATCACCGAGACTATCTGGGCAAAGAGGCGGAATGCAAAGTTTTCATGTAGCTGGCCGGAATTGCTCAGAGCAAAGGAGTTCAGGTTCATGTCTGCATAAGATACATGACTTATCGTTAATCTATGACGTTTCAGCCCTCATGCATTGATACTTTGAAATTTTGAATTATAATGACAATCCATCTCATGATAAGAAAACAGTCTACATTAACCATAAAGTATGACCAACTACTGCACCCACTCCCCAACCCACTTCTCAATCCACTCAGACTTGACTCCCTCCACAACCCGCAACTTCTCACTCCGCTGCGCCGTAAGTGTCGTGTCGAGTACATTCTCCGGTGCAGTCTGCGACATGATTCCATCAAAGAACTCAAGCAACTTTGCGGCAGGATTCTTGGCCAGGAGAGCTTGTAGGTCTTTATCGCTGAGGCCCTTGTCGCTATTGCTGGCTATCTCGATGTCATGGCGGACACGCTGCACCCAGTCTCGGGATGGGATGGTCTCTATTTTCTTGCCGGAGGTTTTGAAGATAGCGTCGGCGACCATGGGACGGATGGTTTCCCAGGTTTGGGGATGGATGTTGTGGGGGTGGAAGACGTTGATTGCATCGTTCATGGATCCATTAATGGTGCCGTTGGTATGTCCATTGGCAGCACCGTTAGTAGCACCGTTTGTGTGTCCATTGGTATATCCATTCACCTCACTCTTGCCCAAAGCCAAATCCACCAGCACATCACCCAACAGATCAATCGGCAACCAATCAACCCGATCAAGAGCCTTCCCAAGTGTATCAGGAAGCGCCCCAACATGCAACGAGCTCAGCACCAGACTCGGGAACCATTCAGCCTTATTCCACAAACCAGCAGAGCGCACTGAACCCGCGACCTGTCCCACACGGGCAAAAGAAGCATGCAAACCATTCTTCGCTGCCTGAGTGAGGAGATGCTCGCCGAGGTATTTGCTATTTGCGTAGCCATTGGGAGCGGGGGTGGTGGTTGTGATTGGTGCTTCCGGGGTGAGGCCTGAGTTGCTGTGGTGGCCCATCACGGAGGAGATGGAGGAGATAAAGAAGAGATGGGGTTGTTGGGTGGCGTTGTGGGTGAAGTTGATTAGATTGACGACGCTGTCGAGGTTGGGTTTGAAGGATGGGAGAGAAAGGTTGAAGTTGACGGCCCAGGCGTTGTGGATGATGAGGTTGGTGGTTGCTTGGAGTGTGTGGAGGATGTTGGGGGCGACGCCAAAGTCTGGCTGAGAGAGATCAGCAGTATAAAAGGTGACGCGAGAGAGATCTGAGGTCAAGTTGTATGCTGCATTTTTCTGGCGTTGGACTTCAACAGCGTCGTCTCGTCGGTTGAGGCAGTATACATGGCCCACTGATGGATTTCTCAAGAGAGAGTCGAGCATGTAGGTGCCCAGATTACCGGTTGAGCCAGTCAGCACAACAGTATGCTTGGCTGATCCAGACTTGGTGTTGATACTGAGCTGCCCAGTAAGCTCCTTCAGCAGCTGATCCCGCTCTTGCAACGCAGCCTCCTTCTGAGACTCAGCAGATGCTTCATGATTCTTCTGCAGACGAAGTACTGTCTCTGTCAGACTCGCCACCGACGGGCTCAAGTATATCAAGTTCGGAGTGAGATTGGGAGAGTCAAAACCCCGCTTGAAGACGCGAGTGGCAGTGATGGTCTGCAGCGAGTCAAGCCCAAGGTTGAACCAGTTTTCTGTATCCGTCAATTTCTGAGCATTCCAACCAGCGATAGCAAGGATAGACTCCCGGATGTATTCTGAGATCACTGCGGGATCTTCAACGCGCCCTGGTCCAACTGGCCCGTCATTCTCTGCTGAGAGACTGTCGGCGTCGGCATACAGCGCGTTCAACTCCTGTGCATACTCGGCCAGTGTACCAGCTCGCTGAATAGTCCCCTTCCCGGCGCGGAGCATAGGCTTATCCGGGGTGGTAAACAGAATATGCGTCTTTGCTACTCGAGCATGAGCAGGGCAAGCATCGTTGGCTTGCTTGATACTCGGCCACAGCTTCTCGATCATCGCAGCACGCTCGGTCACGTCGAGCTTCTTCCCACCTAGTTCAACGAGCAGAGACGCCTGGAAGCGCTGCGAACCAGCCACCAAGGCCGCGGTCACATCTGGGTTCGACGCGATAATGTGCTGTTCCATTGAGACTGGGTTGGTCTTTTCACCGTTCAGAAAGACAATCACATCATCGACACGAGCACACCAGCGCCAGAGATCCGACTTTGCAGGATCCGGATGTCTCACCAGCAGGTCAGACGTGTGATATTTCTGTCTATCAGGGAAGATGGTAAAAGAGAACTGTCGAGATTCATACTCCGGGTTGCGCACGATGACCATCTCATACTCTCCCCCAGACACATGACGACACTCAACTCCCATACGGGGATTGAAGTCAATATACCGCCAATCCTTGAGAGGGTCACGGTTTGTCTTTGAGTAGACAGACGGAATCATGCCGACTTCTGAAGCACCGTACTGGTTGACCAGTCTGATTGCGGCAGCGACTTTGTCGCCGATGGCTTGGGGGAGGTCACCGCCGCAATAGATGAGATGTGTCATGTTCTTGCTGCAGTATTCCAGCAGTTCTGTGCTTTGTGCTAGTTCCTGGACGATAGACGGCACGATCAAGGCTGTTTCGAATGGAGTGGTTTTTCTGGCTTCGACCATGGCGGCTGCGGTGGGAAGACCACCAGATGGGGGGAGGATGATAGTGATGCCGACGGGCAGGGCAATGAAGAGCTGGTATGCTACTCCGGCGGCCTTGGATTGTTAGATTGTATCTATAGAGGAAGAGAAGACACTTACATGGAAAGGAGGCGGAACGAGATACATCTTCTTGCCAAAGTTCCAGTGGTCGAGACTCTCGTATCCCTCTGGGGGATCCAGAACCACCATCTCCATATGTTTGCAGGCAGTATCATGTGTCCAGATGATTGGTTTCGGTATTCCGGTCGAACCAGATGTATGGCTATACAGTCAGTAGTGATTCTTACCATTCAGGGAAGAACCTACAGAACAACCAGCGTCTCTGTACGAGCTTCTTCGAGGGTCTTGGAAAAGTCGAAATGAGGATATTCCTTGCCCAGCAGCTCATCCACACTAGGAATGTTTAGCGTCTCTACCGAACATGCTTCCAAAATAACCGTAGCAGGAGGCGGTTGCGGTGTAGGAACGACTAGACGGGTGCAATTAAGCCGTTTGAACAGACTCTGCTGAGCAGCTGCACTGTTTCGCGGCGACGTAAGAAACATCTACATCCCATAAGCTTGTATCCTCATAGAAAGGCCATTTCACTCACGCAATATCCAGCCTTGATGGCTCCCAACACCAAAGCCGGGTATCTCAAATCATTCCCTCCGACGTACGCGAGGACCTCCCCATTCCCCTGTCCCAACGTCTCTTTCAACCACCACGCAATACCATTTACAGCATTCGCCAACGCTTTAAAGGTGATGGGGCGATATCCATTGTCAAAGCTTGTCGGGGAAACAGGATACTCGGCGTAGACGGCATCAGGCCTGACCTGGGCGTAATGGTCGATGATGTGGGGGATGAGTTGGACCCGAGGATTAAACCCAGGTGTATCCGGGACAGCCATTGTGAATAGAGAATGAATGAATTGATTCAGTTCAGCCAGACTGTCAGCGAGTATTGCTGACCGCGGTACCTATATAAAAATTCCCATGCCGGCCTTCCGAGAACCGGCCAGAGAAGAGGGAAAGGAACACAGTGGAGTCACAGTATAAGCTCCGTAACGCGGGCCTTATCGGATAGAAAAGATAGACCCGATAGGCCATACAGAATTGTGTTCAATCATTATAGGCTACAGTGGCTCTGGCTAAGCCTTGATTTACCCCTCATTGTGTCTGGGCGTTCTGTGGCGTAGGGGGGATGTTCGAGTGGCCCACTCTAGGCATTATCCAAGCAATGCCACCTAAGCAATCCACTTGAGCCTCTTAATAGAGGTTTTATAGCTGTTTTTTAATATATTCTGCAGTACATAACATCTATTAATAAAGATGAATATCCGACAATTGGTGACTACATCGACATCAATATATATCTCCGACAAGTCACCCAAGAAAAATCCTGGAAGTAAAAGTACCCTCCAAGATGATACAGAAAAGGGGTTTCGCATACAGTCAGAAAAGCCACAAGCTTACCAGATCCACCAGCAAAGGATTAGCCTAAGCGACGTTGCGTGGAACGGTTGGTCTAAATGAAGGTAGCATCGCTTCGGCTTTGCATGCTAGTGCCCGCGGACGGCTCAGCAGTTGACAGCTGCCACTAGCAACCGTGCTGTGGATCGTCCCTTGAACAAAGAAGACTAGCGTTGTGGATCAGGATCATCATGCCTGTTTGGGCAGAGTACTACCTGCCTGACAGAATAATTGAATAAATTTATCATGTTTTGGTGGATTTATTCCTTGTGAATTATGGCATGATTTGCTTGGCGAAGGATTATAGGGATATATTAGGTTACTTTGTGACTTTACTTTTTTAACACTATTTTTTCCGATTGGTCATGGTTATCACATGCAATAAAGCAAAAAGTGAAATAGAACAGACTCATATAAATATAGCACAAAGAAAAACTGTATAAAGAAAGTCAATGCACAGAAAACTGCTGATCAACAACAATCGTCCCCGGCGCAGCCTTATTCTCCCGCCCATGCCCATGCCCGATATCTACCAATCTCACAGCATCCTCCTCCTCATCAATCGAATCTCCGACACGCTGAAACCTGGCTGAGAAATGCTTCAAATCCCGCGGCACACGTACATCACTCCTCCCTGAGCCCGAGAACCCCGAATACCCCTGCCCGCTGGTACTTGCGTCCTGACTTCCCTTTTGGCGGACGCGGCGGGAGATGGATTTCATGAGGGGACGGTAGGTGGGCAGGCACGCGGCGATCATGTAGATGCCGCCTTCGATGACGGCCCAGATGACGAGGGTGCTGGCGGCCCAGGTGCGGTCGCCTTGGGCGTCGGTGATGTAGAACTCGATGAAGCGGACGATGGAGGCGATTAAACCTCTGCCAGTTGTCAGTGATGATATAGATGGGTGAGGAGGTGACTTACAAACTTCCCAACAGGAAGGTGAAGAGGATGCCCATTTTCAAACGTAGAGAGGCATGCAGATTCCAAACCATCGGCATGGGGAGGATCAGCATGACGAGATCAGTGAGGATGTTGGCAAAGCCACCCCAGCGAAGATATGAGTTGGTGTCGATGCAGTGTCCCACCCCAGTCCAGTAGTAGTCAAACGGGATACACGAGAGGAAGCCAGCAATGGTAACGGCAATCCAATTCATGATGGTAATAGCCACGATCACCCAACAGGCGTATCGAAGTCTCTTATCCGTAAAGATACTCAAGTAGAGATGGAGGATGACCAGTTTTGGAGGGACGACGGTGGAAAAGTAGACGATTGGAATGATGATGATGAACTTGCCCCAGGTTATCATCATGTTCGGGTCAATCTGCATGACTCGTGCCTCGTGAAGACCAATCCCGCCATATCGAACGTCGGCTGCAGCAGTTAGTACCGAAGTATCGGTGTATGTTGGATAGCATACCGATTGTACACGATGCATCGGCAATACAGATCATCAGACCCAAGACTATGAAAACATCATCCCATCCAAGACGCAAACGACCAATATACTTGGACAGAAACCGCAACGCAACGGCAAGAGTGTCAATCGAGATGAAGAATACACAGACACCGACAATGAGCGATTGTTTAGACTCATTCAGATAGGCTTGTGAATACTGCTCTGACGAAGCCATCGTGAAGACAAAGACATGGGACTTTTGGCAATACGACAGAAGATGAGGAAGAGACGGGAGAAATGGGGACTTGAATTATTGCCGTGGTCCATGCAGGTACTCTATGCTGTGCAGGTCAGCCTAAATTAGCCATGCAGCCAATATAGATGGGTGATGGGGGCCAAATGAGAATGCATCTTCACTGTTAATGTTACATCAGAATGAGGATTAGGATTAGGATTAGGATCCTCCTGCGGCTGTTCAAATGGATAGTATTATGCAGAATGGATTGTCATAGTCGGCTTTGTAGCCCGATAGGAGTTAGCTCAAGGGCCCTTGAAGGATCTTGCCTGCATATAGTAGGAGTGCAGACCAGGAAGACCATCGGTTATGACCGAAGCATCAGGCGATGTGAAGAAACTACTGAGCGGTGATCATCATTGCAATGCTCCAGTAAATATAGGCAGGATGAGAAGATGAACTGTAGATTTAATACACAACTCACATTACTTTGTCTATCCATAACGTGAACTTCAAAGCCAACACGATGCGATTCCTCTGCTTCCATGGCCGAGGCACCAACAGCCAAGTAAGCACCATATCCCCTGGTTCAGATGATACTGACAGCCACGGCCAACAGATTATGGAGTCGCAGATTGGTAGGCAAGACAATTGCCAGGATTCAGGATGAACTGACGATCCAAGCAGCGGCCCTTCGCCACGAACTGGACAACATCCACACATACGATTTCGTCGAGGGGACCATCCCTGCTCCTCTAGCTCCTGGTGTGTCTCACGTTGATATTGATAATGTTGATGGTCTTCTGACAGACCAGAACTGGTGCCATTCTTCCCTACCGACGGGGCATACTACGACTACTTCTCCTTCGACTCGGCAGAGAGTGTGAAGAAAGCCCTTGATGACCTGTCACATTTCCTCGAAACCGAAGGCCCATATGAGGGTCTCATCGCCTTTTCCCTAGGCGGCGCACTCGCAGCGACTTTCCTCATCCGCGAAGCCACCCTGAACCCAGCCACGCCACTCCCGTTCAAGTGCGCGATCTTTCTATCCGGAGGGGCGCCATTGGACCCTGTCGCTCTGGAGCGGGGAGAAGTCGTCTTACTTGACGCTCCACTTCCTGGCGAAGACAGTCAATTGCTGCACGGGTTTCCTACCGCGCACATCTGGGGCCGGAATGATGAACTGTGGGGAGACCGGAGCGAGACACTATGCGCACTGTGTGATCCACAGGAGAGAGCGGTACTCCTGCATGACGAGGCGCATGCTGTCCCCGGCGCCAGAGCCAAAGAGGCATTGTTGGGTAGTGTGCGGGCCATCCGGCGGACGGTGGGAAGGGCCGTGATGGCCGGCTAGACCCTGCAGCAGGATTGTTTCATGTGAAGATATCATCCTTCAAGGCGGATTTAGTCCAGCAGAACATTAGCCAAGCTAATTTGGGGCGGGCCGAGGAAGCGCGGGCCGGTTGGGGGCCATTTGTATATCCAGAAGTGATCGGCGATGTCATATCCCTGTATTGTATGATCATATTAGTACGTTTGTATGGGCAGTAATTCTTTTTTGTGTATTTGTTCAGCCTCATAGTAGATATACAATAAGATAACCCAAACTATTCAAGTTTCAGACAGATTGAGGCGCAATTGTAATTCAATACAATAGGAGTAGGATAGGATCCACTATGTTAATGACTAAAAGGCGATCCACAGGTCAAGCGGCCTCAGCCGAAAGTAACGGCACACCACTGCGCTAGAGAAATATCAAGACTTGAAGAAATTTTGAATACTACGTGGGCAGGAGACATCAGAAATCGATTTTAGACATCCTCATCCCGGCACATAGGAGTTGACCCGGGCATGGGTCGGCGGCATTCGATTTTGTCAGGTCAGGGAAGTCAGAAATAGGAAACCATTGGATAGAAGTGTGGGCTGGCCCACCATTATTGTGGTGGTTGAATATGAGTGGGATGGGGAAATGCAGAGTATTTGCTGTTCGTAACTTGGAGAGAGCACGGTGATAGTCTGCTCTTGACATAGTAATGCAGTCTGACTACCTTGCGAGGGTTCTATAACAAGACCCACCGCCACTGTTAGCCAGGGGCTGAATATTTACAATTAGATGAATAGGCATGCATACTTTACACTTTGAGACGGTTTGTTGCGGTCTGATTGGCCGGATGGCTTTACCACTCTTTTCTCTTGTCCTTGACGTCCCACCTGCGCAGACCACTTAAGTGGCCGTCACACACAACTTGTACTCTCTTGATTACTGTTTATCTAATATATCATTCCGATTATCCCTATAGAAGGGTATATAATATATATTTTAAAGCATTCAAGTAGAATAATGAGTACCAAATAACTCTAGGAGCAGCAATAGTATACTTAGGCCAGTTGTAGCAGACGCCTCGGGCCGAGGAAATGTTCTTCAAATTGCGGTCATTAGCCCAGCTCTATTTGATCCGCTATTTTAATGCAGTGATATTTTACTAGCGTGGATACATCCCTCAGATTGCCCCAAACCCAACGTACGAGGCAGACTGACAAGGATGATGGTCTGATGTTTATAATCAACTGTATACAATTCCAACACTCAAGCCACTTTTATATTATGCAGTAAGCAATCCTCAATAAATAAGGTTGCGCAGGACTGTTATAGTGCTTACATCAACCTATTATTCCATAACTGTATTATCCAGCCGTTGCTTTGAAATACGATCAGCTGCACTTTCCACCAATCAGATGTTTGGGGCTAGTGGTAATTGGACGGATCAACGGTCAGCACGGCATTGTTAGCGAGGCTGAATCTAATGGTGCAGACGAAGGAGAATACCACCTTATGTTTCTTCGAAAGAACCGAGAACGACTAACGGGAATACGCTCCGGCCAAACCGTGTACAGAAAGTCTCTTCTGTGGTTCCCGTGAGGCTCTTTTGCGTGGAGAGGTCTGTGTACAGCTGTAACCGAATTGACTTTGTGAGGACAATGGATCATCATATTTATTTCCGCTTCCTGAAGGAGTGCCTCGATAGCAAGGTGGTTCTGTGTTAATTGAACCGGAAGGCCTATATCTCATGGCGATGTCTTTCTGTTTCTTCTTTTTATTCATATAGCTTCAGATTTAGTACTTGCAAAATGGCACCCTTATTACATGGCGATGATGACTGGCATGACGATCAATCATACAATCATGCAGATAATCAACCATCTTCAAATGGACCGACACTTTCTCTAGATGAAGACAAACTCGAGCCAATTGCAATCATAGGCCACTGCTTTCGATTTCCAGGAGATGCAGTTAACGATGAAGGATTCTGGAAGATGATGATGGAGAAGAGATGTGCCATGACTGAGGCGCCGGCGGATCGTATGAGTGTATCTGGTTGGCATCATCCAGATAAGAGACGAAGAGGACAGGTGAGCAGATACAGGAAAGCCATGAATGATGGTGCCTAACAGGTAATCCTCGCAGTACACACCCAAGGGAGGTCATTTTCTAAAAGAAGACGTTTCCCTATTCGACGCCGGATTCTTCTCCTTATCTGCCGATGAAGCGGCGGCTTTAGACCCTCAGCAGCGGCAACTACTAGAGGTCACATATGGCGCATTGGAAAACGGTTTGTCTAGAGGTCCTGCAGCTGAAGGTTTATGCTGATGACATGGCAGCCGGTATACCAATGGAAAAAGCAATTGGCTCCGAGACCTCCGTCCACGTAGGCTGTTTTGGCAGTGACTACCGGCTGATGGCCTGCAAGGATGTCGAAATGACTGCCGATTACGATGTGGTGGGAGTGAACATGTGTATGAATGCCAATCGGATCAGCTGGTTCTTTGATTTCCACGGCACGAGTATGAATATCGATACAGCTTGTTCGAGCAGTCTCGTGGCAATGGATCTAGCTTGTCAATGCCTGCAGCGGGGAGAGGTCGAGATGGTCATACTATGAATCCCCTAATATATGATACTAAACTAACAGACTGCAGGGCATCGTCGCAGGCACAAACCTAATTTTATCCCCCGACATGATGCAAGTATTTTCCAATGTCAACATGCTCTCCCCAGATTCGAAAAGCTACAGTTTCGACCACCGCGCAAATGGCTACGGACGTGGCGAGGGGACAGGCACTATCGTTATAAAACGTCTCACCGACGCCATTCAAGACGGAGACACAATCCGTGCTGTGATCCGGGCAACAGGATCCAACCAGGATGGTCTCACGCCGTCGGGAATCATGCAGCCTAGTGGTTTAGCACAGGCTAATCTCATCAAGAGTACATATAAAAGAGCTGGGTTGAGTATGGAGCCTACGCGCTTCTTCGAGGCACACGGAACTGGAACACCAGTGGGAGATCCGATTGAGTGCAATGCGATAGGAGAGGCATTTGGAAGGGCGAGAAGTACGAATGACCCTTTGATTGTGTATGTCCACACCTGTCGAATCGGAGTGAGTTACTAACTCGAAGGAAGAGGCGCAGTCAAGTCGAATATCGGACATCTCGAAGGTGCCAGTGGCATTGCAGCTGTCATCAAGGCCATCCTGGTCCTGGAGAGTGGGATAATCCCACCGAATGCCAACTTTGAAAAGTTGAATCCGAAGATCGACCTGGAGTTTCTGAAAATGAAGCTCCCTCTCGAAGCGATGCAATGGCCGACAAGAGGGTTGAGGCGAGCATCGATCAACTCCTTTGGCTTTGGCGGGTCCAATGCCCATGTCGTACTGGATGATGCATTCCATTTTCTGCGAGACCATGGACTTGTCGGAAATCATGTCACCGTCGAGTCTCCGGCGATAGCAAAAACTTCGATACCACCTCTGATGTCGGTACCAGAACCGAGTAGCTCCCCCAAACTACTGATGATATCCTCGGCAAGCAAAACGGGAGTAAAAGACGTGGCCCTCGCCTACAAGTCATATTTTGAACAGCTCATCACTCCAAAAGAAAAATTTACAGAATACATGGCAGACCTTGCGCATACTTTGAACACCCGCCGAAGTGCACTCAGCAACAAGAGCTTCATTGTTGCGTCCAGCCTTTCAGACTTGCGCAACATTGACAACATGACCTCGCCAGTATACCAGGCTCACGAGAAACCTGCCTTGGGCTTTGTATTTACAGGCCAGGGATCTCAGTGGGCAGGCATGGGACGGGAGCTGTTTCAGTATCCGGTTTTTCGCAATACCATCGAACAGTGCGAGTCTGCTCTGCGCTATTTCGGGTGCCTATGGTCGCTTCGAGGTTAGTAGATCAGCCAAATTGAATTGACCACAGCTAACATGGTCCAGGAGAGATGCTAAACGACGGTAAAGAGAGCCGAATTAACAACCCTGAGATCGCACAACCGGCAAACACAGCACTGCAAATTGCACTCGTTGACCTTCTCCATTCAATCGGTCTCCAGCCCGCCGCTGTGATTGGGCATTCATCAGGAGAGATCGGCGCTGCGTACGCGCTGGGTGCGCTGTCCATCAAGGAGGCAATGCAGATTGCTTACTTCCGCGGCGTGTGTGCAGGGGAGCTTGCGAGAATAGGTGAACAGCATGGTGCAATGGTTGCCGTGGGATTGTCTGAAGAGCAGACTCAGGTATACATTGATCAGATTGCTGATGCGTGCAATCATCGGGGGACTGCGGTTGCATGCATCAACAGCCAGAAGAGCGTTACTGTCTCTGGTGATGCAGACCAGGTGGAAATGCTCCGTGCCCTTCTTGAAGCAGACAATATCTTTGCGCGGAAGCTGAAGATTCCTGTCGCCTACCATTCCTCGCACATGAATCAGGTGGCATCGTCTTACCAGAAATCCATGGCTGGAGTCGGCAGTCGATCGACAAACAAATGTACAACTGCGATTATTTCATCAGTGACGGGCCAGAAAGTGTCAGCAGCAGAACTGCAATCCCCCGAATACTGGGTGGCCAATCTTGTTTCACCCGTCCAGTTCACCAAAGCATTCTTGCATATCTGCACCGAGTCTGGGCGCAAGATCCGAAAGAAGCTCGATGGCAGTCATCGCCACCAACTGGGCGTGAATATCCTACTTGAGATAGGTCCTCATTCGACTCTTCAAGGGCCAATTCGCGATATGCTCAGCACTCTGCCCTGGGGCGCCGATGTCAGCTACTTCCCAACAATCCGACGGAAGGAGAACGCAATTCATGAATTCCTCAACGCCATTGGCAGCATCCACTGCTTGGGGATCTCAGTCGACATGAACCGAGTAAATAGACTCGCCGACCCAGCCGCAAAGCATCGCCGCGTTCTCGTCGATCTCCCGGAATACCCCTTCAATCACTCCACCTCCTACTGGCGCGAAAGCCGACTCAGCAAACGCAGCCGTTTCGCTGGCCAAGGTCGTATAGATCTACTCGGGAAGCCAGTGGCGGACTGGAACTCTCTCGAACCTATCTGGCGCCACAACATTCGACTGTCGGAGATGCCGTGGGTGGAAGATCACATCATCAACGGCGCTTTGATCTATCCCGGTGCAGGTATGCTGGTTATGGCGATAGAGGCAGCGAATCAAACAGTTGATCCCAATGAGAATGTTGCTGGATTTCAGCTCAAGGACGTTAAGTTCCAGCGTGCCTTGACTATCCCACGAACAGCAGAAGGAATCGAGACGAACTTGCTGCTTCGTCGGAACAATCTGCCGTGGATGGAATTCAGACTGTTCTCGTTTGAGGATGATGACTGGCACGAGAACTGTCACGGATACATCAAGGTCGACTACGAGTCTGTCAATGAGGTCGCAGACCAAGAGCAGGACCTCAACATTTGGTTGCAACAGGATAGCAAAATCGTTCTATCTTGTACGACTCAGCTCGATCATGAGCGCGTATACAGCCGACTCCATAGCTCTGGCTTTGAATTTGGGCCTGCATTCCAGACGGTGCTTGGAGGAAGATGCAACAAGACCGAAGCAACGGCCTCTATCAAAGTGTTCCAGTGGGATAGCAGCCAGTACCCTCAACCTCATGTCATTCACCCTGCAACCCTAGACGGTATACTCCATCTGAGCTCTGCTGCACTGGCTGGAGGTGATTCAGCTGTTCCAACAGCAATTCCAACGGGCATAAAATCTCTCTGGGTCGCCAAAGAGGGTGCAAGTGGTGAATCCGTGAAAGCAATTCGAGCATCAACAAGTATGAAGACGATGCACAAACGCGGCCATGAATTTGACATGGGTGCAACGGATGAGGGGCAAACTAGCCTGCTTGTGACAGTCCAAGGACTGCAGTCTACCATCGTGGCTAACAGCAGGAGTGATAGTCGGGATGAAGAGTCTCAATTGACGGTGTACCATATGAACCGTGTACCGGAATTGGATCTCCTGAGCAGTGAGCAGGTGGCTAAATATTGTTCGCAAGCATTACCTACAGACTCAGAGGCTGTTGCCTTCTTCAGAGACTTGAATTTTGTACTGTACAAGTTCCTTGATGATGCTGTCAAAGCTCTTCGTGAAGACACATCTGACTACAGTCATGTACTCCCACATATCCGACGATATACAGAGTGGGCCAGACTGCAACGGACGAAATATCACTCTGGCGAGCTTGAACTTAGTCGACCTGAATGGCGAACTCAGTTACAAGATGAAGCCTACTTCGAAGCGGCTTGTCACAGAATCAGCGCAAATGAAGCGGGAGCTGCCTATGTTCACACTGGACGCAACCTGGTGAGCATCCTTCGCGGAGAGCAGGAGCCATTGAAGTTCCTCTTTACCGGAGACATGATGGCAAAGTGGTATGCGGAAGTGAACAACCGGCCAGTCTGCTTCGACACATGGGGTCTATATCTGCGGACGATGGCCAGGAAGAACCCAACGATGCGGATTCTCGAGATCGGGGCAGGAACTGGAGGATCGACGGGACACATATTGAGAGCGCTATCTACTGACAGTGGACTTGATGAGAGCAATCCGCTGTACATGAGCTATGACTACACGGATATCTCGCCGGCCTTTTTTGAAAAAGCAGCAGAACGCTATGCCGCCTTCCCTCGAATCCGATTCCAGACGCTCGATATCAAAGATAATCCTTCCATCCAGGGATTCGACCTTGAATCATACGATCTAATTGTAGCAGCCAATGTGCTCCACGCAACACCGAATATCCACAAGACGATGATGAATGTGCGCAAACTTCTGAAACCCCGTGGCAAATTGATGCTGTACGAAGTCACCCGTCCAGATATTATTAGAGCTGGGTTTATTGCCGGTTTGATGGAAGGCTGGTGGGCTGGTATCGATGATGGCCGACCATGGAGTCCAGCACTCACTACGACCCAGTGGGATGGGGTGCTCAAGACAGCTGGTTTTACTGCCGTTGATGTTGCGTTTCCCGAGTTCCTGCACTCCGAATGCCAGGAAATGAACATTCTGGTGGCGAGCGCTTTGGGAGCGAATGATGCAGTCAAACCAGCTCCATCATTCTACTTTGTCATCGATCCCACGTCTGCTTTACAAATATCGGCTGTCGAGAAACTGCAGAATCGCTATTCGGGGACAGTCCAGAGTGGCAGCCTGGAAGAATGTGCATCTCTACCAGAGCTTTCGCAAACAACGCTGGTATTCCTCGTCGAGACTGAGAAACCACTGTTGAGTGACATGAGCAGCGAGACATTCAACTCCCTACAAAAAGTGATCAACAACACCAACTCCATTCTCTGGGTCACTGCCGGCGGTGGCCATGTCTCCAAGAAACCCGAATACGGCATTGTGGATGGCTTGACTCGCACACTGCGGAATGAAAAGGCCAACCGTCGAATCTGCACATTAGCCCTCGACATGGACGATGAAATGGAAGATCGCCAGCTGGATCATATTGTGAATGTGATCAACAATGTTCTTCTCCATCAAGCCGAGCCGTATGAGCCCGAGTTTGTGGAGATTGACGGAATGCTGCACGTTCTCCGTGTAGAGCCACAGCAACAGTTGTCAAGTGAAGTCCATAATGCCTCACTGCCTCAGCAATCGGCTATACGGCCATTGAGTGAGGTAGGAGCCGTACAGCTATCGTTCAGCACGTCAGGGTTACTTTCTTCCCTGCATTGGACCGACGATATCCCTCAACCACTGAGCGATGATGAAGCTGAAATCGAAACCAAAGCAATTGCTGTAAGCTTCAAAGATGTCCTCACTGTCTTAGGAAAGTCTCCGGAAAGACCATTGGGTCAAGCAAGTGCTGGAATAGTGATCAAGGCTGGCAGGAAATCAGAATTCCACCCCCGCGATCGGGTAGTCTCCTTTGGTCCAGGTCAATTCAAAACGAGAGGAAGGTCAAGACAAGATTTCATGCTCCGGCTTCCTGATGAAGTTTCCTTTCTCGACGCAGCATGCATCCCTGTCTTTGGCACCGCGTGGCACATCCTTGTCGAGATAGGCCGTCTGCGAGCTGGGAAAAGTGTTCTTATACACAGTGGTGCAGGGAGTACAGGGCAAGCAGCAATTCAGATAGCGCAGCACCTTGGAGCTGAGATACACACCACGGTGAGCTCACAACAGAAGAAGCGGTTTCTGATAGACACATACGGGATTCCTAGCGACCGTATCTTCTACAGTCGCGATACTAGCTTTGCGGGTGGTGTTATGAGAGCCACAAAGGGACGTGGAGTTGATGTGGTAGTGAATACCCTGGGAGGAGAGGTCCAACAAGCATCGTGGGAATGCGTGGCATCATATGGTCAATTGATTCATTTCGGTCATCAGGAATCCAAGAACATAGCACACTCGAATCGACAGGCTTCTTTCACCTACTTTGACAGCGTCGTCTGGATGCAGGATAGACCGGACATGGCACTGGAAGCCATACAGACTGTCCTTCGTCTTGTTGCAGATGGCCATCTGGATATCCGAAAAGTGCGCAATGTTAGGAATGCCAGCTCGATTGAAGATGTTTTCCGCTCTATGCAAGACGGAACCACCACCGGCACAACAGTGATTGATATGACGGCAGAAGCATCGGTGCCTACCTTATTGACGACCAAAATCTCTCCTCTGGACTCCGATGCGACATATGTGATTGCTGGCGGACTGGGAGGATTGGGCAGAGCTACAGCCCGGTGGATGGCTGCTCGGGGCGCTCGCAATCTGGCACTACTTGGACGAGCAGGAGCTAAGAGTGCTGCTCCGCGTACTCTCATCGAGGAATTGTCCAACCAGGGAGTTCGTGTCCTTGCCCCTCCGTGCGATGTTATAGATGGATTGTCTGTAAAGAAGGCAATGCAAGAGATATCACAGACAATGCCTCCCATCAAAGGTTGCGTTCAAGGCTCCATGGTGCTACGGGATAGCCTATTCAGTAAGATGAGCTATGAGGACTGGCGTACGGCCGTGGAATGCAAAGCCCTGGGAACAAGGAATCTGGCAGTCAACCTTCCGCAAAATCTCGACTTCTTCATCATGTTGTCGTCTGCTAGTAATGTCATTGGTTTGACTGGTCAGTCTAACTATGCTGCAGGTAATTCCTACATGGATAGCTTCGCACGGCATCAAGTCATGCACGGCCGAAAAGCAATCTCTCTGGACCTTGGCCCCATGGTGGACGACGGTATTCTCGCTGAAACGTCTGGCTTTCTTGACAAAGTACTATCGTACAGCTCCATGGCCCCAGTCACTCGAGACAAGTTCTTTGGTCTTCTCGCCCACTGCATCAACGCCGATAAACCGCGAAATCCCGACAGTGCGCAAATTGTGTTTGGCATTTCCAGCGCTGGCGGACGACATATGGAAAACACACTCGTTGAGAAGCAGGTCTTCAGTCGACTCAAGCTGGAAACGATATCTAGTGATTCTGAATCAAAAGGGGCCGGTCAAGTCGATTTCAAGAAATTATTCCTCCAATCTACATCGCTACAGGAGGGAAGAGATATTGTCACGCAGGCGTTGATCGACAAGATGGTTCACTCGTATCGGTTGATTCCCAAGGATGCAGAAGTGGATGTTCATGCGCCGCTGCATACATATCGTGTTGATTCACTTCTCGCTGTTGAACTGTGCAATTGGATTGGAAAGGAATTTGCAGCGGATCTGGCGGTGCTGGAGGTTATGGGAGGTGCAACTTTGGCCATGGTGGTTAACATGGTGGCGGCGAGGAGTCAGCTGAAGCATACCGAGTGGAATTGAATAGGTATATCAGATAGTCAATGAGGAACCTAGTCGAAGTATTCGAAATTCTTATACTGTAACAACATATACAGTCACTATCCCAGGCACCATTACAAAGAACTCTTTGCTCTCTTCCCTCTTCCCTCAAAGCTCCAATCAATCTGCGTGGCCATCCTCACCTTCACTCCCAGTTCATTCGCAAATGCACGAACCAAGCCCGGATTCTGCTGGAACCAGCGTCCAGCCTGCACTGCATCAATGCCAGACTGCACCACTTCCTCAGCCAGAGCCCCCGTCTTGATGCCCCCAACAGCTGATATCAACAACTTGTCGCCGACGGCTTTCTTAATTTCCTGGGCGAAATTGACCTGGTACGCAGGGCCGGATTTGATAGCGATTGCGGATTTGGCGTGGACACCACCGGAGCTGACATCGACCAGGTCGACGCCACGGTCAGCTAGCAGGGAAGCCACTTGGATTGATTGAGCGAGGGTCCAGCTTTCGGGGAATTCCGTTTTGAGGTTCTCGTCAAACTCGAACCAGTCTGTCGCACTGATGCGAACCAAGAGAGGGATTGTTGTTGGGATAACAGCTCGAATTGCCTCGCTGACTTCCAAAAGCAGTCTGACTCTGTTGTCAAAGGTACCTCCATACTCATCCGTTCGTTGGTTGCTGACTGGACTCAAGAACTGATGCAACAGATATCCATGCGCAGCATGAATCTCAATCGCGTCAAAATTCGCCTCGACAGCTCTTTTCGCCGCTTCTGCATAGTCTCCCTTCAACACCTCAATATCCTCTCTTGTCAAAGCCCTGGGAACAGTATTGACTCCCTCCTCCTGCGGAATCGCCGACGGCCCAACAATCTCATCCGGCCATCCCCCAACCTCCTCCACGGCCATCGCATTCCCACTCAACCACGGCGCAACCGCACTCCCCTTTCTCCCCGCATGCGCCAACTGAATCCCAATCTTCTGGCCCTGGCCATGCGCAAACTCCGTAATCCGCTTCAACGGCTCAATCTGTCCGTCTTCATACAGACCGAGATCCTGCGGCGTGATGCGGCCGATTTTCTGCACCGCCGTCGCCTCCATGATGGCTAGGCCTGGGCCGCGCTGGATAATCCCGCCCAGGTGGGTGAGGTGCCAGTCATTCGCGTAGCCATCTTTGGCGGAGTATTGGCAGAGAGGGGCGAGGAAGAGGCGATTTGGGAATGTGACGCCGCGGATGGTGAGGGGGGAGAAGAGCTTGGTTGAGCCGTCGATTTGGGTGCCTGCCGGAGGGGACTGGGCGGGGGTGTAGTAGGAGATGCCTTTTGCGGCGATGTTGTCGATGATTTCGTGGCTCATTCTGATCGATCTTTGGAGTAATTGTGTAAACAGTGGAATTGAACAGAGTCGATGTGTATAAGTACCGCTGATTATAAATGCAGAATTATTAATGTAGTATCACGCCATGGCCTGATATGGCAATATCATTGGCAATCATGCAGGGTTGGTGGATATTGCATGTTATTGGCTGATATGTATATTCCGATGCACATTCCCTGTCTAGTGCTTTTTTTGTATCTGTTGGACCCCTCATCGGTTACTAATCCCGATGATTATCCTCTCTTTTCACATCACCTCCTGTATGTGCCAGTTGAATTATCCAAACATTCTATCATCTACAATGTCGTGGGAAGCTACAGCCAAAGAAGCCCAAGCGGCAGTACTCGAGGCAATCCCCGCCCGGTGGAGACTCGATGTCGACGAATACAGCTCGCTCAAGGATGTAACCAGCGTGCCTTATGCGAGTGGCATCATGTCCACTGAGCAGCTCCAGATTACCGAGCTCACAGCCGTTGAGATAGTAAAACGCATCAAATCGCGAGAGTTGAAAGCGGTGCAGGTTTTGGAGGCGTTTGCTGCCCGGGCTGCTATTGCTCATCAGCTGGTATGTCAGGACGTTTAATGATTGAGCTAGGCTAACTGGGTAGGTCAACTGTTTGACTTGTTGGTTCTTCGAGAATGGTCTCGAACAGGCAAAAGAGCTCGACGAGCATCTTGACAAGGGTGGCAAGTTGAAATGACCATTGGATGGAGTGCCTATCGCGGTAAAGGTAAAAGATATGTATTATACTTGTCTATATAAACACTAAGGCAGTGACAGGACTCTCATGAACTCAAAGGCACTCTCGTAACAACGGGATTTGTCGCCAACAGGAATAATATAGTCGATCACGATTCCACCATTATATGGACACTACAGGAGGCAGGTGTCATCTTCTTCTGCAAGACAACAATGCCTCAATCCGCAATGGCCTTGGAGACCGTCAGCAATCTCTGGGGCCGCACCACAAACCCATATAACAGAGACCTAGTTGCTGGCGGAAGTTCAGGCGGAGATGCAGTACTAGTAGCCATGAGAGGCAGTGCCGTCACACCTTCAACTGATCTGGGGGGATCTATCCGCTTCCCTGCCGCCGTCAACGGACTGTATGCCATTCGACCGACGTCAGATCGCGTACCTAAGGGCGATATGGACAGTACGAATACTGGAAACCTCACGATCAAACTGTCATTCGGACCCGTGTGCCACTCTCTGGGCGATCTTGAGTTGTTGACGAAGATTATTAATGCGCATCCACTTAATAAATACGATGTAACCTCTGTGCCCGTTCCCTGGAGGAGTCTAGATGCTCTCGACCGCAAACTCACAGTCGGAATAATGAAGTGGGATGGAGTGGTGATGCCTCATCCGCCGGTGCTACGAGCTCTAGAACACACCAAACAGACACTCGAGAAAGCCGGACATGAAGGTGAGCTCACTGGAACCTGTATTCCAGAATATCCTAACCTGGATTACAGTGGTTATGTTCGAGCCACCTTTTCATTGCTGGGATGTTATGAAAACTACAGTAAGCACTCCATTCAAATGACGGGACTATATTAATCGACCCAGTTCGATGTATACTTCCCATCAGGGGTCGATGACATCATGTCCGTAATGGCAGCCTCTGGGGAGCCCATTATACCAGCCTTTGCCGATGTTCTGAATGTTTTTAAACCTCGGGAACAATCTGCTGCAGAGGCATTACGAGTATGCTCTATCGTCTCACTCGGGGATTATACTGACGTAGATAGTCAAACCGTAAAATAAGAGCCCTGAAAGAGGAATTCGCAGACGCATGGGATTTCACAGCCAGCTACACCATCTCAGGCCGGACTATCGACGCTCTAATCGTCCCCCCAGCGCCTGCGGTGGGCTATCCCCACGACTTTAACATCTACTGGGGATACACCTCGTTATTCAACGCTGTCGACTATCCATCTGTCATCTTACCCATTCCTGGCTTCAAGGTCGATCCTGAGTTAGACCCAGTCGATGACAACTACCGACCCTTAGAAACGAATCCCTATGACAAGCCTAATCATGAATTGTGTAAGTCAGCCCTAGGCACCAACAAATGCAGTCTAATACGTGTTCTTACAGACCATCCAAATCTGTTTGTGAATCAACCGTCAACTATCCAGATTATTGGACGTCCTTTTGAGGATGAGGAAGTTGTTCGAGTAGCTTCAATCCTTGATACACTCTTCAAGGACTCGTAGGCTAGTGGCGTTGTTTACTTCATTTGCAAGCATATTCCATCCTAAGGCCAATTCTATATAGTATAGATTGCAGCTACAGCCATCCGGCGTAGTCAACCAAGTAGATTAGCAAGATTGCAGTAGAAATGCCAGGGAGCGTAAGCCCAGATAACACCCCCAACGCAGCTCAGCCGACAACAGGATCAAGCGTGTCTCGTCGCTGGTGGTGCTAGCGGCCTCGGTCTGCAGCTGGCCAAACACCGTTGAAGGATTCTTTCTATCACAAGTGCCATCGGGTTCACGGGTCAGTTCAGCTATGCGGCTGCCAACAATTCTTGACGGACTGGCTTTCAAGATCAGCGGCTCGTCTGCCAGGACTCGTGCTGCGTCTCGGGCTGCCGGGAGAGTATGCGGCATCAGTGTCTCCTCGGTGCACAACAAGAAGGTTTTTGGGATTCTGTGTTCATCAGGTTTTGAAGCGTCGAATCTCCCGGCCATCGTATCTAGCTTTGAGCGTGGTCTTCTCCGTAATCCACACAGCGTATAATTGCAAAAGTTGACTGGTCCACGTTTCTCACGGCGCACCCTCGTATCTCGCGCAATGGAACCTTCGTGGGACTAGAGAAGTAGCAAGCTGACAGTACTGGCAGCGGGTCTCACGATGTCCAATCCCTATACTCTCTTATCTCGGAAAAAAGGAAAAAGCCGAATACGCTGTTGGCTGTGCAACTGCGGAGTGTCAGCCTCCGTGGAATCGGGTTTGATGCCCTCTCTTCAGGCTTTTCCACGGCCCGAGTCTGCAGAAAGTCGCAGTCCAACCCGTCCAGTCGTTTCAAAGTGCCTTATCTCAGGGATCCAGGATCCAATCGCAGCTGAACAATCGGTGACTAGGACGTGACGCCCGTATCTCAATGATTCTTCCGCGGCAAGTCCTGTCAATCCATCGTACCCCCCGCATGGTCTGCTTCCCCTCCATGGGTTTTGGGCTTCACCTTTCACTCCCGTCTAGACCCACTGAATAGACTCAAGTGTAGTGCAACTTCCAGGCCGCGAAGACACCAGTATGGCCGAAGTTTCTCCCCAGAAATAGTCGACCCCCGCGCCTCTCCTGGGTCCATTCACCCGGAGGAATCGTCGCCTTTGAAGTCTTCTGCGCGCTTCGCTGACGGTAGAAACCCCACCGTTAGTCATGGCGAGCACGGTTGCACTGCATCTCATGCATAATTGGCAGCGCCGGGAAGTCCCGTACAGACGGCAGCGAACCCTATTCTGATTGCTTTCGGCCAATCCTAGCATCCATGCGAACAGATGCAGCGCTACTCCTCGGCTGTGAATGCCGTGACGAGGACCCGCTGGATGTGTCGATTACCGCATTTGGCGCACGCCAGGATGATGTGATATACCCTGGCAAGGTTACCGGTCCATGCGAGGAAGTTTCAGCTGGTTGAAGTTGAAGGCGACTATTGGTTTCTGCATCGCGATAGGAAGTTTCTGCGGGAGACGTCGTGTTCGTTGGTGTAGATAGGATATTGACATGGATAGCTGTGACTTGATGAGGTGAATAAGATAGGAATGATATCGATGTTACATAGTCTTCGATGACACTGCATGTCAGGGAATAATGACATTGCATATCGGGGTGGACCTGCTTGTATGCCGACTGATAAGCCATGTAGATATTACTATGCGGTGGTATGATACCATCTTATTGAGTTACGCATTCTATGATGATGTTTAGTATAGATGATTAATACCTGTCAAGCATTCGCTGAGTGAGAGGGTGAAATTCATCAGAAAGGTTGGTCTACGCGTCTGAACGGGAATTGCAGCTTATATAGGGGACAGCGCGAACAGTGCCCAATAACGGCCCATCTATAAATACTCGATAAGAATATGCTTCTTGGCACGAGGCGGTGTTCTGAGAGGTCACATCATAACCGTAGGCTCTGCGCCAATCAGAACACCCCAGTAGCGCACTTGCAAGTCTAGAAGCTTTCCTTTCTTCCTCACTGACGATCCTCTCCTGATCCCTGATGATCGGCGGTTTGTTTCACTTTCACGGCATCCCGCGGCATTCGGGATGCTAGTAGACCTGGATTACTATCTATTTTAACGCCCGTCGGGTAGCCGAACTACATCGCTGCCTAATATTTCCGAGGATTTTAATTGTGTCTGTGGGAATATGAGAATGAAAGGATGATGGATTCGTCAATAGCGGATCTTGGGGGTTGCCAAGAAAGGAAGCCATTGAATCCACTGTGGGTTCGTTGTCGATCATACATCATCACCTCCTGAATAGCGAACAGATACCGTCAATCGCGATGATACATACTATTGACTGTTGGTGATGCACGGAGAATTCCTCGGATGTATCAGGATATCAAGATATCAAGTCGTCGACGATTGGATGTGTCAGATACATCCAACTGGATGTAACACAACAACGGCGATCATCACATCGACTCTTTCATCCCGACTGCATCCCGACTCCATCCTGGACCCGCCAAGCAACGCCAAGTTGCCAATGCTGGATGATGCACCCTCCCGTTTCTAGATGGCGCCGATTATGGCGAAAGCGAGGTTCAAGGTTTGCCATCGACACATCAGCTTGCAGGGATTGGTCTCTGTCTCTCCTGTTGATCGCGATGGCGATGTCTTGGCTTGGGCATCATCCTGACATGCACTGATAAGAGTTCGAGCAGATGGAACATGTAAATACGGAGCATTGGCCGGCCTGATCTCACTTTTTGTCTTTCATTCTAAACCCAATCCATTCAGACTTGTCATCCTCAGCCACCATGGCCTTGAAATTCGACGACGAAGAACGACAGCTCTACACGCCTCGCCCTCTGACGGGCAACACCGAGGTCTCGACGGCGGAGACCTGCGTGACCGAAAAGGAACAACTGCCTGCCCGTCGAGGCTTTGTCGGATATTTATCATCGGAAATCGATACCAAATGGTCGGACATTCCTCTGATCGTCTGCTGCTACGTCGGTGGTCTGATCGATGGTCTGTCCTACAACTACTGGGGAAACTTTTCCAACATGCAAACCGGTATGTCATTATATCTCCTATCCTTACCTGCATGTGGCCCATGCTGACGATTTCCCCTTTAGGAAACACCATCTTCATCGCCCTGGGTGTCGCGGGCAAACCAGACCATCCGGACATGCTCTGGGCCAAATCCCTCATCGCCGTCTGCGCATTCCTCCTCGGCAACATCGTCTTCATCCACGGCGGTCGTCTCCTCGGCTCAACCCGTCGCATCTCCCTCATCCTCAGCTTCGCTCTCCAAGCCGGCCTGATCCTCGGCACGGCCATTCTCGTCCACACCGTTCCCCCCATGCCCGACAACCCAACATCCGTCGAATGGCGAAAAGTCGTACCCATCCTCCTCATATCGTTCCAATCCGCCGGTCAGTTAACCGCCTCGAGAATTCTGGGATTTCCGGAAATCCCTACGGTCCTGTTGACTGCGCTTGTCTGTGACCTCTTACTCGATGCGAAACTCTACCAGCGCCCGTTGCAGGCGAACCCGAAGCGAAACAGACGGATTGGGGCTTTGCTTATGCACTTCTTTGGCTCGATGACGGCGGGCGGCATGGCGAAGCATGTTGGTCTTGCTGGGGGGTTGTTTCTGGCGGCGGCTGCGAAGGGGGCGATTACAGTGAGCTGGTTTTTCTGGAAGGAGAAGATGCAGGTCAAGATGTTTGCATGAGCGTTTTACTGTTGCTTTTTTTGCTTTTTTGTTGCTTTTTTTTTTTTTTTTTTTTCTTTGCTATTCTGTTGTTTTGTTTTTGCTGTTGTTTTAGCCAAGATACCACTTAGACTGCTGCTGATGAACAAAAGTACTGATTACCTTGCATATTTCCGCCAATACTCCGTATGGACGATTATAAGATTCAATAAAATATAACCTTCCTCTTTTGGCCATTTCTTCACTATATGCTTGGCGTGGGAGTCTAGATCAGAATGAACAGGGATAACTGCATGCTGTGACGATCAACAGGGAATATATCGGGTCGCGGGTCGCGCAATTGCTTCAGATGAAAATTCTGTTCTTGGCCGATAACACAAACCAATACCTGAGATTGCTCATCAAGAACAGATGTATTAGATTAATTAAATGCCCATACACAATTACTATCACAGCCACGCATTCTGCTCCGCCCCATATCCATACGCAATCCACGAATCAGCAAAATACTTCTCCAACACCGTCTTCTCGTAGCTTCTATCGTCAACGCAGTATCCACCCCCTGACGGCCCAATATGGGGACAGTGCTCTTCGGGCCGATACTGCACCATATGCTGATGGACTTCCCGACAGAGAAGCGTATCCCGGCCGAGCTCGTAACTCTTCCCGAACCGTGTCTGCTGTGTCAGATACTCGTAGCATTGATCCTTGTTCTCGTATTGCTGATTATCGCCCGTGCAGTGTGCCTCGTGTTGCTCGCAGATGTTCGCAGCCAAGACATCAGTCACGAAGCCGACTGCCTCTGTCGCCGTTGTAGCGTTGTTGTTGGTGCTCTCGATGACAGTCTCCACGAGTGCATCAACCAGGTACGCAAACCATCGGAATGTAGCATCGTATTGGCTGATTTTGCCATCAGCATTGAATTTTATCCAGGTGTCGATTGTCACAGGCACGACAACCCCCCAGGTGGTCGCGTTGAATGCCACCACCGTCGTTGCGGAAGCGATGTTGTCGTTGGCTGCGAATTGAGTAATGTTGTATGCGATGGGCACGCCGACGAGAGCGACGCCGTTGGGATCGCCGAATAGCCCGAAGATGTATTCCTTGTTGAGCTCGCGGCCGTCAAAGGTGCGGGTGATGTCAACGCGCCCTTGGACCTGTTACTTGTTAGGAATAGCTTCATTTTCGATCAATATGGCTCACATCTTCCGTGAAGACCGAATCTTCCCCTTCCCCTGTTATCTGATCCAAATTGGCAGGATAGAGAAATGCATCCCAGAAGCCTTTCTCAAGCTCCCATAATTCAGAAAAGGTGTACAAAGACTCGGATTCGTTAGTGGCTGCTGCAAATGTGCCTGAAAGGCTTGCAGTTGCGAGCAGCACATTCAATGCACTCTTCCAGAACACCATTTCAGTAGATGTTAGAGACAGAATTAAGTTGCCCTGTGTAACTTTTTTCTTTTTTAGAAAAAAAAAACCAACACGAGCGACTCTTATACCCACCCTTGGTTCCATAGCCTCCGTCTGGTATGTATGCAAAGCTATTCCATATAGGGATATCGGATGCTTTTTCCCTTCTATCCCTTGCATCTCAAATTGGTCGCTTACCAGGAATTCGGATTGAAACATTCTATGCAGAAAATGACATACAGCACTGCATGATGATCTTCCCCACACTCGGTAGTCAACGGAGATGTATGCAACGGTCGCGTGCTATTGACAACATTGACTTGTGACATGACAGATATATATTTGGAACCTCCGATCATTACAACACATAGATTTTGTATTTTTCTATTTGTAATAATTTTGGTGGGAGGGATTGAAAATACATACAAAAAGAAATTGCTGGATTCATCTAGCATCGAAAAAAATTAGCATCAGGATGTCCACTGGAAAATGAACAACAAAGCAGGATGTTTATATAAAGCCCAAAATTAATAAGGACGACTTGAATTTGGGTCATTCCATCATACTGGGTTGACTAGGATCTTTAATGACGATCGACCGTTGAGGATGATATCAAATTTTGGTCTTCATTTCTTGGCATCGAAATGCTCTATGGTTATGACACCTAAAGACATAATAATATGTGATGTTTATCATCTAGCTGCTGATTAAATAATGCTCTACCAATCACTTTGACAATGTTATTCTATCATCATTTTCTGGGGTGAAGATTACAAGTGGAGTGCACTAAGTGATCTACAGCCAAAAATGAGCCAAAATCAAGACACCAACGGAAACGATAACCGCGTCTGTTATAGCCTGAAGTTTCGAGTCATCCATCACATGTTTTCGGCAGGAATATATAAACCAAAGATGGGCCATGTTCAATCCCCAAACTGCTGCTTGTCCAACCGTCATCATGGGCTTCCGTCAGACTTTATCGCTTTGTACACTGCTGTCGCTGTTTTCTCTGAAAGCTTCAGCAAATACTGGTGTTCCCATTGGACCTCTTTACGCTCGACAAATTGACCAGAATGATAAAGACTACTATCTCGGTTATCGCGATGCGGATCGCAATACTTCCTGGGCGAAATACTTTAACGATACTCCCCCGGTCTTGAGCAGGGAGATTCTTTCTGGTCTTGCTGTATGTATTCGATAATCAAATGAATTAAATATACTGATTGTATAGGAATCCCCTCACCCGTCCAGCCTCGGCGTCAACATCAGCGCTGCCCCCGAAGAATTAGATGCCCCTGGCTATTCGGAGTTGGAAAATGGATTCGCTGTCCTCGAAGATGGATCAATGACACTTACCATTCGATCTGATGTCCCTAGTACGATGACTGGTGAAATGTGAGTATCATGGTTCATATTGCCATACGTGGCTAACTGATCAGGCTGGACTTTTGGTTCTCGTGGCACACAAACGAGACGTCGAAATACAAGATCTGGAATCCCACTGCCCATCAATACGCAGCCATCAACCCTCTTCCCCATGAAAAGGCATCGCGACCAGTAAGTCAGCCCTCCTCTACTATCTGTATCAACTAACGCTTCAGTCCTACCGCGACCGATACATCAACGTAACCTCCTTCGTGGACGAATACATCGGCAACACCCCCTACAAACTCTCCATCGGCTTCGTCGACCCAGCATCAATGGGCTTCTCCACCTCCACAAAAGAAAGCGGCGTGCTCGGCCTCGTCTCGGCATTCGTCACCCTCCTCACCTACGCCGAGGAAGACCTGCCCACCAAGGCCGAAAAGGGATTCACGCCTCTCTCTGCGGTCCTCGTGCACCAGCTCCGCAAGAAGCCCGACGGCAGCGGGAATGAAGTGCGCTCGAGATTTTGGTTTGGGGATCTGCTGGTGCTGGGAATGAACTTTGCGGGTGGGCCGAAGCAGTTGGCGCATGATTTGTCAGTGCACTGTGCGAATGAAATGACGCATTTGGGGACGTTTTTGCCGGCGCTGTTTGAGGAGTTTAAGGATGATGTTGCTACTGGGTACTAGGCTTGATGAGTTTATATGAGAGAGGGATGGGCTCTCTCAAATACTCAAGGCTGTTATTCAGGGGCTTCAAATGCTAGTTGTGATATTGTAGGTTACATGATTAATAATAGTCATAAATGAAGTAATCCATTTCTAGTAGCTAACTGCCTAATGATAACTATCGGGTAATTCTATTATGAGTATTGGTGCCTGGACCAGTAGATATATTGACGTCAAGAGAGAATCAAATATTCACATTCCAAATCGTTTCACATTCCAGCAAACCACACTCAACATCACGATGAAACCATCTGAGAAGCCAATCACCTTTATGAATTTCCCTGTAGAGATCCGCGTCCTTATCTACTTCAGATATCAATTGTTCCATGCTTAACCACAGTAATATCAAATAATCATGAAGTTAATTCTAGTATAGAAGACGAAGGGCGTAGCTGAAAATGAAGAGATATATAGTCAGTCAGACACCATGTAGCAGTCCATTCAAGTATATAGCTATCTTCCAGACTGTGACTACCAATGCAAGACACTTTATACCGATTATCTGAGTTACCACCAAGATATCATGTCATCTGTTTTCCTTCTCGGCTTCATCGGTGGCGAAATAATCGATCTTCTCCTTCAGGAAAAGCAATACAGGCTGCGGGGAGGGTGGATGATTCATCGCCCAGACCCCATTTCCCCAGGGAACTACAATGACTGCTTTAGTGAGTACTCGGGCACGATTATTGGGGCGAACTCGCGGAATCGAGCTACTCGACTGCGGAAGCTGGGATGGAAGGCGAGGGAGAAGAAGACACTTGCTTCTTTGGCGGAGGATGAGATTCCTTTGATTTTGCCGGAAAATGGCGATTTTGCAGGGTATACTGTGATTCGGAAATGAAACAATAGGCGGAAAGTACAATTGCTCCGGGCCTACAGGCAGCAGAGTGAATTTACCTTGACTTATGATGTATAGTCATCGCAATGCATATATTGAGCTATATCTGGTCTTCGGCGACGGGATAAAATAGGCATCGGGATGTTGAGTATGACGTTGTAGTGACCGGCGTTGGAGCCTAAAAAGTGAAGCTTCCTGGATATATCCTCGAAGACCGATTGAACAACGTAAATCACCAAGCAGGTTTCAAAACAGTCATTAGAATCGCATTACTAGACGCGGTTCTTGGACTGCCTGTGACTTATTAGAAGCATTTAATCGGCGATGCACGCATATTCAAGAGACAGAGAATGAGAACGTTAATGAGAAATTGCTAACAAGAATATTCAGCTATGACCAGGGGTACTTTCATGTCTTCCAATCAACGCCTTCCTCGAAGATTAGCGTTGTCATGTAAAGGAGCGTCATGATAAGGCCAACGTAAGAATCAAAGCTGCTAGGATTACTGCACAGGCATCCACCCTGGAGCACCTCAGGACACATTATGAGTGCAATTAATAGAAGAATAGTTTTCCATCGCTGGGTCCAGTACGCCACAAAGGCAATGAAAGAGAGGCATAACCCAAAGACTATGGCGAGGAATAGCAGATTAGTCCGAAGTGGGGTTGGGTCTTGGAAAATCATGTACAAATATCCAGCCAACGTAAAAGGGCCAGAGACGATTAGAAACTGGGCGATTGTTCGATGATAGCGATAGAAGATAACATCAGAGCGGCAGGACTGATATGCGGCTTCGTCACGGTCGATTGTGGCTTCATGGGCCCGAAGCTCCAGTTGAGATAACTGCCGAACCTTGGTGAAATCACACCTCTCTCTACAAATACCCGCCAGGGCGCCAAGAGCTGAAGCTTTCTTCTTATAGTAGTCTGAATACGATGCAGGATCGGCCCCTTCCAGCCTTTCAAGGGCCATTCGAAATAGAGTCTCTGCCTTGGCCAAATTCCCCACCCTAGGATGCCTGACTCTCGCTGCGAGGGCATGGAAATAGGGCTTACAGGGTCGGGAAATCCAAAAACCCGCCTGACAGTGCACATGGCCAAGAAGTATGAGGCAATCTATGAAGAACGGATTGGGTTTATCATGAGCCATAATGCCTTGGGAGATGAGATCCAGACACCGATTGACGTGAGGAAGCAGTCGAGCGTATCGTGTGCGGTCACCTTCTTCAAGGGATCTCTGTGCATAGATACTGACAGAGAATAGAACCACATTTGCAGGATCTGCAATGCTAATAGCGGGCTCTAGACCATCATTCAGCCAGGAATGCACACATCTATGCATGCTATAGCCCCTCGAATCATCCGTCCCATTTCTTGGGATAGGACCGATCTCAACCAGTCCATAATTGAGAAGAAGCCGCATTGCTTCATTGAAGGCGATTGCATCATTCCCTAGGAATTCCAGAGGAAGAGGTGTGGGAACTCCTTGGAGCAGCTCGCGCCAAAGATCTTGACTATCGAGATAGGTCCATGCCAAAAGAATATCACGCGACAATTTGTTTTTGTGAGTTATCTCTGCGAGAGTGAGGGACCAGTTTGAATATAGTGTTCTGTCGTATGAAGGCAATCGAGGGCCTGTCTCTTGGATTCGCGTCCACTCGTTTCTGTATAGTTCCAGGTAATCACAACATGTTATGGCTACCTGTTCCATATACTTCCCTGCAGTTGCAACAGCTAGAGGAAGCCCGTCCATCTCTTTCACCAGCTCAGTGGCATGGGGATCTACGTCATGTGTTAGCCCAATACCACTGATAAAGCTAGAAGAGTATAAGCTTACCATCAGATATGTCCTGCCGGCCTGATGTGTGTGATAGAATGTGAAGACCATACTCAGTATGAATCTTTCTAACTCTAATCAAATGCCCAGTACAAATATCGGATATTCGCGTTGTGATTAAAACGTGTCCCTGTCGTGAATCCGACAGGAAGGCCTTGATCCTATCACGGGATTCACCGGATCCAGGCCAGTTTCCAGCATCGTAGTTGTCATACACGACTAGCCACCGGTTATTCATAGGCTTGCTGAGCCACGTAATCATCGCATACACAATATCGCTCAACTTCTGGTCATCGGGCGTCTTTCTGGATCTGCCTTCTGGAAGCCGGTGGACAACGAGCTTCATTTTGTCCCAGGAAGTCATTTGCTGCAATTGCTCCATATCATTAGCATCTATGAGTGCTTTTATAAAACTCTCGGATGGATGGTCTAGATAAATGCGCCGTGCCATTCTCACGAAGCTGGATTCCAACGTCGTTGGATCGGTAGCATCTAGCCAGAACACCCCTGAGTACTCGTGCCGATGCTGCAATATATATGCTACGGCAAGCTGAGTCTTGCCTATTCCGGGTAGCCCTTGGAGAACGACAGTTCCGTCCGAGCTTTCATCTTGAAGCATTTTAGGGATATCTACAAGCTCTTGCTCTCGGCCCACGAAGTATGGTATACGTGGTATATCGATCGTGCTGAATCGGACGTCGAAATCTATAATCTGGTAAGTCATTGAAATGAATACGGCAAGTGTATAAGCTTACCTCCCATAGCTTTTTGAACTCTGGAAGACTGTCCATTACTCAATTGCTTTAGAGGAACGTGCGATAGTAATACCTTTGCATAAACAGCTGCTGTAATAGCTGCATAGCCCTGCCAGTCTTTATTTTTATGAGAGTCCGAATAGTCACATATCCCTCGGATAACAAGACATGGGAAATGGTTCATAAGACCAGCTGCTTCCATTTCGAAGCACAAAATGCCCAATTCCTGTGCTAGACTGTCGCGTGTTCTACCGTCTTTCATGACTTGATTGCCTGATGCGATCGTGCCATAGTGGACTTTGGGGGTAGTGAATGATCGTTCTTTCCGCTGCTCTAGTTGACTTCGGTCACAGTTTGAACAGTCTGGTAATGACGCTTCATGCTCATAAGAAGCATTGAAGAGTGCATCATTTTCTTTCCCTGGGAACTGGAAAATGATATCTCCGCCGTCCTTATTTGGGGATATAATATCTTCAAGGTAAATTTTCAACTCGCACTTGCCAATAATATGGTTGGATTCAACCTGTGCCATCGCCGTAAGAAGCTCGTGTGGTGGCAGATTCTGCGTCCCGGTTCGTTTCAACTGTCCTGATACCATGCTCTTGCCGTAATCATATTGAACAATACCCGGCAAAGTGCCGGTGGGCTTACTGACGACGATATCACCAAGACGTATATCTGCTTGAGAAGGAACACCGCCACCGATGCCGACCAACAGCCCGAAGCGGATCGAACCGAAGGTGGACTGCATTTGGTCTGCGACAACGGCTGCAGAGGTCGTCCCGTATATCCCAGAAGGGAGACATGCAATGGCAATATTATGCCCGGATATTGCACCCAAAGTGTACGAATTGTGGTCATGTCGGGGTTGTGCTAGGGGAGGGTGGAGTTCATCCAGCCTTGCTTTGGCTGCGGCCATCTCCAGCGGGAGGGCGCATATCCACCCCACGGTGTAGTCATCGTGTGATCGTGCTTTAGGCATTGAAATCTCGAAGGACGTTGAATGTTTGACATTTAGATGGAATACGGATGGAAACCGTGACACGTTGAGAAGATGGACGTGGCTGGGAAGCTGAGAACAATTGACAAGGCTGAGCGACCTTTCTTGTTGAGGAAATCAATGCGATGATCATCTGTTGTATCTAGATACAGTTACTTTAGGTACAAATGAGTAACACTCCAAAGGTCGTTGTTAATGGTACTGAATTAATCATATGTACAAGATTGTAGTATACCAGGGTGGTTTCGAATTTATGATTTGCATACTGAGATAGATTGGATATATAATAAAGCAGCCGTGAAGCTATAAATATACTTCCTGCTTAGCCTGGATACCTCTTTTTGATAAATAATCCGTTAATTGTCATAGTTGCGTAGAATGACTGCTGATGCCTAAACATGTCTACTGTCCTCTCTTATTAACGACAAAAGACATCCTTTCAACACCATCTTAAAACATCATACTCAACAGCAAAATGGCATCTCCTCCTTCAAACGTTTTCTTTATTTGGGAGCTGCTTGAGCACATTCTCCTGAATCTGGACCTGCGTACTCTGCTATTGTCCCAGAAAGTATGCCGCACATGGCACAAGACAATCAACGACTCCAGGCCCCTCCAGCAAGCGTTATTCTTCCAGCCCATGGAGGGATCAGACACCCCAGAACAGAAACGAACACGCAACCCCCTCCTGGAAGAAGCTCTGTATCCTCAATTCAAATTCAACACTTACTACTACAAGCTATCCAGAGGCCGGAAGCATACAAATCACCTGTCAGATATACAACCAGGTGCATACACGCGACAGGAAGCCAGTTGGCGACGGATGCTCATCCAGCAGCCTCCCACCTCTATCATCGGCGTTATCGAAGTGTTTACCCGTGATATGCAAGATAGATACTACAAGCAGCTGCTGGTGAAACCACACAACGGCCATCTACGCATGGGCGATCTATACGATCCACTAAACGAGTGGACTTTGTATCCATGTCTGGAAAAATGGGCGTTCTGGGACGAGTCCGTTGAAACCCAGTTTTGGCTGTCAGAAGAGGCTAGGTCGGCGACTCTGAAGGCGGCTTTGCGCGAATGTGATATATTTGTCTATTCCTATTTTACCTGCAAAGCGTTGAGGCCGTGGATGAAGGTGGGTGCACCTCGAGGGGCAGATGTTTGGCTTCAAAAGCTGCAGATTACAGGGCCGAGATATTATCCCAGATATGCGAATATGCCTGACATCATCTATCCTTGTCCTGCATTTAAACTGATCGAATAATGTTTGGCTTCTTACAAACCTCCTTATGAGGATATATAGTTCATTTAACTTTGCTATACGCCGCATGATGATGTGATATTCTGCGATATCATCAATCATTATTTGATCTTTAATGGGTATATTGTGATAGCCTCTTGCTGTTGTGACTCCCCTTTGTAGATAAAAGTGACGTTTTTGTTGGTAAAATTTAAGCAGACGTGGTGCCTTCTTTCCTTGTGAAGTCTATGCAACCATTCCCAGTTACGCCTTATATTCACCACCACTCCGTCACAATCGCAGTCAAGGGCGAGACTCCCGATTTAAGACCCCGGAAGTCTGCATCATCGCCATTCTTGTTGTCCTTTCCCTCTGGATATCCAAAAAGCCTTGCGTGGGTGATTTGGCCGTCGCAGATGCACTGCATATCTCTGCAAGCCCTGAGTTATGACTGGATGGGGCCGCCTTGCGGTCTCTTATAGCGAAGAGGAGGCTGGATCAAGGGCGAGATTTCCTCAATGATTTATACGACCCCACCCTCATGATGAAAATAAAAGTGCCACGAGCTCCAGCCACAACACGGAGAACAAATGCAAAGTCTCTTCCGCGAGTCTAAAATTCGACTACAGCGGATGGGACCTTCTTGGTGAAGATGAAAGTACCGAGAGGATAATGGGAACTATTTTCAAGGTCTCCTTCTCCTCGTCGTTATCTTCCACACACTGATCTTGCTTTGCCAGGATCGTACATCCCCGGCTTTAGGATCATAGTGCAGACTCTTGTTGCCTATGTCAAGGAGTCCCCGACTCTATACTCTACCTCTGGAACTACATTCAGTCATTGGCATCTACGGTTAATTTTTTTCAAAAGGAAACTAATCAGTTCCTCGATGTTACTCCATCAATAGTTTATTAGTGTTCAAAACCACATCTTCATTCTGAATGACAATCATTAAGTGTACCTTGGAATCCACCAGCTTCGTCATGGTATGCAGGCAGTTGAAGCGGTGATGATCTCTTCTACCACGCCGGGTTCAGCCAACTATATCGTCAGTAAAACACCATTCAAGCAGAGGCAAATACTCAAAGTAGATATATCTCCCAAATCCATGTC
Source organism: Aspergillus wentii DTO 134E9 (assembly GCF_001890725.1). Taxonomy (NCBI): domain Eukaryota; kingdom Fungi; phylum Ascomycota; class Eurotiomycetes; order Eurotiales; family Aspergillaceae; genus Aspergillus; species Aspergillus wentii. The sequence continues at coordinate 406,906 of NW_024467839.1, forward strand.
TCCACTCAGCACCTTTCGCAGTATACGTCGCATAATCTTCCCGCTCCTTGTTTTTGGAAGGTCTCTCACGACCAGCACTCTTTTGGGGGCTGCGAATGGTCCTATCGACTTGCGTACCTGTAGAATCAACTCCTTCTCGATGCCATCTGCAGTATTCGGTGTTTTGAGTGCAACAACGGTATTGATAGCCTGCCCAGTTAGTTCATGGGGGATTCCGATGACTGCGGCTTCTGCGATGTTGGCTGGATAGCAGTCAGACTGAGAGCCATGCAGATATTTATCGTGCAGCACTTACGGTGTTCGAGTAGAGCGCCTTCTATTTCTGCCGTCGAGACTCGATGTCCGGATACGTTGATGACATCGTCTACTCGGCCACGGATCCAGTAGTAGCCGTCATTATCGCGGTGGGCGCTGTCTCCAGTAAACTATCACAGTCAGTATTTGGTCTGCAGTTATCAAAGCAACATACGTAGTATCCCTTGTAAACATTCAAGTAGTTTTCCATATATCGCCGGTGGTCTCCATAGCAAGTTCGAGCCATACTCGGCCAGGGCTGCTTGATAGCCAGGACCCCATCGACATTGTTTCCTTTGAGCTCCTCGCCAGAAATAGGGTCGATAATGGCTGGTTCGATGCCGAAGCATGGAAGGGACGCACTGCCTGGCTTCATTGGAGTCACGCCGGCTAGAGGTGCAATGAGATGTGACCCTGTTTCTGTTTGCCAGTATGTCTAGACTGTCAGTATTCATTTTGACAATAGGGGAAAGAACTTACGTCAGTGATATGTGCCTTTCCCTTTCCAACATAGTCATGGAACCATTTCCAGACCTCTGGGGCAATTGGTTCACCCACAGATCCGAGGACACGCAGATGTGACATGTCATGATTCATCTCGATAGCATTGTCTGCTCGTTTCAATAAACGGAGCGCTGTGGGCGCCACATAAAAGTGAGTGACAGAATGTTTGGCAATAACATCCCAGTACCGAGATGGACTGGGATGGACAGGAGTGCTTTCAAACACAACAGTCGTACATCCGAGCAGTAACGGTGCGTAGACCACATAGGCGTGGCCTGTGATCCAGCCAATGTCACCACCACAGAAGAATCGATCTTCTGAATGGATGTCAAAAACATACTTGCCCGTAACTGCTGCCCCGAGAAGATATCCTGCTGTGCTGTGAAGAATACCTTTTGCTTTTCCTGTCGAGCCAGATGTATACAGCAGGAAAAGCGGATCTTCCGAGTCCATAGGCTCTGGTGCAATATACGCTGGATACTTGTCTGTCTCTTCATGCCACCATACGTCTCTTCGTTCTGTCCAAGATATATCACCACCTGTGTGTTTGAAAGTTAACACTGTCAAGACTCCACAAGTCGAAACTGCTTCGTCCACAATCCGTTTCATCTGAACGATCTTTCCACCCCGCACGCCTTCATCTGCAGTGATGATGACTTTTGATTGTGCATCTGTAATCCGATCCCGAAGTGCGTCTGCAGAGAAGCCCCCAAAGACCACCGAATGGACAGCTCCAATCCGCGCACATGCCATGACTGCATAGATTGCCTCGGGGATCATGGGCATGTATATCGTAACAATGTCACCTTTTCTGACACCCCGTACCCGGAGGAACCATGCAAGACGACACACCTCTCTGAGTAGCTCCCCATAGCTGATATTCCTACCAGCATCTGGTTCATCAGCTTCATAGATAATGGCCGTACGGTCTAGATCTTGAATTGCGTGGCGGTCGATGCAGTTGAAGGATGCATTCAATTGACCTCCGAGAAACCAGGAGCTATCGCCACTGGCAAGAGATCCATTTTGGGTGGTGTGGAAATCGTGATCGAAGGTGAGGAGGCTGCGAGCTTGTTGAGCCCAGAATGCACTGGGGTTGTGAATGGATTCGTTGTAAAGAGTCTTGTATTCGAGGAGACTGCCGAGATGGGGTATCGATGGATGTCGATTGTGCCATCCTTCTGGCGTGTTGTATACACTGTCCTCCATGATAGTGCGGATCCTTGGAATAGGTCTCGAAGATGATAAGATTGCGTCTGGAATTATGCCCAATTGCAACTTTGATCAACTCTTATCAATGTTTACATTACAGCCTTCTATCCGTCATTTCCACACACCTATCCGAGACAGTCTATCCCTGATAATACGACATGCCTGAATGGGTAGTATATTCATCCTAACATATCAGGCAATAAACATTGGCTACGGAGCATCTCCCCTCCGATCCATCTCGGTTGCCTAATCGGGTAATTGTGTCAACCTCCCGGGGGCCCACAGCTACCCCACATTGGATTCGGCCAGCCTCTTCGTCCCATTTCTGAGCCAAAGAAACGTTGGGACAGATGGCATCGATGCTTGTCCTACTCAATACTGGAAGGTCCACAATACGAGGGGCAAAATGGTATATTTTGTTATCCAGCTAGTGTAGCCGACCATTCTGTATCGTGACTCTATCTCGCAAGAATAGCATATCTGCCATCCATCATGGCTTCATTATTATCCCCCACTCTAGATGTTGATGCTCGCGCTGAAATCGACAGCACAACAACAGGCTCATCCCCCAAAGTCGCTGGCCTCGTTTACTGTGCAGTGGACCGTCAGGGCGAGATCATTTTCAGCCATGCATCCGGTGAAACAGGGCTGGGCTCCAAAACTCCAATGACTCTGGATACGACATTTTGGATAGCCTCTTGCACAAAGTTGATCACGAGTATCGCGTGCATGCAATTGGTTGAGCAAGGCAGACTGGCTCTCGACGACGTTGAGCAGGTTGAATCACTGGCACCGGAACTGAAAGCTGTTCAAGTGCTGGAACGGGCTGATGGTGGCTTTCGTTTGGTGCCGAAGAATAGGGGCATTACATTGAGGATGCTTCTGAACCATACATGTATGTTCCCCATTATAGTGTGAATAGTCTGGCTTATTGAGATAGCTGGATTCGGATATGCCTTTGAAGATACGAAATTATGCGACTGGGCACGTCCAGTTGGGTTGGACGACTTTTCGGGCGTGGAAAGCGATGTTCTCCATCGACCACTTGTTAACCAGCCAGGGACCTGCTTTCAATATGGCGTGGGAGTAGATTGGGCTGGTGTGCTTGTTGAGAGAGTCATGAGTATAACACTGGAGGATTACTTCCAGAAGCACATTCTGCATCCTCTGGGTATCGAGAATATAACATTCTTTCCAACAGCAGAGATGAAGGAAAACATGGCGCACATGCATCAGCGACAGAGCGACGGAACACTGAGCGTGACAGACCATCTCTATCGGTATCCCCTTCTTTCTGGATCTGAAGCAAAGAAATTCTGCATGGGAGGTGCTGGATGTTTTGGAAAACCAATCGAATACTGCCGTATGTCTGACGATCCTCTCATTGTCCAATCTAACAATGACAGAACTTATCGCCACTCTGTTGAACGATGGCACGAGTCCAAAAACCGGAGCTTGTATATTTAAACCATCCACAGTTCAAGGTAAGTCACCACCTCTATATAAATAACAGCCTAACGATAATAGAAATGTTCACCGACCAAATCCCGGATGTGCCCCGATATTGCAACGAGTATACACCGTCAGCCAAACCTCACCTTGCTAATCCGTGTCCGATCTTCCCCTGTGCCGATGATCTGACCGAAGGATGGGGATTATCCTTCTCGTTGAGTCACAGAAAATCGTCTACAGGGAGAGCCGCAGGATCTGCTTTCTGGGAGGGGCTGGCGAATCTGTTCTGGTTTGCAGATCGCGAAAATGGCGTTGGTGGGATTATTGCGTCGCAGATTCTGCCGTATGGAGGTGAGTATACACACTATGCTGAGGGATATGATGCTAATTGGAGTAGATGCCAAAGTACTGGAGTGTTCCGATGCCGTCGAAGGAATGATATATAAAGGGTTGGACAGCGGAAATAGTATTTAGTAAAAGAAGAGTTACCCATTAGTACTGTCAGACTGAAAGTAATACATAAATGTCAGACAGCATATCGCACTAGTAGATGCCATAATCAAGTCTAGCATATGCTACGTTATAAAGACCCAGTTTAACCCTAGCATTCTCCTTTCTTTTTTTTTCCCACAATCATCCAACATGCCGGCCACGCCGTTTTTCGACCTTCTCGACGCCCTGTCGTCGCTCAATATCGACAAATTCGCCCCTTTCAAAGTCATTACTGCGGATTATAAAAGGATAGGAAATGGTTCATCCGCTATCCAGGCAGATGTACTCATTCCAAAGACTCTACTCGCCGATCGACAGGTCAGCACACGCCCGGTTATTGTCCGTATTCACGGGGGATTTCTAGTACGTTCTTCATTTTTGATCTTCCATATCTACGAATTCTAATGTATTAGGTCACCGGTTCAAGTCGCTATGCACCCTGGTTTTCAAACTGGATTCTGGATTACGCAATCCGTCATGGAGCCGTGCTTATATCGCCAAACTATCGGCTTCTTCCCGAGGTATCCGGGAAGGAGATTCTGGAAGATATTCACGATTTCTGGAACTGGCTGCGTAAAGGATCTGTCGAGCAGCTGTTGAGAGATGCGGGACATTTTGATATCGTGCCCGATCCTGACCAGGCCATGGTTGTGGGCGAGAGTGCTGGTAAGTTGTATATTCCATTTCCATATATTCATAATATTAACTTGAATGAAGGAGGCTATCTCGCCATTCAACTGGCACTGAGCTATCCGTCGCAGATCCGCGCCATTATCACCGCATATCCCATGATTGACCTTCGATCACGATTCTACACCGAATCTTACCCAAAGCCCATAGTTGGCGTCCCCAATATATCCAACGCAGTCGTCGACAAACACACGGCTATGCTATCTGTGACTTCCAAATTTAGACTAGCATCCATCACAGCTGCGGACCCTCCAAACCGACTCGAACTCGCCTTTGCCATTGTCCAGAATGGCCGGTTTCTGGAATTTTTCGGTGCGACTGTTCGTTCCCTGTTCCCTATTGACAGGGTGGAAGATCTAGCTGCTGCGGGAGTGTTGCAGATCCCTCCGATGTTTATATTTCATGGAGAGCAGGACTCTGCCGTCCCGGTTGGGGGATCTAGGAGGTTTGTGAGATATTTGCGGGATAAGGCACCTGGGTCGAAGGTGAAATTGGTTATTCAGAATGGAGATCATGGGTTTGATTTGGATGCTACTTTGGAGACGCCGTGGTTGAAAGAAGGATTGGACATGGTTTCGAAAGCGTGGTTGGATTTGGATTGTATGCCTCATTTGTGATTATAGCAGGAGGAAGTTTATCTTAGAAACAACAAGACTTATCAATTCTTGAAGATAGCATATCAGCAAGATAGCGCCAATCACTTAAACTCGGCCAATGCCGCTGATATCATAGCTCAGTAATCAATAAGGCATATCAACACAAGATATGCTTGACTCCAGATACGACAATCTGCAAGGAGCGAGATAGACAATAGAACTTCCTATTCCAGTAAGAACCAAAGTATTATATCCCAATGAAGCAACTGAGACTATCCTGGCTATCATCTAGATCGTCCTGTTTGCGGGGGTGAAACCTTTTACTCCGCATTTCGGGATAACTTTCTATCCTCTCTGCCTGGTAGATAATAGCCTACTGCCATTGGCGATAGCCGAAATGGCTGTTAGGAAGATAATGATACTGGTAGGTAGCAAGGTTGTAGACATGTTTATGCCGTGCATAATATCCCAGGTGCATTACTGGCTCGGCGCAAGGGATGCAATTGAGGGGTTGAGTCCATATAAACCAGCCTAATATATTTGATTTAATATCACGAGACATCTTTCTTGTGTGGCGTGATACTCACATTATGAATGATAAACCATCCCATCAACCTGGAGTCTTTGACTCTGATATCAAAGATAATGGCGATATAATTGACCTCGACGCAGCCGTTCTGCGAGCACAAGGCCATGAAGCGGAACTAGAACGATCCTTTTCCTGGGTTGGAGCACTTGGCCTAGCATTCAGGTCTGTTTGTATTGCATTGAAGTGAATATTGCTGACGTCTACAGTATCGTCAATTCCTGGTTGACATACGCTGCCTGTTTTGGCGTCGCCTTCAGCTATGGAGGGGGACTCACTGCATCATTCAGCCTGCTTTTATCTGCTGTTGCACAATGGATTATCCTTTTAGGCGTGGCTGAGTTGTCGTCTGCGCTTCCATCTTCAGGGGTATGTTATATATACACCCTTGGATCCTGCTAACCCGATCAGGGCCAATACCACTTTACCTACATCATCGCCCCTTCATACTTTAGAAATGTTGCCGCATATATCATCGGAATGGTAAATATCGTCGCCTGGTGGGTAAACACTGCATCAGGGACGATTTACGTTGCCATCTCAGCCTTCGGTATAGCGACGTTCCTCAACCCGGGGTTTTCGGGGACGCAGTGGCAGGTGTATCTGGGCTATGTACTTGCTATTATATTGACGTGTACGTATATTCCTAGTGCTATGTCTATACTAATCCTGTCTAGTAATCCCCGTCTTCGTTGTCCCTCATCGACATATCGACTACTTAACAAAAACATCCATGTATATGTCCATCTTCGGTTTCGTCATGGTCGTCATCGTCTGTCTAGTGATGGGTCGAGGAACATACCACGCAAATAGCATCGTCGAATACCGTGGTAGCAGTGGATGGGGTCCTGGTCCAGCCTGGCTGCTCGCAATAGGAAATGGCGAATATGCATTTGCCGCTTGTGGTGCGTGTGTGCATATTGCCGAGGAATTGCCTCAACCAAGTCGGCGAATACCCCTTGTGATGTGAGTATCTTTATAGCTTATGGATTTTGCAGAGCTGACCTGATGATCAGAAATCTAACCATGGTCATTGGGATTCTCACTGCCGTGCCGTGGATTGTTGCCATGACCTCGGTGGTGCAGGATATGGAGGCCGTTCAGAACTCGTTTCTGCCTAGCTTGGAGTTGTTTTATCAGGCGACTGGGAATAGGGCAGTTGCTGCATTCCTTCAGGTTTATCTGACATTTTTATACTATAGTATGTTTCTCATGCCGTCTATATATTCATGGCTAACTATTCAGCTTGCGTCCTCAGTCAATGGATCACCTGCAGTCGAACAACCTGGGCGTTTTCCCGTGATGTATATCTACCATACCCCCTCAAGACGAAACTGACAAAATAGAACGGCCTCCCATTCTCCAAGTACTGGTCCCACGTCGACACGAAATACAACATGCCCGTCCGAACAACCTTCCTCTCCGCCGGATTCTGCGTGATATACGGTCTGCTATACATCGCCAGCACACAAGCCTTCAACTCCATCATCAACACTGCCGTCCTCATGCTGAACATCACATACACCGTCCCGCAGGGCATCCTTGCTACATGTGGCCGAAACAGACTGCCCAAACGGCCGTTTAATCTAGGATATGCTGGATACGCGGTGAATATCTTTTCTGTGCTTTGGTTGATTCTGAGTGGGATATTCTTTTGCTTCCCGACGACGAATCCGCCCACGATTGGGAATATGAATTAGTATGTTTTCCCTTGTGTCTCTATAGGATGCGTGCTAACGATGCAGTAATTCGGTTGTTATCTGTGGTATTTTCGCCATCATCCTGCTGCTCTGGATTGAGAGGCGGAAGAAGTTTTCAGGGCCAAACATCAACTGGGAATTGCTGGATGCAACCAGGCAGTTACAGTGATGTATATAACATACCGCTATCCAAATAAATACTGCAACTGCCCTGATGCCTTGGTCTTTCTATCAATGACATCTCCCCACCACGACGAATCTGCCCAGATCTCATCTAGCAACGTTGGAACAGAATTAAACATGTTATACCGGATCTTCTCTCCCCAGTATCTACAGTAGTCTTTGACGAATCCCTGCATATCCTTATCGGCAGTCTCACTACCAGCCAGAAACACAGGCAGGAGAAGCTGCTTCTGTGTTTGCGATGTCCGTCGACAGGACCGGACATGGTCCAGCGTCATTCGGACAAGGCGAGGCATGCACCGGGGGCGGTGTTGCTGTCGCTCCCATTTGAAGACCCGCTCAATGTAGATGAGTAGTGTGTATCGCCATGCTTCGGCGCAGTGATGCCGGTCTTGGTGGGCATGGAATGTCTCTTCTGAGTCCGTATCTGTGTCGTTGGATGGAAGTACGTGGTTGTTTGTCCAGTTCATGATTTTCTGCTCGATTGCTATGATGGGCGTCATGTTGAACGTTAGCCATTCCATTGTACAGGACATCTCCTTTTGCTTCGCTAGCTCTGCCAGATGGAAGAGATGAACTAGCAACTCTCCGGGACAGCCGGTGAGGTCGAAGAATGACCATTCATCTTGCTCTTCCCACTTCACGAGGAACTTGAGATACGCCTGGTCGATGATCGGTCCTTGTCGGGATACCAATGCCAGTGTTGCATCCCACCTAGAATACATTAGACACGACTATAAGCGGATGAAGACAGACGCACCAGAGTAACATGCCCACTTGAGCACGAACACGGGCATTCTTCAGTGCACTCGGACCACCGCACGCTTGAAGAATTGAATGTGCATGGGCGAGATGGCTTGTCCATTTCCCAGCTGCAGATAACGTACACTACACCATTATTACGTTCTATCGTTACTATGACAAGGAACTCAACTTACATCGAGAGTAAACATGATCAGGATAGGCTCTAAGAGATGAACTCCATTTCTAGCCTGTCCACCTTGTAATGCGACCTCGAGAAGCTGGGAAGCTGTGGTCCGATGCTTGGATGCTTCAGATGACCAGCTCCCTGTGAGCCGGTCTAGATGCTGGCAGCACAGGGCGAGAATGGAGTGGAAAAGCAGTCGTGATCCTTGCGATGTTTGCCGTTGACATCGAAAGGGGTTGATTGTTGTGTCTGATGTCAAGGGCAGCACGCAAAATTCCGAATCGTCTATCTTCAGCGCATCAGCATAAAATCAAATTCACATTGTACGACCGGTCCATACACATCTCGAGAAGCCCATCGTGCTCGTTTGTCATAACATCTGAAAGCTCCAAAGCACCCGCCAACTGAGGCGAGGAAAGATTGATCTCCTCGATGCGTGATGCATTGAGATTCTCAGTATTCGACTGCAATGAATCCCCCAGAAAGTCAAGATCATGGCTCAACGGATCCGGCTGATCTCGGTCAAAGCCATTATTAGGCGTCTTGGAAGACGCCATCAGATCTAGCACGTCCTGGCCGAGATCTAGCAGTGGGGGCTGACCGGTATCGAATAAGCCGGTCTCATCTAGAAAGAATGCATCTGTTCCTGATATGGTTAACACACGTCCTCGACGGGGACTGAGACACTTACCCAAATCGTCTAGATAACTCGTTTTATCCGTATTCGGCAATTGGACAACATCATCCACCGTCACATCAGGCAAGGCCTCTTCCGCCGATCTCTGAACCGCATCCTCAGATGCACATGCGCGTCGCCGTCTCCTTGCCCGCGAAGGGCCACTCACGAATCGAAACCGGCGCTTTAGATCAGAACTTGCAGATGCAGCTGTCGATGTCTGTCCTGCTTTACGTTGCTGTCTAGCTGGGCCATCATTCGTCCACATCCTCCTATTATCCCAAAGGAGCGGCGTCACGAATCCACCGCATTTCCGGCCCTGGCTGAGACAGGTCGAGCATTGCGGTCGTTGACGGTTGCAGCGCTGGCCAGTTGAGGAACAGGTGTGGCAGTCAGTCTGGCAGAACGCGAGCGAGTTGGTCCTTTTGCCTTTTGGGGCAGTTGATGTCGATTCATCGGGCATGTTCGTTGGGATGTTGCTCCCTGGGAGTATCTTTACTTCTTAATATGGTGAATTGAAAGCTTATTGCTTTCGGAATAACTTCGGTTATATAAGGACCCTTGCTTCGTTCTATTTCCCCGCTTTTGTCGAGTCAACGTGGATGCTAAGGAGGTTAAAGTGACGCCGTGGTTCCATCATGGCGCTGGCTGTCCTGCCTAATCGGGTAATATCGGCAGCCATCTCCACATTCTACAATTCATCCAGGTCTATCTAAATAGTACACTATTGCAGATGCCGTGTAAAAATACATGCATTCACAACTTGGCAACTTCCTGGACTTCGTTTAGAATTGACTGCGATATAATCATCTATCCTCTCTTACCAAGTTGCGATACGCGTTATTGGGATCATTCTCCTCCTCTTCCGCCGACGCAATCGTCCTCTTCACACGGGCAGGAGCACCAACGGCAATAGAAAACGGGGGAATATCCTTTGTAACAATAGATCCAGCGCCAATGGTAGAGCCAGCTCCAATCCGCACTCCAGGTAATATGACTACATTACCGCCAATCCAGCAGTCATCCTCGATGAAGACGGGATGGCCAAACTCGACGAATTTCCGGCGAGAAAGAATGCTCGTGTCATGGCCGGCGCTGAAGATACCGACATTCGTGCCGATCTGGACTCTGTCGCCGATTACGACAAGACTGGTGTCGAGGATTGTGAGGCTGGATAGTTAGTTATACTGTAGTAGAAGATGAATTGTTGTACTTACTTCCAGTTGATAAAGCAATTGCTCCCAATAGAAACATTGCATCCATAATCCGGCATAAAAGGCGGCTCGATAAATGTACCATCCCCAGCCTTTCCAACCACTTTTCTCAACAGTTCAAGTCGTTTGTCAAAAACCTGGTCGTATGATATAGTCTTCGTATCGAGATTGTTACAGTCGGCCGCGAGACCACGGCACCGGTGCCGTGCCTCAAGCAACTTGGGTGTGTTGGGATTATACCTGATGATCATCAGTATCACGATAACAATACAGGTGAAAACTAACATCATGCCGGATATCATCCGCTCGTAATCCTCGCACATGGGCACATTGTTGAGCCCTTGTGCTATCTCGATGATCTCGGGGCGTTTTGCAGTAGCTGCCATTGTGATATGCAGTTGACAATATTGATTATTGAAGTCTCGGACAATGGCCTGGATACACTTCATCTTCAATAAATAACCAGTCACCTCGTTGAAGCCAGTTTTTGCCTTCCGTATGGGGCTATAGGGCTAGTAGAAAGCCCGAAGATTGCCCGACGTTCGGGACAGTGCTGTCTCTGTTGCCTATTCGGGTATATTCGCCAACTGTGGGGGAGTGGGCCGTGATATTCGGCTCGGGTTTTGTCAAAAACTTGCTCCGGTGCCTCCGAGGACAAGTGTAATGTTTTTCAAAATAGTGGGATATACCGAGGCGCAGAAGTTGGGGTCTAATCCACACGTTGAATGTAATAACATAAGCATAGCAATAAATCGATAGCACTGACATTTAGGTATCCTAGTATACAATTTTTGTTCTTCAAGTTATTTCGTTCTGTAGGGCTGATCGTCATAATCTATAAAATGAACTACACTGATTCCAGTAACTCGCAAGACAAAGTACAATAACACACAGTAATATTGCTATTTTAACACAATCAAGCATAACAACCATAAAACTAATTAAAACTTCGCCTTGACACTCCTATCCTTAAGTTCCGCTACAACCTCAATCGCAGCATGAGACCCCTGTTCCAACGCCCCGTCAATCGCTGCTCGCCATCCATTCGCCCAATCCGCAGAGGCAAATAGAACATTTCCATGTCGACTCTGTAGTTCATCTTGATATCTGCTCATGTATCCTGGAGTCCACCAAGCTGGGCCACCTTGGGACCAGGGGTCTGTGATCCAATTGTGGAAGATCTGCTTATTAGATTGAACAGAGTGACAGGATGAGCGTTAACATACCATCTTTTGTACTTCCATTGGATGCAGCTTTTGAAAGGAATCGATAATCTTTTCCGGGTCTCGTTCTGGTACGAATGTATCTCTTTCGTCCTTTCCGAATCCCACGATGTGAGCATTCCCATTCGGTGTCACTCCATCGCCGTATCCAAACATGAGGAGATTGGGATATCGCATTCCATTCCAGGATGTCAATCCAGGGCCCTTAACTTCTGCGTGTATCTTGGTCATGAAATTGACATGTCCCATTTTGATAGCCTCTTGTCTCTTCAATGAAAGAGGAGGCTGGAATTCGACGGAGTGAAGCACGTTAAGCGGGATTGTGCTGATCACCCGACGGGCATGGTGAATTCGACCGTCTTGACTTATAACTTCAACCAGGTCCACCTTGCCTGTAGATAGGTCATGGATTGACCGAATTGGCTTTTTAAAGGCGTATTGCAGGCCGTTGCTGACAGCGTCGTTGAACATGCGACGAGCAAGCGCTGATTGTCCCTCGCGCAGCTTGAATGTCGTCCAGACAGGGCCAAAGTTGTCTGAACTATACGACATTAAAGCGTGGGACCGTATCATGTCCCATAGACTGGAGTTTTCCATACTTCCGCCGGAGATGTGAAGAAGTAATGCAGTCAGCAGACCTCCTTCTTCGGGACTCAGCAGGTGTTTGATTTCCTCAAATCGTTCACGGCAGGATATTTGATCATAGCCTTCTACTTCCTTTCGATCTACAAGGATATTGTCGAGTTGGGAATGTGGCAGTGGGCATATTTGTCGACAGTTCTGGTCGTCGACGTTGACAAATATATCCCATGCCCTGCCCATCATCTGGCCGGCTTCTTCGTGGGAGAATTTTTGCGTTGCGCCTGATTATTAGTATTTGATTTAATTTTTTTTTAAAAATATATATATATATAGACATACCAGTAACATTCATCGTAAAGTAGTCATTGTCGTATCCGCGATGATGGGTCAACATCAAATCTTTGTCCATCTTATACTGCACCATCTCTTTGAACAAATACGCCATGTGGTGCGTCACCCACGTTCCGCCCATTTCGTATAGAAAGCCTATCAATTAGAACAATTCGCTTTATTAGAGTGATCTTACCATCTGACTCAACTGTATACGTCCGTCCTCCCACACGATCACGAGCTTCAAGCATCAACACCGACAGTCCTAGTTGTATGAGTATAATCCTACATCGAGATAAGTTGACATACCCCGATCCGTCAAGTCACGCGCAGCCATCAAACCACTATACCCAGCGCCGATGACGATGGCATCGTATACATGTCCCACTGGGGCATTTCGCCTTTCAGCAGGTTCAACGACTCCCTTGCAGTGCAGATTGCCACTTGTCACCCCGGTGGCTGCCGTCCACGAGTATCCGTCCGTTGTTTTCGTCATCTTGTTGCTTAACGTCCTTATGGAGGCTTTGATGTGTCGTGGGTAATAAGGTTGATTTATGGAACGGTCATATGACTCCGTACTGGCGTTTCCATGACGACAGTTTTTGCTTGATTAGGAAACCGATCTAGCTGAAGCACTACATAGGCCTGACCGGCATTTCCAATATAGAATTTCTCTTTCCACATTAGGAACTGATATCGCACTATATTTCACGTAGAATTATGGCTTGATATACAGTCATTTCTCAATCAACCACTATTCCACCATCATATCATCCAAAGATAACTGAAAGAAATGTCCTCAATCACCTACCAGATCCTCCCAGGCCCCGTAGGCGAGTGTCTCAAACCCGCCTCCTACTCCACCACTGCCACCGTCCCCGTCTCGCCGACCACCTCTCTCGTCTTCACCACCGGCCACATCGGGCTGGACTTGAACACCGGCGAACTGGTAAACAGCAGCATCGAAGCCGAGTTCAGCGCAATCTACGACTGTCTCGATGCGGCGTTGAAGAATGCAGGCGTTACGGGCGGCCTGTTTCATGCGTATAAATTTGTGAGTTTTTTGCTTCGGGCGGAGGATGAGAGGGTGATGCAGGAGGTTTTCAGGAAGAGGTTTCCGGGTCATTCGCCGACGTGGACGACGGTTGTTGTTAAGGGGGTTTTGGGGGAGGGGATGAGCGCTGAGATTGCCGCTGAGGGGGTGTTGTTTGCCGAGTAGTTGATTATGATTTATCTGTATCTATCCTGAAGGTTTACTTTCTGAATAGTGGCTCTATCAGAGTCCATATTGGTGTTTATCTTTGGTCGATTAGCTACATGAACACTTTTAATGTATCTACTGGGTGAATTATTATACAATCAACACAGCCACATGGTTATCAACTGCTCTATTCATGATGAAGTATATACTCTAATCATCTCTACCAATAGACAATCTAGTTGTAAAGACCTCCATTAGCAGACAAACAAGCCCCCGTCGTCCACCGCGCATCATCACTACACAAAAACGCCACCAAAGGCGCAACATCATCGACTTCGCCCACCCTCGCCGCAGCAGGAGTCGACTCAATCAACGGCTGCATATCCTTGATAAACTGCTCGTCGCTCTGGAACCATTGATCTGCCAAATTAGCACACAGTTTTCCACCAGAGGAGTAGAACTCACCAGTAGCGACAGGACCAGGGTTGACGCAGTTCACCGTGATGTTGTGCGACTGGCCCAGCTCCTTGGCCCAGACACGCACCAGCGCCTCGTCGGCTGCTTTGGTGGCTGCGTAGACGGTCTGGCCTGCGACGCCGAGACGGGCACCCGCGGAGGAGATGAAGACGATACGGCCGCCGCTGGCGATGTGAGGGACGACGGCCTGCGTGAGGAAGATAGGGCCGCGGACGTTGCAGTCGAAGTGGGTTGAGTAGAAGTCTGGTGTTGTGTCCATGAGATTGGCTTCGAGGCCTTGGGCGGCGCTGGTTTTGTTAGTTTTGTCTTGAGCGTGGCATGGCAGGCATACTTGTGAATCAAAATGTCAATCTTGCCCGTCTCGCTGATTTTCAACGCCGCATCGACCAGTCTGGGTATTTCACTCAGCACACTGACGCTGGCCTGGCAGAGGATGGCCTTTGTGCCGATCTGAGTGATCTGGTCGACGACTTCCTGGGCTCGTTTGGTGCTGCCATCGGAGACATAGTTGACGACCACGTTGGCACCTCGCTTGGCCAGGAGAATTGCGATGCCGGCGCCAATTCCTCTGTAGAATATTAGCTGTGTGTATTGTCGTAGAGGTGAGGCAGACGTACTTGGAGGCGCCAGTGACAATGGCAGTTTTGCCTTTCAGAGAGAGACCAGAAAAGTCAGACATCGTGGTTGATTTAATTCGTTATTCAACTGAATGATTGAATTATTGTTGATAAGGGGCAGTATGGTTAGACATGTAGCTCAATGTATATTCAACATTTATATCAAGTCGTCGCTCTAGATTCTGGATTTCGTCATGCGGGGTCTTATCAGAGTTGACAATATTACCCGATTAGGCAACCGAGCCCACCCTCATTGTATCTGTCAATAAACCCCACCTACCCTAAACTAACAATCTTTTCATCTACTACTAAGTCGCTGTGGATGTTGTAATATCGCCATTCCTATTAATTTGTAAAACTCCTAGAAATATTTGCAATGCATTTCGATGGACAGACCAGGCTATAGCCACATCTATAGAAGTCCACTACAACTACTATTTGATGTAATCATAATAATTGTCAATGAGAAAGTGTATTCTAAGTAATACTCTATCTAATAGGCAATCTCAAAGCTAAATCCCGAATTGTAGTGCAAATCCCAGTATCCATCCCAAATCGCCTTTGTAACCGGTCCAATCTCTCCCCCATTGACAGGCTCTCCATCCAGCATCGTAATCGGCATGATCCCTCCAGCCGTCGTACTCATAAAGATCTCATCGCAATGATACGCCATCTCCACCGGCACAACCTGCACGCGAACCTCAATCCCACTCGCCACCGCAACATCAATCACGCTCTTCCTCGTCACGCCTTCAAGAACGCCTCGGTCAGCCGTATACAGCACACCATCCTTGACCAGGAGGACATTAAACCCCGATCCTTCGGTGAGATTGGCGTCGCCGTCTGTGAGGAACGGATACATAGCGCCGCGATCGCTGGCTTCGAATAAACCCCGCGTCAAATCGCCCCATTGCAGGTTCTTGACGGTTGGGTCCATTGAGCCGGGGGGGACGCGACGTACAGTGCGGGCGATGACGGCGCTTCCGCCTACACGCTGTACCTCCGGCTCCATCACCCACACGTACGGCTGAACGAACATGTACAGACTGTTGGAGATGTCCTCTGGCTTTGTGCCGCGGACACCCTTGAGACCACGCGTGACGATCAACTCGACAAAGGCATCGCGGATACCGCTTTTGGCCACCATCTCCACGAGAATCTGCTTGACTTGGTCTCGGGGAAGGGGCAGTTGGAGACGGAGTTTGCGACAGCTGGCTTCGAGGCGCGTGATGTGGTCGTCGAGACGGAAGAACCGGCCGTCCCAGACGGAGGGAACGTCATATGTGAGATCGCTGTGCATGAATCCCTGGTCGAGGAGGGGGATGCGGGCTTCGGAGAGAGGGACGAATTCGCCTTCGATCCAGGCGATGCCTTTGGAGAGGGGGTTGGTACTGGCTGTGAGGGCTGCCTGGCGGGCGGCGTAGCCGGCGAAGACTTTTTCCATGGATGACATTTTGATCGTGTGATTGTGATGGTATTGATGAATGTCAATACTTGGAAGTTGAGTGTAGACTACACTGACAGAGTATGTGTGGATTTATAGAGACATAAATACGGTTTCGGTACATATCCCAATCTGGCAACTGAGATTTCCAGGCCAGATCCGATACTGTCTCTCCTGCCAAAAGTGGTAATACCTCTAGATAGAACATTTTCTTGATATAGATATCTACAGATATTCACAATTCAATCATCTTCCATCATCAGTTTTCTCACAATGTCAAAGAACATCGTCGTGATCGGGTAAGTAACACCATACAGACATACTCTACGACACTAATATCACAGAGCCGGAGTCGCCGGACTCACCACTGCCCTCCTCCTATCCAGGATCCCGGGATACAAAATAGTCGTGGCAGCCAAACACATGGCCGGCGATTATGACATTGAATACGCATCTCCTTGGGCGGGGGCAAACTACATGCCGTATGTGAATTCACCCCGATAAGATCTCACTGACAGAATAGTGTCTCCGTGCATGATACAGACGCAGCAGAATGGGATCGCAAGACGTGGGTGCCATTAGAGGATTTGGCGAGGAACCATCCTGAAGCGGGTGTTCATTTTCAGGGTGTGTACTTTGCATGATGCTATATACACGTACTGACTTGGTAGAATGTGAGATACACAGTCGATCGAAAGACGTCGGTTCAGCAACAGCGACTTGGTTTGCTGAGCTGCTTTCACCGAATCCGTGGTTTAAAGATGTCGTTCCGAATGTACGTTCCAACTATATAAATTATATCAAGTATACTCACATCTTAGTTCCGCTCTCTCCCAAAAAATACCCTCAACCCCGGCATCGACTCAGCCACCGTCTTCACATCCGTCTGTATAAACACAGCCATCTACCTCCCCTGGCTCGTCTCGCAGTGTCTCAAAAACGGCGTCGTCTTCAAGCGCGCCGTATTCAACCACATCCTCGACGCTACCTCTGTCCTCCCTCAGGTCCATCTCGTGGTAAACTGCACCGGACTGATGGCATCTACACTCGGAGGCGTGGAAGATAAATCCGTCATTCCCGCCCGCGGCCAAATCGTCATTGTGCGTAATGACGCGGGCAAAATGCTCGACATCTCCGGAACAGACGACGGCGAGGACGAAGCATGCTACGTGATGACCCGCGCGGCCGGCGGGGGAACCATCCTGGGCGGATCATACCAGAAGGGGAATTGGGAGTCGCAGCCTGATCCGAATCTCGCTGTGAGGATTATGAAGCGGGCTGTGGAAATGTGTCCGTCATTGACGGGTGGAAAGGGGATTGAGCATCTAGATATTATCCGACATGGGGTTGGGCTGAGACCGGTTCGAGAGGGAGGAACGAGGATTGCAAAGGAGCGGATGGGCGATGTGTGGATAGTGCATAATTACGGCGCTGGAGGGGCTGGATATCAGTCGTCGTACGGATGTGCACAGGCCGCGGTGGATTTAGTCCAGGATGCGTTCAGCAGGGCGAAGCTGTAATAAATAGAAGATGACTATCTTATCAATTCATGGAGATGGAAGAAAAGGGGCAGAAGCATGTGGAGCAGCGAATCAGAGCGAACGATTAAAATGAAACACGCCGATCGCAGCAGATTGTGGCGCACGAAATTAGCCTGTGGCTTAGAAACCGTGTCTCAAATGACGGTTTCATATTTGCCAGTTCCTGTCAGACTCGAATTTTGTCCTCACCTCCCTTTTTCTCTCTTCTCTTCCCTTCCCTTTCATCAGTCACAGCCGGTCTGTTAATACATATCACCATGGATGTCCTCCGAGTACGCGACGACGAGAAGCCGACGAGCACGTTTATGAAAAGCGGTGTTCCTGGCATCATCATCGGAGTGTAAGTCATTTATCGATCATTATCATGGATAAGAAATTAATCATGATAGGATTGTCCTCATTGCCATTTGTGTTTGCACTTTTTTTCTCTGGCGCAACCGACGGAGAGATACTCGAGAAGCCAGGGTGGGCCGGGAGTGGAATGCGTGAAAGGGGTGATTTATTGGTTTATGTGATTTATTGCTGGAAGGGATGGGATATATCTATTTGCTGTACTTTATTTAAGCCATTGATTGTCGTTCAAGGACGACGTGCATGTTATTACACCATAATAAAGCATCTGATGTCTGATTCTCCATTGAGCGGATATATATATTCGAGCCAAGACAACCCACTATCCTTATTTACTGCTTTGAATTATTAAGAGTAGTAGGATTAATTTTATTTAAGAGCAATCATGTCTACTTTAACTATAAAGCTGATCACGATGCTTAATCTTCATGGCATTAATATTTTAAATAGAATCAATCACATCACAAAAAATCTGAGGATCTGTGAAATTGACGCCAAAATGACGGCTTTCAAAGCAGAAACGGCCCTTTCTATCGCTTACCGATTACGTTACTTGATAAGCATTCATTTAAGCACTAGCATATCATTATGTCAGCTTACATGTAGCCTCATGAACGAGATTCTCTCCCATCTGGCGATTGCAAATCCTACCTATCAGGCTGCTACTTTACTGCAGCCGATTCAACATCAATTGCATAGGCCAATTTACCCTCTTTCAACATCCCCATCTTTACTACCGATCTCTTTCTTCTCTCGTCATGGCCTCTACCAACGAAGAAAAATCAGCAATACAACAAGAAGCAGAAGACGCAGCTCTGCGCGGGGATGCACCCAAAGTCCGCGAATGCCTCCAACACGGCGCGAGTCTGTGGTCGAACGCGATCACTTTGCTCGCCCTGCAGAATGGCGATGTCGAGACCTACAAGGTTCTCCTGGACGCCGGGGACGATGTCAACCGGAACATGGGCTACATAGGGACCCCACTCGTCTCCGCCCTCCGACATAACCACGAACCACTGCTGGAATTTCTTTTCTCGCAGGATCTCGACGTCAACATGGGCGGATTCGGGACCTGGCTGCCGACCGTCAGCGTGGCGGTTCGCTATGCCCACGACATTAAATGGCTGAAAGCGATTCTGGACAGAGGGGCCAGACTCGAACGAACGGGTGCCCTGCATGTTGCAGCATATCTGGGCTATGTGGATCGGATGCAGATGCTACTTGACTACGGGGCTGACGTGAACGAGGTCCCGTTTATGAAGGTGGTGGCTTTTTTCAGCCACAGCAAGAAGCCGAAGCCTTCTTACAGCACAAGAGGGACGCCGCTGCATTGGGCCATTGCGGGTGGGAGTGTTGCGGCTGTGGAGATGCTGCTGACCCGTCAGCCTGACTTGGATGTGATGAATGAGGAAGAAGTTTCTGCTGGTCAGAGCCTGGATGCATTCAGAATCAGCAGGGCTGAGGGATGCTTTAGTGTCTGATGTATTTCTTGTGTTTCATATTATTCTGTTGAAAGACATGTAGCCATGTCAAGTGTATAAGATCCATCCCTTGAATGTATCATCCATCATTCCATCACGACCTACTCCATCCACCGTCACCAAAATGGCGCAACCAAAAGCCCTCAAAGGTCTCCTCTCCCTCCTCCTCCTCCTCTTCACCTTTTGCATCCTCCCCGCAACCAGCTACCCGACCTCCCTCTCCCATGACAAACGCACCCTCAACCCGGCCATGCCCACCGTGGCCGAAGCCCAAAAACACCTCAAACACGTCGGCAAAGACAAATCCATCTTCTACCTCAGCGAAGTCGGCGACGCCGTACACAAATACGCCAAAGCGCACGGGCTCAAAATCATCAGCGACGCAGACGACGGCTCCCACTGGGCCACCATGGAAGGCGGCCCGTTTCTCGAGCGCTCCATGCGCGAGATTGACGACCAGCCCACATGGACGGACAACGAATTGTCGGAGGCGATGCAGGTGGTGTCGAATGCGTTTGCGGCCAACGCTGAAGGTGAGGTCCATGTGATTCTGCCGTATCATATGCCCAGTCGGAAGAATCATTGGACGGGGGAGTTTGAGGAGCTCAAGAAGAATAAAAAGGTGACCAAGGTTTGGGCGTTTGATATGAAGAATGCCCATTCCATGCCCAAGGGGAAGCCGAGAGAGTTGTGGCCTCATGCGCAGCCGAAGACTGAGCATGCTGGTTGAATGAGAAAGGTTTGTATGATAGACACATTATGCGAATTGTGTGCTGGCACACAGTTGCTTAGTGATGAAATGTCCATGACTTGAACTGGCGATTGTTGAGTGAAGGAACGGACTGGAGTGGAAAAGTAGAATTCAAAGCAGTGATAGAAGCAGCTAATCAGAATGAAGGATTCTACAACTTCAATATACGTTAGTAATGAGAATGTATTGTCCCTGTCAGTAAGACATTCACTAGGTAAAATCCCGCCATGACGATATCAAGACCCGTACATATCCGTATGACGATAACATCCACTATCTCAAGCCTTTACAAGCTTTATTCGCTGAGCGCCAAGGGACTGCAAGCTCATGCCAAGATGGCTTGATATGGTCAGGCCGAAATGCCTCATACTATCTCAAGCCGGTTTCTATACAACCCGACTCGGCAACGGCATCGGACCGACTTCACTTCCCCATTCAGTAATCAGTAGCACTCTCTCCATGTCGGCTACACTTTCTGCCCTGATAGCGTGGGGGATGCAGAACCGCGGAGTATCGGCGACCGGCAGAACTTCGGCACAAGCGGGGATGAAGCCAGTGACTGGCCATGATTGGCTGTTATTTCCCGCGTGTGCGACTCCAGTTTGCGGAGAGACTCGAGACGAGATTTATCCCCGGCTTTTGCGTTCCCACGCGAGCCGGGGAAACCCAGCCCTGATGTCACCGTGTGGGGATCCCACAGGCTGCCGGATCGGGTAATGGAGACGGTCAGGTATAAATATGCTGTTTTCTCACGGGAGAAATAAGGGTAAGCCAAGCACGATTCACGATGAAGGTGGAAGTACTCTCGCTGCTGCTGGCCTCTGCGGTCGATGCCAGCTCGTACAGCTATGTGCAGCCTAAAAACACCACCATTCTGAGTCCGTATGGCCATTCTCCGGCTGTCTTTCCGTCGCGTATGTACCAACATTCTCTTCATCTCTTCCTTTCTAACTCTAGCAGCAAACACCACCGGAAATGGAGGCTGGGAAAAGGCCATGGCCCAGGCCAAAGACTTTGTCTCTCAACTGACGACCGAAGAGAAGGCATGGATGGCGACCGGCCAGCCTGGTCCCTGTGTCGGCAACATCCTGCCCATTCCCCGTCTGAACTTCACCGGTCTCTGTCTGCAGAACGGACCGCAGTGTGTTCAACAGGGCGACTACTCGAGTGTCTTTGTCAGTGGTGTCTCTGCTGCGGCCAGTTGGGACCGCAAGCTGCTCTACGACCGTGCCTATGCCCAAGCCCAGGAAC
This sequence comes from Aspergillus wentii DTO 134E9, assembly GCF_001890725.1. Taxonomy (NCBI): domain Eukaryota; kingdom Fungi; phylum Ascomycota; class Eurotiomycetes; order Eurotiales; family Aspergillaceae; genus Aspergillus; species Aspergillus wentii. Next base: position 428,682 of record NW_024467839.1, read on the forward strand.
ACAAAGCCAAAGGATCGCATGTCATCCTCGGTCCCATCGGTGGTCCTCTTGGTCGCAGTCCGTATGATGGCCGGGCCTGGGAGGGCTTCGCAGCCGACCCCTATCTGACTGGTGTCTGCATGGAAGAGTCCATCATCGGCATGCAAGACGCCGGTGTCCAGGCCAACGCAAAGCACTTCATCGCCAACGAGCAGGAAACACAGCGCAACCCGACCTACGCGCCCGATGCCAATGAAACCACCTACATCCAAGACTCGGTCTCGTCGAATGTCGACGACCGCACCCTGCACGAGCTGTACTTGTGGCCCTTTGCCAACGCGGCCCGGGCGCGTGTCGCCAGCTTCATGTGCTCGTACAACCGGATCAATGGCTCGCACAGCTGCCAGAACTCGTATGTGCTCAACCATCTGCTCAAGGGCGAACTGGGCTTCCAGGGCTATGTCATGTCCGACTGGGGTGCCACTCACAGCGGTGTCGCGTCGATCGAGAGTGGAATGGACATGACCATGCCGGGTGGCTTCACCTTGTATGGCGAATTGTGGACGGAGGGTTCGTTCTTTGGGAAGAACCTGACAGACGCGATGAACAATGGCACCGTCAAGATGGACCGCGTCGATGATATGATCGTCCGCATCATGACGCCGTATTTCTGGCTCGGCCAGGACACCTACCCCAGCGTCGACTCCTCCGTTGGCCCTCTCAACGTCGACTCGCCCCCCGACACCTGGATGTACAACTGGACCTTCACCGGCGCCAGCAACCGCGACGTCCGCGCGAACCACAGCAGCCTCATCCGCGAACACGGCGCCGCATCAACAGTGCTGCTCAAGAACGAGCGCAACGCACTGCCCCTGCACAGACCGCGCAACGTGGTCATCGCCGGCAACGACGCTGGCCCGATCATCTCCGCGACCGCCGTGCGAGGCAATTACGAATTCGGCGTCTTGGCCAACTCGGGCTCGTCGGGCTCGTGCAATTTCGCTTCTCTGTCGACGCCGCTGGAGGCCATCACTGCGAGAGTCAAGCAGAATGGGGGGATTGTGCAGTCGCTGTTGAATAACACGCTTGTTCTTGAGAATGCGCTGCCGTCGCTGCTGACGGACCAAACACCGGATGTCTGTCTCGTCTTTGTCAAGTCGTATGCTGTGGAGGGTGAAGACAGAACAACGCTGGACTTTGACTGGAACGGCAGTGCGGTCGTCGACGCCGTCGCCAAATACTGCAACAACACCGTCGTGGTGACTCACTCTGCCGGCGTCAACGTGATGCCGTTCGCAGACCATCCCAACGTCACTGCCATCCTGGCCGCCCACTACCCCGGCGAAGAAGCAGGCAACTCCCTCGCCGACCTGCTGTACGGCGACGTCAACCCCTCCGCCAAACTGCCCTATGTCATCGCCTACAACGAGTCCGACTACAACGCCCCCTTGACCACAGCCGTCCAGACCAACGGCACCTCCGACTGGCAGAGCTGGTTCGACGAGCAGCTCGAAGTCGGCTATCGCTACTTTGACGCGCACAACATCTCCGTCCGCTACGAATTCGGCTTCGGACTGAGCTACACCACCTACAACATCACCAGTCTCTCCCCGAAATCCGCTCCCTCCAACCTCTCTGCACTCCCGGAACAACGACCCATCCAGCCAGGCGGTAATCCAGCCCTCTTCGACACGGTCTACACTCTCACAGCCAAGGTGAGCAACACCGGCTCTGTCGACGGATTCGCCATTCCGCAGCTCTACGTGCAATTCCCTACGTCGACCCCCGCTGGTACCCCGCCCAGCCAGTTGCGCGGATTTGACAAGATCTGGATTGCTGCGGGTGAGACACAGACTGTTACTTTCGACTTGATGCGTAGGGATGTGAGTTACTGGGATGTTGTTGCGCAGGACTGGCGCATTCCCAGTGGTAGCTTCACCTTTAAGGCTGGCTTTAGCAGTCGCGATTTCAGGGCGAGGACGACTGCTACGTTGGTGAAGTAATGGTCGCATTATAGAGTTGATGGATATAAATGATGTGAATGATAAAGAGAATTAAAGAATTAAATAAATAAATACTCCAGTCCAAGTTACAATATACAATCATAGGTAGTCAATATATATATTTCCCCGACTACGGGCAAAACATTCATGACATACTATAAATAATCCCCAGAAACAACCTGAATCATAATCAGCCTTATTAATACGAACGATATGGAGTACAATCCCCAGACTACACCATGATACACATAATCTCCATTATGAAGCTTAACACCTCGTATTATGATGATCGAGACAGGGAATAATGAAAACTTCATTGTGTACAGATTCGGAGGATAAACAGACCCACAGCACAACATGTGCTATTTTCATCAACGGATATTACGATCAGTGGCTTCCACTCTTAACCGTGGCTGAATCCCTCGGCTGTCATTGTGATTTTCTTTTTATGCTTATTCAAGTGTGACGGTCATGTTGGACTCATCTACATGGCAGATGGCGACAGTCTACAGATACCCCTATCCATCACAACTATCCAAACTAGAAAAATAATGCAGAACCCCTGATCAGAAACCTTACAGCCTTGCGAGCAGCAAACCCCTGATGAGAATATTAAAAAAACTATTGTGGGATCAGACCCTACGGCCTAACTATCTGAAACACCAAATCCCGCTACTCCATAGTCTACATGCAAATCTCTGCTATCACCTGCCAGTCTGCCACGGCGTTCAAAGGATAAATTACCCCTTTTTCATTTCTGTTCGGGCATCTCGGCGATAGGGAAGAGGGAATACGAAACTATTTTAGTATTTTGACACCGATCCTCGTGCGGTGGGTCCGGTATAGGCGGTCCGGAAGCCGGACGTTGAGGACTCCATACTCCTACTCCATACTCCATAGGACTCTTGCCTATTTAGAATATTATTTATCGCGGTTATGATTATTGGCAGGGATGAGAATATAATTGTTGTAATATATTGTACGTAGCTGTGGTGACTGATCGAGAGGATCATCATGATTATCTGCATTGCAGGATCTCACAGAATCGAGAGATCGGCAGGGGGGTGAATCCTGCGAGGATATGCAGGAACAGATATGGAAGAATATCCTGTGAATCAAATGGCTACTGCAAGCTAGATATGCTGCTAATAGGGGTATCCCCACACTTATATCCCCAGTCCTCGGAGTTCGGAAGCATTGGGTATCTGTATAATATGTATAATAGTGCAATGTAACTTGATTCGGATAATGGAGCTCTCTATTATGTTGTGTTAATATAATGACATTCATATTATCATTGACTCCGTAACTGTCAACTGTCAACTGACTGTCACCACGGTCACTAGACATAGTCTCGGCAGTTAATATCTGACAGCGCTAGGCAGTCATCTCCACTCCCCGAAGCGGCAATAATCAGCGCCATGTGGATATCAGACGAATCGTTCTCCATGGATCCTGTCCGAGATGGGGAAACGAAATTTACCTCGTGTCGATCGGTCGGGATTCATCCTTAACCGGCTTAAGGTGTGTGAACCGCGGCATCTTCCATAGCGTAACGGTCAGGATGGAGGAGCATCCACGTCTATAAAAGCCATCTTCACCCCTGCTGTTTGATCACCATCAGATTCATCCATCATGATCTTTCAACGCCTCGTTGGCCTTTTGGCCGCCTCTGCCGGTCTGGCGCACGCCACCAACCTCACTGGATATGAATATGTCGTCGTCGGTTCGGGAGCCGGTGGTGGCCCTCTCGCTGCTCGTCTCGCCCTGGCTGGTCACAAGACTCTTCTGATCGAGGCTGGTGACGACCAGGGAATGAACCTCAACTACACCATCCCCGCCTACTCTGCCCGTTCCTCCGAGGACGAGGCCCTGGCCTGGAACTTCTTCGCCCGTCACTACGCCGACGACGAGAGACAGGCCAAGGACTTCAAGACCACCTACGAAACCCCCGATGGCGGCGAGTACACCGGCCTCGCCCCTCCCGAGGGCTCCAAGATGAAGGGAACCCTGTATCCGCGAACCGGCACGCTGGGAGGATGCACCGCCCACAACGCCCTGATTGCCGTCTACCCCCACCAGTCCGACTTTGAATACATCGCCACCCTCACCGGTGACAACTCCTGGGCCCCCGACAACATGCGCGACTACTTTGTCCGCATGGAGAAGAACGGCTACCTGCTCCCTGGCATGAAGGGCCACGGCTACGACGGCTGGTTCAGCACCGAGACTGCCCCTCTCAGCATCGTCCTCGAGGATCCCCAGCTGTTGAGCATGCTCACTGGCGGTGCTTTTGCCCTGGGTAACCTCACTGACAACCTCATGAACTTTGGCACTCTCCTCGCGGGCGATGCCAACTCCGCTGCCAAGACCCGCGACACCGAGAATGGATACTACCAGATCCCCATTGGTACTGACGATGCCCACCGCAACGGTGCCCGCGAGTTCATCGTGGCTGTCCGTGACGCCAAGAACGACGATGGCACCAAGAAGTACCCCCTCGATGTCCGCATGAACTGCCACGTCACCAAGGTCACCTTTGACGAGTCCGGCGAGACCCCCCGCGCCACTGGCGTCGAGTTCCTCGACGGCCAGTACCTCTACAAGGCCAGCCCCCGCTCCGCCACCGCTGCCAAGGGAACCCCCGGCTCCGCCTCCGCCTCCCGCGAGGTCATCGTCTCCGGCGGTGTCTACAACTCCCCCCAGCTGCTCAAGCTGAGTGGTGTCGGTCCCGCTGACGAGCTCAAGAAGTTCAACATCCCCGTCATCGCCGACCTCCCCGGTGTCGGCACCAACCTGCAGGACCACTACGAGATCTCCGTCCAGGCCAACGCCCCCAAGAACTTCTCCTGCCTCGACGGCTGCACCTTCAACATCTACGACCGCGACGACCCCTGCGTCGACCGCTGGGAGTCCCCCGTCCTCGGCAACCGCGGCATCTACTCCTCCCCCGGTCTCGCCGCCACCATGCTCTACAAGTCCTCCGTGACCGCCAACGACGACTTTGACATCTTCTGCTTCGGCGGCCCCGTCAACTTCCGCGGCTACTTCCCCGACTACTCCATCAACGCCACCGTCGACCACGACTGGTTCACCTGGGCCATCCTCAAGGCCCACCCCCGCAACTTCGCCGGCACCGTCACCCTCCAGTCCGCCGACCCGCTCGACGTCCCCGACATCACCTTCAACTACTTCGAGCACGGCGCCGACGAGGACCTCCAGGCCCTCTACGAGGCCATCGAGCTCGCCCGTGACGCCTTCGACCGCCAGCCCGTCAAGGTCACCGAGGTCCTCCCCGGCCCCGACGTCAAGTCCAAGGAAGACATCCAGGAGTACGTCCGCAACAGTGCCTGGGGCCACCACGCCTCCTGCACCTGCCCCATCGGCGCCGACGACGACAAGATGGCCGTCTTGGACTCCAAGTTCCGGGTCCGCGGTGTCTCTGGTCTGCGTGTTGTTGACGCTTCCGTCTACCCCCGCATTCCGGGTACCTTCACTGCCGTCTCCACCTACATGGTTGCTGAGAAGGCTGCTGATGAGATCTTGTCTGCGCTTTAAGCGATCTGTTGTTGATTGAACGTTGTTGCATATTGAACCTTTTGCATTGATAGAGTTGTTGAGCCTGTTGTCTTTCTTTCTGTACAAATATTTTATATTATTTCATAATAAATAGAGATTTCTCAACACTATACGTGTAGTCGTATGTCATCACCCATAACCATGGAACAAAACTTATACTAGGCTCCATTAATTAGGCACCACGCCATCCACCACTATGAACTTGTTCAACTCTTCATTCTTTACAACTATCTTCACCAACTACCACATCTAACATACTATAAATCCATCAAACAAAATGGCAAAATATCCCTCTCTCTCCCCCTCCCCCTCCGTCTGGTCTCTCTCCACAATCTCAGACCTAGACATCTCCCCTAAAACCACCCAGCCAACCGTCCAAGACCAACCAGCCGAACACGGCTGCACCGACGCAGCCCTAGCAATGCTAGGCATAATCCAAATAACCACCCCCCCGACTGTCCCCATCCCGAGTCCCGAAAACCGTCGCGCTAGGCGTCATCAAAGACATGATTGACGCACTCGAGGAACTCACCGGCTGCACGGGGAAATGCTACGAGGACGCGATGCATCGTGCTGCGGTGTGTACGCTCTGCGACAAGATGGGGGAAATGGTGCATCGTGTTTATCAGAAGGGGGAGTATGGGTGGTATGATGGGGTTTCTGGGATTAGTGTGCGACAGCAGGCGGCAAGGTTGAAGGAGATTTTGGAGGTGATTGTGGAGATGGTGAAGAGGTCTGTCAGAAAGGATGATGAGGATGAGGTCCTTGCTTTGAAGATGATGGAGGGCCTGAATGGGTGGCGGTTTGTGGATATGATTGTATAGATGTTGGGTTTGTTGCGTCTTGCTATTTGAATTTGGGTATGTGGTGACTTGCTATTACTTGATGGCCTGTGGACATTCATTTGTATTAATAGAGAGAATGCTAGACAAAATGGATGTGATTCTGCTTACTTTAACCTATTATCTCGACATGGCATCATCCATCCTAATCGGGGATTAGAGTTATTTTAGGCCTCAGCTCACAGGCGTTACTGCACAAGTCTTCCTTCGATTCCGGTCTCAATCAAATAACCATCATTACTACAATCTATAACTATCCATCAAACCAAGACTATGGATAACTCAGCAGAAAGACCCCCATCTCCCGCCTTGTCCGTCTGGTCGCTATCCACATCAACTCCGAACTAGACGGTGATACCCAAACCAACGAACAAACTAGCCAAAACAACATAGACAACTAGCACGACTGTAACCCCCAAACCCTCATCATGATGGGCATGATCGAAATAATGGCGTCCCAAACCCCTCGCATCAAGGGCCCAGTTGACCCAGATCGCCTCAACGAGTTGATAGATAATATCAAGCCCCTGGTAGACTTTATGGATTGTCTCTTTAAATGCAGAGTCTGTTACAGGTAAATTTCGACGCAGTGCTGTCCAGATGATGTGTGTGAAAATGCTGGACATCGCGTATCGACTGTGTATGCTTAAGCTTGATGCTGAGTCTGATAAAAAGGTGCAGGACCAAGCTGTGCGGATCAGGGGTTATATCGGCGAGATTACGGAGGTGTTGATCAGTAATGCTGAAGATGAGGATGAGGGTGATGAGTTTTCAGAGACGCGGGATGATACTATGAAGTTTTTTGATCATATACTTCATTAGAAGATGTTATCCTAGTTAAGGAGTGTATGATGTATTGCTATTACTATAAAACACTGTTCCCATCATCATATATGACCAAGAGATGAGACGTAGTGATCTTGAACTGATAAACTCATGTTTGTATGGCATCATTCATCCTAATTGGGGATTAGAGTTATTTACCAGGCTCCAATTAATATTAGGCAACGGGGCATTGAACAGTCAACTTCCTTGATAATTCAAACCATCTTAACACCATCAACTCCACCAACTACTTCTTTCAAGACAGCAACACCATGGCAGAAAGACCCTCCTCTTCAGCCTCCGTGTGGTCTGTATCCACAACCAATACCGAAATCTCCCTTCACGAGCGATGCCAAATCAGCGCCAACGAACTCGACGCCGACTGTCGAGAAACTACCCTCCAAATCATCGGTCTCCTCTCAGTCATGCCCGGAATGCCACGCGCTGCTCTGGAAAGCACCGACCCCCTCGACTTCCTCTGGGACATGGTGGACGCCATGCGGGAGATATCTGCTTGTGAGGAATGCTACACGGATGAGATATACCGGGTTTCGGCTCGCACGTTGCATCAGATGATCGTGGCATTTCTCTACAGCGTCTATGAGAATCAGCGTAATGATTGAGAAAGTCCGGTAGACGAGGACTTTGAGATGTTGACTTTGTGGGTGAAGTATCTGCTGGACAACGCTTCGGTGCTGTTGAAGTACTATGCGGAGGAGGATGAAGTGTCTGCTATCAAGGATATGGAAACAGTGGCCACCGAGAAGATCAAAGTTATCTTGGATGCAGCTGCTCAGAGCGAATAGTTTGGTTTGTATCGATCCATATTTGCTGTTGTATTACTAAGGTTGACTTGCTATCAATATAAAACTATTCAAGAACGTCTAACATAAGTCTCTCTTACTGCGTCTCCCTTATAGTTACACACCACCCATTCTCCAATCCCATCTTTCTCCTCTGCTTTCTTCACGCCTCTCCCACCACCCCCTACTATGAGATTCCCCGGTCGATACTTTTCGTCAATCTGCATCCTATGAATAACTGAACCATGGATTTCAGCCCCATGCGGCATATCACGCACTTCTCCCCCAGGAAGAGGCCACCGAATAGCTTTCCACGTCCCGTCCGGCTGCAAATCCATTCGCCGAAAGGGGATGTATTCCATCAGTCGCCAGGAGAGCGTCGATAAGGCTGATACCCCACCGCCGTAGGTGAGGCAATCGTGAACGATGCCGTTTTTCATCGTATCCTCAAGTGTACCACTGTAGCTGGTGCTATCCTCATCGCAGTTGAAGTACTTTAGCTTCATCGTGTCAAACTCGACTCCGGCAGTCTGTGCTTCCTTCACCATCCAGGCGAGTGGAATATGGCTCAACGGCCATGGATCGTTCGAGTTGAGCTTCCAACCACCGCCAACATCGCCATGCTGTCCCGCAAACCACACCTCAGACGCATCCTGCTCGTCCTCATCTTCACGACCAGGACGGTATCGCCCAGGATGCAATGCCTTCATATCTGCTTTATCCTCACACAACCCCCCATGCCCCTTCTTCATCGAAATCAAATCCTGCCGAAACTTGGCCCTCCGCTCATCGATCGACACTGCATGCCGAATCGTCCTCGCCGAACTCTGTACAAAAGACGAATACCCCCTCCGATCCATCCACGCATTCTCAAACATGGGCACGCTATTCACCGTATCAAACAAGCCCATAAACTTCACCCGAGTCACAGGTCTACTAAACGTCTCCCGAAACGCCCTCATATACGCTACCAATTTACTTTTCTCCCCATCATCCATGCTATCCCCTCTCATATCCCACTTTGCAAACGTCTTCCACGCAAACCGAATCAGCTCTTCATTCCCCGGCTGAAGCAGCCCGATACAATCCAGCATTTCCGCCAGAAACCGTGCCGTGTAAGAGCCCCGACTAAACCCGAAAAAATATATCTCGTCGCCGGGGGAATAGAACCGCATCAGAAATTTGTATCCACCGAGTACATGTTGGTCGAAGGAGGACCCGATCGCAGCATCTTTGGCTTTTGTATACGCCGATTGCACACGGCGGAACGGGCCGGTGCTGTCGAAGGAGTGCGAGGTGATGTACGTGCCTATGCCGGGCTGGTAGTAGTGGTATTGGTGGGTTTGGGTACGATCGAGCATCTGGATGGTCAGTATGGGTGTGGTATGTAGGGGAGGGTATGTACGCGGTAGATTTTGAGGAGGTTGGTGTCGGAGCCATCGCCGGCGAATTTGTTGCCTGTGCCGTCGAAGCAGAGGACGAATTTTTTGCAGACCATATTAGAGCGAGTACTCGGTATTAGATGAACGATGAAGGATTCCTGAAGCATTGAAGTGGAGAAAAAGGGGCACGTCCTTTGTTTATATGTCTGGGGTAAGTCCACAAATCAGAATGGAAGGTGGCAGCACGCCCCGCCGTTCGTATTGCTGTTGTATACCAGCCAATGGGTTATAATTGTGATGAACATCACACCGTGTTTGCTTTTTTCGAGAGATAAAATTCGCTAGTTTATTATGAGTGATTTAGTATCCTTGCCTAATCACAATCAAACCCTGTCAAGTTCCCCGCTCCTCTTTGTTACAATTGAATCTTCAGCAGGTCATGCGTCTCAACATATTTGGATATTGCTTTTTTGAAACCAGGCAGTGCTGCTGACTACAGATGGCCAGTGTAGTCAGTCATGGTATGTATGCCACACTTGGTCCAACCTAAAAATCACTTGCATTCGGGATCAAATTGATGCTTAATATAACACTGCCATAGCCAAGCGCTAGACTGCAAGGGTTATGCAGATCAAAACAACCACGACAAAAACCTCCAATAAACCCTCCTAAAACCCACAGAATTCGTCAACTCAGCTTCATCCTTGACCTTTTTCCTCTCTTTCTCCACCTGGAATGGTACTTGAGGAACACCAATCGTAAGATCCGTTTCTGTCGCCCTGACGTGATGCATTTTGTAGTCTATCTTATACCCAAAACGACACCTGAGCTAGACAGGGATACCGAGATCCTGAACGATAAAATTCTTATAGTCAAATCCATGCATGATAGTTTTCCAGATCGACTGTGGGAGATAGGCGCACGATAACCATGGTTGTGTCTATCGTATTGTTTATGAAAGGAAGAAACGAATATATACATTGACAGGACTATAGGCGACTATAAACAATCTCCAGGTCACCAAGATGGTAGCGTTTGGGCTGATCCAAATGCCACTGCACATAGCCCTTTAAAGACAATTCAATATCTTCCACCATCCTTTGATTGCCCGATAGGGTCTTTCGAATATTGCCCATAGTTTGAACAACGCTTGAGCAGGTCAACCGTAAAGCATCAGCGGGACTTATCCCTCGCACCTTTGATACATTAGAAATATAATTCAGCTGCTCATCGCCAATAACCGACTCCTTATAGAAGGACAGAATGTCGTTTATATAGTTGAGCGCGTCGCAGAAGTCGGGAATTACCAGGAGATACTGCTTGAGATAAACATCCTCCGGATATGTTTCTTCAGGAAAGACAAACTGCACAAGTGCCTCTGCATTCCCGGTCTTTTGGCGAAAGTAGGACGGGAAGTTTACCGCGCCAGCTGGGACTTCCAGCTTGCCGTCGTATCTCTGCTCAATGAGACATCCATTGAGAAAATGAATGACGCCACTTATAATCACGGAGTATGCACAGGGCCCGAAGAGCATTCTCAGACCGGGCAAAAAGTCCTGCAAAGACTGCAGAACTGGTGATGTCTGCCGTTGACCCGCGGTCAAGTTAAAGGCGAATCGCCGAATCTCGTCCTGAATATCGCCCGAAATATCTTCGATGAAAGTGTTGTAGATGGCAAAGATGCTCGCTGCGATCTTCACATCGTGTGGTACACGGGGCCAACATAGATTCAGACTGGTGACCATCGCTTTGGCCAGAGTGACGGCTTTCTCGTTCAGGTCAGGACTCCATGGTTGATCGCTGAAGTATTCTAATACTGGCTCTCGGATGGTAAAGTCATACTCGACTGAGGGCGTGGCCAAGTTCATGTCCTCTAGAAACACAGACAGAATCGCCGCATATTCAGTTTTGGACAGGAGAGTACTAATAATCATATTGAGATTCGTTGTGAAGTAGCGATTTGGAAAAAATTTGTGGCGGTAAGAACAATGGTTGGGCAGCCATTGTAAGTATTTGTATAGAGTAGATCGCGTACCTTTGAGAACTTCAGCTTGACAAGGATCGTTGGTGAAGTAAGCGCTAGATGGGATAATTCTTAGTGTGGCCGGCAGTTCGAAAGAAACCCTTCGAATAGCATTTGATCTTTGGATGTGACTGCGATTGTAGCGCCAGCCTTGCTGTCAAAAGATAACATCTCTTGCCAGTACTGGCTCTATCTTATTCTTGGTATTTGACTGAATTTTGGGACAGTCCCAAAAAAGAAAGAGACTCAGCTCTCTACAGGACGCACCACGATGGAAGGAGAAAATATTGCAAGTGGCGCGGTAATTGCGAGAAATACTGGCCATCATAGCGCTGGCCGTAAGGGCAGAGAATGTTCACTGAGTCGTTGTCCCATATACGGATTTGTTTTGGATTGTCTTCAGCAGCGCAAAGCATCACGCGAAAGACGAGCTGGCTGAGGGAGGATCGCGAAGCGATATGTTGGTGATATATTTTAGTGATGACATCTTAAAGAAATTGGGCAGTTAAGGCTATTTAAGCCTGTCCACTAAAAGGCATCTTCAAAATAATCTCACACAAATAGAAGATGATCTAGAATGTTGGGATGAAGAGATTGATGCTGTTGTTCTGCACACCCATCCCTGCCTGTGCTTTAGACACGCTAGTCCCAAGGAGGAAACCACACTGAAATTTCCGACAATCCAAAACTTCAACTTTTCTCTCTGCAACAAAATCATGGCAGTGTCTGACTTGATCACTGTGATCATCACCACATCGCCTACACCATCCAGTCCATCGACAGAATTAATATCGACTGTTCTGGAATCTTTCCGCCGGCACTGCCCAGATCTGGCCAAGACCCACGTCATCGTGGTCTTTGACAATTATGATCGGATCGCCGCTAAGGAGCGCTTAAAAGCTGGGTCGGTGACACAGGAAATAGCCGACAACTACAGTTCTTACAAGGAAAATGTCAAGTCACTTATTTTGAACGAGTATATCAAGAATGACGATCGAAGTGCACTGAAGAGCCTCGAAGGAAAGGCCGAGTTTGGCTCAGAGGGCAAAGAGAGCAACGCCGTCGATCTAGCCATCACCCAGACCGAGACAAAAAATGTCACCTTTATCGAGCCAGTCGCACGTTTGGGATTTGGACTTGCCGTCAGATCAGCGCTGAGGATCGTGGACACGCCTTACGTCTGGGTTCAGCAGCATGATTGGACTTTGGTAGCTGATCTGCCCCTCCAACCGATGCTGGAGGTCATGCGAGAGTCCGAATCAGACGAGGAGAGATCGATTAAGTATGTCTCCTTTACGTCGATCCGGATGCTGCAGTACGCGCAATCAGAACATGTCATCGCTTTTCCGGCACTGCGATCGTGCACGGCGTCGGCGCAGAAAGAGTTTACGCCACAGTCACAACCAGACGTCAAGATTCCTCTGACGCCGCTTTTCTTCTGGTTCGACAAGCCTCATATCGCATCTACAGCGCACTATCTCGCCTCTGTCTTTCCTAGTCGTTTATCTATGCGACGAGGCGATTTCATCGAAGACAAAATCGGCCAGCAAGCGAGAGACCAGATGAAAGAGGGTCTCTGGCACAAATGGGCCTGCTGGCTCTACTATCCAGAGGACGGCAAGAAACTCTTTCTTAGGCATCTTAAGGGCCGTACGTGGAAAGGTGGTGACGGGGAGTTGGCACATAAATATCGGCCTGGCACGAACTGGACAGGAAATAAACCTCCAAAACGTGGAGTAAAACGGCCCTCAAGTGATGATGGCCATTCACAAAAACGGGATAATCCAGCTGCTTCCTAACTACCCTGGATATAAGCCATTCAAAATTAAGTATTGGGACGAAGCTAGGAGTATGATGCAGTATTGTGCTAGCTGCAAATGGTGCATGAGATACATTCATTTTTGATATCATGGCCCCAGAAATGGTTTAAACTGCAAGATGGTTTCATCACTGCAGTGATAATTACTTTAATTGCAGTGCACAAGCATAAAATATATGTTCTGTAGGGTTGCACTATCTCCGTGTATTTGTACGTATGGTAATAATTGATATATAAATGCAGCTGCATACCCATATTCAATCTCCACGTGTACCAGAATGGCAATAACCATGACTCAAGACAAGATCCAGTGTAGGTTGTCATAGCATATATTTTCCCACAAGTGCACATATTCTTAAAAGGTGCAGCACTGCGTCTTCCGCCACCATAGATGTCACATTTATGTCTCAGATAAACTCGACCATTCCATCGCACTGGATATGGCTTTTCTTTCTCTCTATACCGATTTTGCTACATGTCGCAATCAGCCACTTCCAAAAGCCCCCACCGTTGCGAGTGACACCTGCTGGCCCTTTGGGTAAGTTGTTTATTTTTGTCTATTCAAATCAGGGCATAAGGACTACTTTGAACAAACCAGTTTCAAGAAGGCAAAAATGTTCTCGGTCTTGCGGGTGTTCTGGCCCTCTTTTTCGGGTAGGACTTTGATATCAATTTTACTACAGTGTGCTAAGTGGTTATAGATGTATATGTAGCGTCGTAGGATGGATTATCTCACACAAGGCGAAAAAGTTCGACAATATGGTCGACGAGAAGGGAAGACGTACGCAATTCCTCGATATCTTGAATCAATGGCTCATGACGTTCAGGAAACTCGAAAATTTCTAGGGTGCTGCTCCTGAGTTGAAGAGTAAGATCTACACCTCTTTCTTTTCAATATATACTGACAATTTGTAGGACCAACTGGTGACAAGCACTACATGGACTCTGTATCAGCTGGCTCTTCACCCTGAAATCGTCCGAAGACTGCGAGTAGAGACAATCTCAATGTTCTATTCCACCATTCTCAATCCCCATCGCAGATCGCCAGCTAATTGATTCTCTAGTTTTGGCTCTGACCCATCACCCACCCTGCAGGACCTCGATAAAATGAATCTTCTAAAGAATGTCATCTGTGAAACGATGCCCTTGAACCCTTCTGTTGGCTTTAACATCCGAGAGGCCCTCACCGACGCCACTTTACCAAGAGGAGGGAAAAGATGGTTAGGACGTTATTGCCCTTCAGAAAGGCGACGTTGTGTGTAAGATATCATCTCACCACGAGGATAGCCATTCACCTAACTGAACAGTCATGTCCCTGCTGGGCATGTACCGCAACCCAGACTCTATCGGCCCAGACACTGATAAATGGCGCCCTGATCGCTGGGTACCTGGACTCCGCCGAAGGGAGAGTTCATCTCCTTCAGCATCGGCCCATGTGTATGCTTGGGTCAGGCATTCGGCCAGTTCCAGATGGAGTATGTAATTGTGAGTATTCTGCAGAGGTTCGCCTCCATTTCCTATCATGGGCAGGAGCAACGGATCAGATTTCATGTTAATACCAAGCCGGCGTTTCCGACGTTCTGTCGGTTTCATCTGCCTTCGAAGTAGTCTGTCTTGCTTTAGATAACCCTAGATTAAGATGAATGGAATTGATATACACAGGTGAATGAGATTTGAAGTATATACAGGGTGTTTATATCGAAAGGAGAGAAAGCATGGAAATATATCGTTAAATCAGCAGTTAGTATAAACCCTCTTATAAACACGCACCGGTTTAGCACCGTATTCAACAAGAAGCTTACATATCTCGTGATGTCCCTTGTACTCTGCTATATCCAGAACCATCTGCCCAAAGTTATTAGTGGAGTTGATATCTGCGCCACTGTCCAGCAGAACACTAATAACAGCAGCATGGTCGCTTTGCGCTACACGATGAAGAAAATCGTCTTTATCACGTTGTCTGTCGAATATGACGCCTCTCTCGAGCAGAATCCTTACAGTTGATGCGTGCCCTGCTCGTGAAATTGGGCCTAGTGCGTTTAGACTACCGATGACTCCGCGGCTAATGTCCGCGCCATTATCAATGAGGAACTCGACCATTGCATCCTGTCCGTAATCTGCAGCTACTTCAAGGGGTGTATGCCCGGTCAAGCGAGGGTGATGTGTGCGCCGTGGTTTTTGAGGATCTTCGCAATTTTCTTTCGACCAAAAACAGCGCCTCTTGTCGGATGAGTCCACTGAACATCAACTTTTGGCTCGGTATAGCCCCTTTCTCGATGAGCAACAGAACAAGATCCTCATTTCCTCTGTCGATGGCCCAGGATAGAAGTGTCCCTGGATCACGCCAGCGTTTCCCGTCAAATATTGAATTCGGGTTTAGTCCTTTCTCCACCATCAATTTCACAGCCTCCTGGTGGTCCTCTTCGATTGCTACAAAGAGCTCCGAATAGAGGTTATCCAAGGAGCTCAGCCTGTCATCGTGTTCAAGTAGGATATTAAGAACGGAAAGACGTTTGTTCCTAATAGCCCAAGATACGCAAGTAAGACCCTTGCTATCGTGGGAATGCATGCCTGCGCCCTTCTCAAGAAGCAGCTCAACGACAGCCAGATGACCAGAGGCAGCAGCCGCAATCAGTGGAGTCTGGAAGTTGTTGTCTGTGAATTCCAAGATTGCTCCGCGGTTCAAGAGGGCTTCAACAATTGATGCCCATCCATTTCTAGCGGCCAGGAATAGTGGCGTCTCCTCCGAATCTGACCAAGGATCCACATCGATCATGCCTTTTTTGTGCAACAGGATATCAACTACTTCAGCATGCCCCTTGGCAGCGGCACAATGCAATGGCGTATACTTATTGGTACCAGTCTTATGGACATCGCAAATTCTCAGTAGTTCCAAGACAATCTTATCGTGTCCAAGGTGGCAAGCAAGATGAAGAGGCGGGAGACCCTCTTCCACAAGTGGAATATCACATATACTCCGTATATGACTTTCAAACCCCAAGGCCAAGTTCAGAAGCGGTCGATGGTTTTCCCGTATAGCCCATCCGAAAAGTCCATGCAAATGAGAAAGCTGCGAACGGCCACCGTTTGACCACGGGGAAAAGTTCCAGGTTTCGTTAAAGCTCAGTGCGAGTCGTTTGAACTTGTCCCAGGTTCCCTGGCCTTCTTCGATGTGCCTTGTCTGCACTGCCCAGTTACTCACTGCGTATTCAAGGAATCTGTATTGAGCTGACGACGGAGTAGATGAAGTCTTTATCCGTCGGAATGGCAACGTCATAGATTGGCCGCCCGTGGCTCGACCTGGAAAAAGCTTCTTGATAATCGTCGATCCAGGGAGTTTTGCAGGAAGTATGAACGGGCTTGGCACAACAGTGTGTACTTGATGATCCGCGAGTCTGTCAATTTGAAGGCTAAAGTCAGCAAAGGAGAGATACGCAACGCAGAACTCTCCACAGTTCATATCTCCTTGTTCCCTGGAAATTGGGAAACCAGGGATCGATGATGCTCTATTGTCATCAAGATACTGATTCATCGATGAGTGGACAAACCGTACACAACTGTCTGTGGAATCAAGAACCAGCAAGTTGACGCATGAGCCCATAACGAAGTCACCTCTAGGGATCCTACTGTGATCCCATCGTGTGTCGTGTACGTCAAAGGCAATCGCCTCTCGCAACTCATCAATATGAAGAGGCCTGGTGGCAAACCGAACCCAGCTAAGTGCCTTGACTACCCGGGGGTCCTGGGTGTTGATTCTTGTTATACAGCGACGGTACGTCTCTTCTAAATCTTCCGGTAGCGATTTGAGAGCATAGCGTATTTCAGCATCTGTAGCACAAGTCTGCCAGATAATCTCTATCTGTAAATACACCCAGAGGAACCTGATTTATTAGCCGGGGCGTATCAAAAAAAAAAAAAAAAAAATCGCTGGGGACTGTACATTCCAGAGGATTCGTTCAGCAGAACACGTTTCATCTCTTGTACAAGGTCTTCACTATCTGTGATTCTCTTCATCATCATCTTGTCCATAATGCTCGATTCGATATACACGCTGATATCTTGAATGGTGTTCTCTGAGGTGGAAACACGGCGGATACCGGGAACGAACATGGCGATGTCCATATTCCCGGGTAGGTGGTCTCTGCTCAGAAAGAGGATTTTTGATTCTGTTGTATAGCTCGTGAAAAGTGACTGTAAGTAGGTTAGGAGGCCCTTTGCATGTGCCTGGTCGAGAGAATCAAGGCCATCCAATATATAAACGACCTTGGGCGCTGCAGTGAACAGCGCTGTAAATATCGTTTGCAAATCGTCAATAGTAGGCCTTTGTCTTTTTCGTCCAAAGTGACGGTGGAGCATGTGTTTGATCTCCTGAGGCACAGGCAGTGATGCTCGCAGTAGGAATGTCGAAATTTGCTTGATGAGACTCGATAGTATAAGAGCTTCGCACTTCGACGTTTGTTGTTCGTCGCAATAAACGAACACGATCGGTATGTTTCGTTTCGAAAAGCGCATTCTCGCTTCCTCGACGACTGCAGTGCTATATATTTTCAATATTCAGGTACCCTCAAAAGGAAGGAAGCACCCAACTTACGCAATGATGGACTTTCCCGAGCCAACTACATGCATGTCAGGCAGGTACTCCGGTGTAATCGAGGATGATCTAGACTTACTTTTTCCAGAGCACCACAAAGAAGAATGCGTCTTCTCTGAAATCCATTCATGGAAGTCTGGGTGATCAAGGAACCACTGTGTCGTGCCCACCAGTTTCTTCCGTGAAAGTCTTTGGTGGATCCTTTCATGGTCGTAAGATGTAATACGTTCCAGTAGGTCTTCATCAATACGTCGGTCTGGATATCCATGTTACCTTAGTAGGTACGCAACATGATCTGAAATATTATGGAGATGTATTCATACCGATTTGTACAGCCCATTTTCCACTATCGCGTACTGTTTGAGGGTGTGGCGTGCGGTCGAGATACACTGCGATTATTCAGTATTTATCGGCCAGTATTTGACAATGATCAACTGACATTTTCGAGGATTTTCGACGTGGCTTGTGTGCACCACCCCCAGGAGCTCCTTTGCATAGGCAGCGGCCGTTAAGGATGCATAGCCCTGCCATTGTTTATTTTTCCGTGCGTCTGCATAGTCGCAGATGCCTCTGACCACCAGGCACGGAAAGTCGTTCATCAACCCCGCTGCCTCCATTTCGAAACAGAGAATGCCATGCTTCCTTGACAGTACATCTCGAACTTTGCTATCCTTGATGACTTTATTTCCAGAGGCAATCAGCCCGTAGTGGATCTTACAAGCCGTGGTTGGCCTCGTGTCATCCACGTGACCGTCGCCACTTGTTTCGTCGACAGATTCACAATTGCCTGGGTAATGGAAGGTTCTTCGCATGATCGCATTAGTGGTAAGCTTTTCAGCCACGATTTAGGAGACTTGGCTGGGCCTGAGCATATGCGCTGCCTGTAGTCTGGATATAGCGGTCAAGAGAACAGTGGGTGGCTTGTTCAGCACTCCCACCCTTTCCCAACGTCCTTCATGTACTTTCCCAAAGTCATATTGAACGACTCCTCCATACTCCCTGGTCGGTTTACTAACGACGACGTCGCCTAGTTTGACATCTTCCGCTGTTCCTGGCACTCCGCCCCCGATACCAACCATCAGCCCAAATTGAATGGCAGTGAAGGTGAAGCGAATCTGGGTCGCCAATGTTGCCGCTGAAGTAATCCCGTAAACACCATATGGAAGACACGCAATTACTACATTGTGTACATGGATGCGACCGAGGATATACGTGTTCGCGTCATTGTCTGTGGTGGGGAGATCAGTGTGTCGCTCATCCAACATCGCTTCGGCAGCTGCCATTTCCACGGGCAGCGCACAGATCCATGCCACTGTATAGTCTTCATGGTGTAGTCGTCTCGCAGCCATCCTGTATGGTACGTTGGAACATCGTCAGGAGCTGTGCCAGTTTGTGTGGTGAGGAGATGAAATTGACAATTCAGCCTCGCCAAGATATCGTGCATTAGTGTCGCTATCTAATAGGTTGATATTTATATATTGGACTGATAATCCTTAAGCAAAGACCATTAAAATACCTCGAGATGATCACCTTTAGATACTAACAAGCCAATATTCCACGACAAATGCTGACCAACCTTTGAAACTCATGACTAGAAAATCCATGACCGCCAGTAGGTAGCAGGATACCCTTCGCTAAAGTAGCAGCCAACGACTAGACATAGAGATAGAAGGTCAAAAAATAAAATAAAATAAAATAAAATAAAATAAAATAAAATAAAATAAGCATGGTGAGGCCTCGACAATACAGACGTCAATATTAGAAACACTGGCTGTATATCGCGAATCATTGATTGTGACATCGACAACCCCTTCTTGGGGGATGAGCCCAAGTCTGCATTGAAAGAGTAAAAGTTCTCTTGATATAACGCGGTATACGGAATATCAAGATGTTCCAAGTGATGAAGGATACATCTATCACATTGTACAGCCGGAAACTTTTCATGCTCCCACATTCCAGTCCTTAGGTTAAGGCTCTTCCCGACCGGAAGCCTATATAAACTTTGTGCAAAATTGAGTTATGCCTGTTGCGCTTAGAGGTATATTGTGTGTATTACGAACACATACCGTTGGACTGTGGAGGGATATCAGCAAACTAACAGCGGTCTACAATAAGGGCGGATACAGGCCCGTACTTGAAAGACAAGAAGGGCCTCATGAACAGACATATTCACCCAAGACACTCTTATATACATAGTAATCAAGGCTTTGCATGTAGGACAGGGAAGATCTACAGTGGGAAATGCCACTCACAGTAACCCGAGATGGCTGGGGAAATGGCATGTCATTAAGCTTCGCATGGGGTACGTAACGTGGACATCCTGAAACCGATAATGATTGACATCCTGACCAGTCGCAACCTGATAGCATAGAAGGGCCTAATGGAACCAGCTATCAGTGAGATATGCCGTAAAACTGCAGAAAAGTCGTGACGATGATGTGCAGAGTCCTGTCCAACATGGCTACCACACCATTGGAACGGAAGAGAGATTCTGCATTGCTCCTGGTTACATCTGATCAGGCCAACGAATGATTTCCTTGATTCAGACCCAATGTAACGTGGATCTTGCCTATTTGGGTGGCAGTTATCCCGGGATGCAAGGGCGGAGAGCCTGGCGTAGCACGAGATATGGGGTGCATTCCTGATATGCATAAACTTTGCTAAATGCCTCAAAGCAACAGTTATCCTGAGAGCAGTCACAACATCAAACTATCTTCTATCTGCTCCAGCAAATTCAGGGTACGTTGGTTTGGAGATGGTCCGACTCCAAGTTCGAAGAGTAGGTCACTCTGTATCTCAAATAACGTGGTTCCAACCACGACTGGCAGCTGCCTCGTAGTATTATCTTTCACCCATAAAATTATAGACTAGACGTCGTCTTGATAAGCAGATGTCGACTTCTGCCATGCAAATGTCGACAGCTAACGGTCTCCAAGGGGTGTGTTCTATGGGTTCGTGCGCACTCCTCCCCACTCACCCACCAATACCACCTCACACCCAGACCATGCTCTCTCCATCATTGGATAGGTTTCGACTGGAATAGACTCTATAGATAATTACCGGAAGCAGTGCCTCGAATGCGGTGGGCCGCATCCTGATCCTACTCTGTACCTGCTATACCCGGCGTTTCCACTGTTGGCTAGGAACCGACCTGGCCTCCGCTGTCCTATAAAGTCCCCATAGTAGAGTAAGACATGTAGATGTCTCGATTTAGTTGTCTCAGATTCAAGAGTGAGACAGCCGAGACCTGGAGTCATGGGATCGTTTACAAACAAAGAAGTCGAGATCGACAATGTCATTTCTGGGCTGTCTCAGATAAGAGATGACCTGGTGGATGGGTGCGACATTACCCCAGAGCAGCGGAAACAGCTGATAGAGGTCTGTGACGATGTATCCTCACGATCGAAGCCCAGGAAGTTGGAGTTTCAGGTAAGTCTCTAGATGTCTCGATCGGTGGTATTCAAGAAAATAATACTTGCGTGCCAGTTGATCGAAACTACGGCCGTGCGAATCGCTATCGACTTGAAGATATTCGAGCTTGCTTGTAGCGGCAGCAAGAAGGAGTTCACCCTGAATGAGTTTGCTTCGAATGGCAATGCTGATCCTGTTCTCGTTGGTAAGGACATCCTTAATATCACCAAACGTTGCTGATGATATAGAACGGATCATGCGATCTCTGGTCGTGACTGGTCTCTTCAGCGCTACATCCCGAAATACATACAAAGCAAACGACAGTGTCAGAAATCTAGGACCCGACGGATCCATGAAAGACATGGTTATCTTTGTTCAGTATGTCTCACATCGATGTCCACTTCAACCATACGCTAACAGCATCTTCCCACAGCGACGCAACGGCCTTTGTGAGCCTCAAGCTGCCTGAATTCCTAGCAAAAACAAATTACCAGAACCCGAATGACGCCGACTACTGTCCCTTTCAGTTTGCATTCAACACTCCAGACCGTTTCTACACGTGGCTCCAGAAACGTCCTACCCTATACTCCGCTTTCTGTGGGATGATGAAGTGCACCGAGGATCAGGGCATCCGATGGCCGGATATGTTTCCCGCCGAGGAGCGTTTCACATCTTTCCGGGGACCAAGTGCTAAAGAGACCCTGCGGCTTGTGGATATTGCTGGAGGGACGGGCCATAATCTGCAGTATCTCCTCGATAAGATCCCCGATCTGCGGATAGAGCCCACTTTACAGGATCTTCCCGAAGTGTTGCAGAATAAGCCCGCCGACCTACATCCCACGATTCACGTTATGCCGCACAACTTCTTTGAGCCGCAGCCTGTCAAAGGAGCTCATGTTTATGTTCTGAGACGCATACTGCACAACTGGCCAGACAAAGAGTGTCGAAAAATTCTAGGCCATGTCAGAGATGCTATGGACAGTCATTCCATCCTACTTATTGGAGATAAGGTCTTCCCTGATGGCGCAGCGGAGATAAACCCGGCGGATGTGACAATGGACATGGTCATGATGATGCTGTTTGGGTCGATCGAGCGGACGGAGAGTCAGTCCAGGGAATTGCTGGCATCGGCTGGACTAGATCTAGTCAGGATCTGGAGAGTAAGGGGTGAGGCGAGAGATGAGGAGGGCGTGTTGGAGGTGGTCAAACGAGGATGATACGTATGAGACTGTCAAACCAATTGTTCTTTGTGGCTGGAGTTATAGATTGGCATACATTGTATATATATTCGTATGACATGATAATTATGATATATATCGCATCTTGCTGGATTTAGATCAAGGCAGTTTGTGTATAGCCACGTTAAGAACTTTGTACATATTTCTGGGTTTCCTAATACACGGAACAGGGCCATGAAGCTGTACATAGTAAATGATCATCTACGCCTATTAGAGGAAATGCTATGAAGTTAATGACCAGAGAGTTTTGTATATTCTGCGATATGTCTCTGAATAATCAGTAAAAGAAGACAGACATATGGTAAAGTCAGGTAGTCTAGATTGTAACCCAAAGGCTGCTAGCAAGGTACCACGGTGCCATGACCCTATTCCGGCAAGCAGACCTGGAGGGTCTGAACAGGTTTTCCTGTCAAAATTTGCCCATGAAGTCATCGAAGTCCTGGGTGTTCGTTGTATGGATTCGGCCAACTGACCAGGGTTGACTGCTGTGGTTCACAGGACTATTGCATCAACCATGATGTTTGCTAGGAAGCGATGAACACTACGCATTAAAATTCTGTATTATTATGAATGTACGACGGAGAAAGTAACGTCCAACCCTGGTTAATCTACATCTCCACCCTGAGTCCCTTGGCTCTCTCTGCTGCAGTCTGACCCGCAATTCTCCCAAAGACTGCCCCTTTAGTCAGCCCAGACCCTCCAGGATAGTTGAATGCAAAGAAACCTCCGGCTATCTCTCCAACGGCCCACAGACCGGGCATAATCAGCCCTTCCTCGTTCAACACGTGAGCAGCATCGTCCGTTTTCAAACCCCCGTAAGTAAAGGTAATGCCGCACGTCACTCCGTACGCTACAAACGGGCCCTGGTCGAGTGGGAGGGCCCAGTTGCTTTTGGGAATGGAAAGTGCTGTTCCTGTTGACACGCTGTCGAGAGCGAAAGCATTGAACTTTTCGACTGCATCGGTGGGCACGGCGGCGTTATACTCGTTGACTGTGGCACAGAACGCGTTTACGTCAACGCCGATCTTTTCCGCAAGTTCTTCAAGACTGTCAGCTTGAACTGGGGATGCAACCGCATATCGCGGCTCAAGGAGATGAAGAGTCTTCTGGTCGAAAACCTGGAAGGCAGTAGCCTGAGGCTGTCGCACAATCGCCGCTCCGGTCTTTGCGTACGTCAGGCTAAAGTGGTTTTCGCCCTCATCCATGAACCGACGTCCTTCGGCATTGACCATAATCGAGTATGGAAAGCTGTATCGGCTCATCGTGTCTGTATCGTTTGGGCTCAACACTTTGGGTGCATTCAGGTCATGAGGAGTGGCATGGCAGCCCCCGAAATGTCCGGCTGCTCCTGCACCAGCTGCCACTGCTTTTTCCATCATGGTGCCAGTGTTGAAGCGACTGCCACGCAGAGCAACAAGATCCCATCCTTCACCGAGATACTGTCTGCGAAGCCGTGCGGAGGCCTCGAAACCACCACAGCCTAGAATGACTTGACCATAGTAACTGGCAGTAACTTCTCTGTGTCTGACAGTGACACCTTTGACAGTATCTCCATCGGCAATCAGATCCGCCACAGGCGCACCATGGGAGACATAGATGTTCGTCTTCTCGACAGCCTCCCACAACGCCTCCATCAAGCCAGTTCCCTCCCCAATGGCCATAATTGTATCCCACGGCGGCATATCCACCACACCCTGCGCCTTGATGATCTTCTCACGATCAAAGAACTTGCCCAACGGCAGCTGCCATTTCACGCCCAGCTCTTCTTTCATCCAGGTCACAGTCTCAAAGGCATGATTGAGCATGACTGCGACCTGTGCGTGGTCACATTGCCCTTTGCTCGTCCGGTTAATATCGCTTCCGTAGGTTTCAGGGGTGTATGGCTTCATGCGACAGTACTTCACATCGTCCAATGCTTTCCCATCGAGCAGTGGTTCCACAGAGGATAGTCCATTGTGTGGAATGCGGAAGATTCCTGAAGAGAAGCGACTATTTCCTCCTCGTTCCTCCCTTGTTGCTGCTTCAAAAATGGCGACTCGTGCACCGGCACGGTGGGCTGAGAGTGCAGAAACTAGACTGGCGTTGCCACCGCCGACGACAATCACGTCGAAGGTTGTTGGGTCTTTGATTGTCATTTTGATGATCGTTTCGTGGGAGGATATTCAATTGCTAATGGAAGTTGGAAACAGTGAAGGTTGAGATCTCCTCAAGAATATTTCTATACTCCCGTACTAGAAGATCGTATCTACAGCCAAGTCAGGAGAGATATGGTAGTCCCCACTCCCACTGGCTCAGTGCGGATGTTGCACTAGCCTCTAGTCAAGCCTTTGGCTACTATTTTTCTTCCCAGCCAGCCAGCTGATCGAGGAAGGCTCTCACAGGCTATGCTAGGTTAGGCCACACCAAACCCCCGAAGAGCCTGAAAACGTTCAATAAACTGGGTGTTACATATTCCTTCGTATATTATTGGTCTAGATGTACCATAGAGTCACAAAGCAAGTATCATGGATAAACTAAGTTTACGTCAAGGTTCATGACATTAGGAGCAAAAGTCTATGTACATGACAGTGAAATTAGGTTAAGTATAAATTCACACTAACGTAACCTAATTCTATGACACTGACAGTACCCAATATTGACGTTGCAGAAAGCCATTAGGTTCCAGTAATTATAGGGCTATCGTGGTTGAAACGTTGCTGTAGGGCTGTAAACTGAACTTCACTGTATCAGGTTTTTAAGAATCAATTACGCATTAAATTATTCACTGAAACGCTCCAGTTACATCTATTACGTATCCATAATTATGCCTTGGTAGCGCCATCCAGCTCTTTTACGATAACTTTCAAACCCAAAGGAATGGTAATTATCGGCTATATATGAAGTCAGCAATAGTTCGAATACAGACAGGAAATACACTCACCCCACTGATCTTCAGCTGGTAATTCGGATCCACAGTCCACTTGGTCTGTCTGACCATCTCAAACAACGCGAGTTTAGTTTCCGTCAAGGCCAACGCCTGCCCGAGACATTTTCTCGCATGCATGCCGAAGGGAATGTAGTTACCCTTCACATTCTGCCGTCTTACGTTTGCTTGGATATCTTTAACCTCGATGCCCCATCGCTCAGGCCTAAACTCGATTGCATCAGAGCCCCAGATGTGTGGGTTGGTATGCAGCCCGTAAGAATTCCAACCTATCAGAGTCCCAGGATGAACGGGGATCTTGCCCCCAAGGAACGCCGTGTGGGCCGGGGTGTGGTTGATCATCTCAGCGATGGGTGGATAGAGACGTAGTACCTCGTAGATGATGGACGTCAGATAGGGCAGGTTATTCAAGGCGTCAGGGTTCGTGGCAAGACTAGGGGACGCAAGGACCTCAGCACGCAGACGCTCTTGCATCCTCGTGTTCCGGCCCAGCTCGTACATTGCCGAAGTGAGCAGGAACTCGACGTTGTCATGGCCCACCGTGAAGGTGATGCGGAGGTTGGCGCAATACTGCTCATAGCTAATCCGGCCACTATCCAGGGCCTCCCTCAGAGAGTGCGAAACTACATTTGATTGCTTTTCGCTGTTTCGGGTGGTGGTGTGGTCGACGATGCTGTCGAGTATGTCGGTGTACTCTTGGATCTTGCTAAATGCTCTTCTGCGGGAAGGCAAGAAACGACCCAGTTTTTCCAGGTCTGGAAAATACAAGTACCACCGGTTAAAGAGAGCCATGATGATCTCAAACAAGACTGGCTCGTATGGAACCCGCGGCTCATCCAGGGCCTGTTGCAGGGATGGTGGTTAGTCATATATAGAAAACGTCATCCATGGTTACATACCTGCAGGTCGAAATCAAAGAAGCACAGCGAGGCGACATCCTGACCGAATCGTCCCATCCACGGCATGGCCTGGATTCCATGTTCTGGTCCAGTCACTTCCTGAGCCTGAATCATCCGTTGAGCCAGCCTCTTTGCTTTCTCATGAATTGGCTCCAGTTCAAACCGCTTCTGGATACCGGGCTTCATGATGGACGTGAATACTCCCCAGCTGTGATTGCTTGTGTTGATAATGTTGTCGCCTGAAAAGATACCAAGAACGCCACCAGGAGCCCGGCGGTTGATGCCAATCTTGGGGTATGTGTCGCCGTCACGGAGCAGATCGGTGAGATATTCTGGGTGCGCGACAAGCACACACCACTTGCCAGTAAACCACATCGCAACCGCTCCGTGTTTCTCCATTGGCTCTCGAACCCAGCGATTATAAACCTCCATATGCCCCATATTCCACCAGATTGCGCAGATATAGGCATAGATGGGAATCTGAGGGATGTCGCGGGGGATCGTGCTGGGGACGCGCAAATACCACCACAGCAGGGCGGCTGTGGCGATAGCCATCCAGCCACTAAGGGGCAGAAAGTCCATAATGGTTGCCTTGATTGGATCTAGTTGGCACTGTTAGTGAGCAAGTTGATATAATGATGAAAGGAAAATGGCAACTGACCAGTGGCTGTAAATTACGATTGGACTCCTTTCACACGCAATAGCCTGGAAGAGATATAGCACGACTAAAGAAGAAGAGAAAATAAGTGTTCCTTAGAAAAAGGGAGGATGGGTATCTTTCGAGAGCTATTCTAGTCATGTCATCATAGCTCCTGTGTAGTCTGAACGGTAATGACTCTACCACGTACGGAACCATAGCCAAAGCAGGGTCAACATGTCACCACATCAACGACCATTAGCATATACTCTCGAGGGTGGATATATGCACAGTATGGTTCTTTGAAATGTCTGCGAACTTTAATCTCCGATATGCTTTGTAGACCGTTAGACCTTTAGACCTTTAGACTGTCAGACCCAGCATCTAGGTCTTGATACAGGGTTGATAAACGTCAGTAAGCACGCTATACCAAGGAATCCATACATAGTCAAGGCTCCACCGAGATGATCCCAATAGCATGCTACATGCGTCATTACTTTAGACCAGTCTATACGTCACTGCTGTATCGAACAGGATAAGATACCTACTCTGACATGGCAGCAGTCCCTCTGGGGATATCCGGTGTCAAGGCCATTATATTTCAACATTTTTCTTGCGATCAGATCTTCGCATGTCTGTCCAATACTTTCTTCGTATTGTGCCTACAGAGTCTGCCCCTGAGCTAACGAATGGTGACTACTAGTAACTATATTGGTACATCCTCTACACAATTTTCGAAATGCATCTAGATGGCGTGGCTCCTGAGCAGCGGGATGTGATCCGTAAGGTCGCTCCAGCTGTCTCTGATGAGCCGTCCTTTGCTCCTTTTGAGATAGGTGACATGAAGGAGAAGGTAGACGATATCAATGTCTCTGTCGGTAGGTTTGCCTCAAATATATAAACGTTGATTGCTAACTTCATCAGAGGAACTGGACAAGTCTCTTCCCTTCATGGTAATGGCCATGAACATCATGAAGGTCCTTCAAAGCTATAGTGTCGACTGCAAGGGCACAGGCACAGTCTGGGAAGACGTGAAGGCATCTCTGCCGACAATAATGGCATTCATCGAAAAGCAAGAGCCGATTCTGATGGTTCTTCCTGCCTTCCCTTTCAAGTCTCCTAACTCTCAGGATAAGGCACTTGGTATTCTCCCAGATCTTGGGGAGGAAATAGCTCTGAATCACCTCAATGGCCTTTGCCAGAATATTGCCCGTGTTTATGAGCCCGGTGCACAGGTGCATATCACCTCGGATGGCTTAGTTTACAATGGTATGCTATCCTTGCTTATACTTATGTCTCAGTTTAACTAGTTTTAGATATCCTCGGTGTTCCCGACGAGGTCGTTTGGGATTATGGCGAAGCACTGCGCCAAATCGCCGTCGACCAGGGCCTCCATCATCTCCGTTTCATCAGACTCGCCCATTTACTCGAACACGACACATTCCCACATAATGATCCTGTATCCGCAAAGGCTTTCTATATGGCACACGCGCCATGCTTTCGCAGAGAACTCATGCAGCGCTTTGGCGACCCTACCTTCTGTCCCCGTACTGCCATCAAGGCCGACATGGATGTGTGCTTGACGTACCGCGGATACATCAAATTCCTAACCAAGGATCTGGCGCATAAGATCGTCTCCAAAAGTAAGCGATCCAAGGATGAACAGATTACCCAGATCGCACGAAGCATGATTGTCCGTGGCCAGGTGTTTGCAGCAGCCATTCGGGCTCAGCGGGGAAATTACGTCCGTCTTTCCATCCATCAGTCGACGAACAGCCGCAAGCTGTCTATTCCGTTGATTCCGCAGGGCCAAGGGACTATTGGTCATACGCCGTGGCATTCGTGTATTGCGGTTGGTGTGGATGGTTCCTATCGTGCTACGCATGTCGACCAAGTGCGAGCTACGCACGATCTGGTCTATAAGAATGGCCGCCCGTACTGTTATCGAGAACGTTCTGAGGTGTTTGACTGGAGTGGGGATGGGCTGCAGGTTGAGTTCGAGCATCTTTATCCGTGTGGACTCATCATTCGCCCTGTTGGAGGCGAGAAACCATCGATTCTAACCATCCCGATGCGCAAGGTCCGGCAGCTATCCTCCAACATGTCGCCTGTTATCTGTCGAGGCTTCACAGATACAGATAACGAAAAGCTATTCATCGACAAAGCCGCAGACCTAGGAGAGGTGGCCGCCTGGAGCCAAGACATCATCGTCAAGGTGAAAGACAGCAAGCGGCAGGACAAGAAGAACAACAACGTCAAATCCAACGAAGCCATGCCAATGCACTACGACGGCATGTTCCGGTTCGACGAAAGGACCGATCCCATCACAGGCGAGAAATCGCGTGTCCAGAATACCCCACGCTATCAATTCTTCACCTGTCAGGCAGCGGCTGCTAAAGATGACTGCCACACATTGTTCGCGAGCTCCCGGCTCTTCTTCCGCTATCTGCCTCTCCCATGGTCGACTGAGCGTCTGCAAAAGGCGACCTGGAGTATGGAAAATGATGGCTTCTGGGATGCTAAAGTATACAATCTTCCGTTGGTCATCACGCATCCAGAGTCTGGTCTTCCATGCCTGCGCTGGCACCAACCCTGGGATGCAAGCAAGACGAAATTCAGCACGTGCGAGGTGAAGATCGACAATGATGATGCCAGTCTTATCTCGCAGATCGACGATCTCACTTATGATTACCGTGTTTGTCGGCGCTTTTCGTGGGAGGTTGGCGATGTGCTGGTCAATGATAACCTGTCTATGCTTCATACGCGGACTGGATATTCGAGTGATTGTGATCGCGAGCTTTGGCGTATTCACTGTGATTGAATACTTTGGCTCCATGGAGATGTCTAAGTTTATAGGGGCAGTAACATTATTTAATAATTAACAATAACAAGTAATGGCAGCGATGGAAGTCATATGGAACGCCTAATTGCCTCACCAACGCGCATATACTTCTATCAACAACCTGTCATTACTCTACTTAGTACAAATTCAATAGTTTTACTTAATACAGGTAGCCTCATGTGTTGACCACTTCCTGTTCATTGACTAACCACAGTAAAACCCCTGCTACACAGCCTCCCTACCTTATTTAAACCCCCTCATCCAGATATACCCCGCAACCATATCAACCATCATGAATCCTGTTAACGGGTTTATCTTGCGCCTCCCCGATGAGTTTCTAGTGGTTATTCTCGAGACCGCATCAGAGCATGACCCCCAACGCCCAGATGACCGTATTAGATATAGCTACGACTCATGCAAGAGTCTGGCTTTCGTGTGCCATCGTTTCAACCGCATTGTCGCCCCGTTTCTCTACCACACGATCAATTTCAATGTGTCCGCTCCATTGAGAACTGTACACACTACCTTGCAAAGAAACGAAAGTCTTAAACAGTATTGTGGTGCTGTGTTGATTTCTATAGACGACCAAAACAAAGCAACCTGGTATGTATTTTCTCGCCCGATGGAACTCGCTATGGATATCGTGTCGTGGTTACCTTAAACTCAACATCTAGATCTCCATGGCGGGTTCACCGTCGTCTTCAAAGATGAGAGCCATACAAAGGCAACGTGGGAATTACTCCGACATGCCTCGAACTATATGACCGAGCTACGTCGTCTTGACCTTCATCGGAATAATTTGGGAGTCCACTTATCTGATCTTATGGAGGTTGATATACTTTCGTTGGAGGAGCTGAATATAAGTGGGATGTCGAGTAGCTCATACAATAGAATCCCAATTCCTGCGAGTTACCCGGAGAATGTAGTGATACCCATCAACAAGGTATGATCACTAGCATCTATAAGGGCATAATTGACAATATCAGCGGCGAACAGCCTCATTCCGCAAACTGCATCTATCCCACTTTCAGGCTATCCCCACAGCAACATCCGAGATAATCAACTGGTCCAAACATCTCACCCACTTCAAGCTAAGCTTCTTCATGAGCGTATATCCCCTGTACCTCCAAGACTTGAACTCATGCCTCCACCACCACCACCAATACACCCTACGAAGTATTGATATCGGCTATTTGAGCGACGAACGCCGCCCACGCTTCTACGCTGTTGACTCCCCCAACCTCGAGGAACTCACTCTGTCGCGCTGGCTGATGCCCGAGAAAGGCCTGCAATTCACATCAGCAGATGCGGATGCTCTCCTCGGGCCTAAGCTGCGTACTTTTCATTTGACTTTACGCTACTCGATTGGCATCCTGAGAGATGGAACGATGTCGGGGAGCAGGAGGAGCAGTGGTTGAGGGGACTGGCGAGGGCTGCAATTGCGAGAAAAGCGGCGCTGAGGAGGATTCGGGTTACGTTTACGCCTCAGTCGCGGTGTTTATGGGACAGGTCGTTTCCGTGGGATAGGCTGGATAAAGTGCGTGATGTAGTTGCGTCGGATGGAGTGGTGTTGGAGTATAATCAGCCGACTATTAGTAGAGGAGATGTTGACTGGGGTATGCCCATCCAGATGAAGATCAATATGTTTAGAATGATATAGGTAGGCTATCTATTGACTATTTATACTGTATCAAGCCTCACTTGGGGTCGACAGATTCTGATGCTCCTCCTTTCTCTGCACTGCTCCGAACCGAAGATTGCCAACATCAAACACCTAATAAGTCAGTCACCACTTTACTTTGAAGCTATCATATAAACTCACCGCATAGATACCCTTGAGGAACGTATCCCCCAGAATATCCATCGACATACTTCCTCGACTCTGGATGCCGCCGTAGAAGTACCCCGATTTGGCCTCGACGAAACCCAAGTCTTCCTTTTGCACGGTGAACTGCTTGTCGCCCACAGCAAATGTCACAGTAGGCAGCTTGTCAACAGTCGTGTTTGATGGATAAATGTATCCTTGGCTGTCGTTGTCGTAGGATGCCCCCGGAATGGCATCATAGATTGCCTGGCATGTCTCATCATCAACCAGTGCCAGTGTCGTTCCGGTATCAGCGATCGCCTTATTTCCAGCGCGAGAGATCGACTTTCCATTGATGGTTGCCGAAGCCGAATCGAACATCCAGAATCCCTGGCTGTTGTCAACGGGCGTATAGTGTACCTCCTCCTCACCAGCTGCCTTGACTGTATCCTGGTCAATATATCCAAACGTATAGAACGACTCTCCCTTATCCGGCTCATTCGCATCTTTCCACGACCCCAGTTTTGCCGTGAACAGCGCCGTCGACTTGGGAATGTCCGACTGGGCAATCATGCTCTCTACGGGCGTCTTGACGGCAAGTGGCTTGACCGTGTTGATGTTGCTGAATGCAAGACCGAGCAGACCGTCCCCAGCGCCTTGTGCAAATGCGGATGACATCTTGTTGGCTAGTTCGACTGCTTGGTCTTTGATAGCGACGCCACCGATGTTGACGATGTCGTTGCCTACATCTCCAGATGCAGACGACCCATCGCCATAGGAAATCTCCCATGTCGAGCCGTCCTTTTTGCTAAACGTGCTCGACTTGGATGGATCAAAGACCTTGCCATCTTTGTGTTGGGATGAAACGTCCGACGGCAATTCCGTCGACCAGACCTACTTCGTCAATACCCATCACCATGTTGAGAACGCAAGTCACTCACCCATAAATCAGCCGACCCAGTATCAAAATCCAAGTTCAACTTCTGTGCGGGAGTACCAATGTCCACTTCAGCCAGGTACATGGCATCATTCTGCACATCGTCCGCCTCGACTTCGCCTGTTTTGCCGCTTTCTGCACTTTTCTTGCGCAGGGAATGGAGGATATGGGCTTTTCCGCCCACTGCCTTCTCGGTATACGGACGGCCTGTCTGCTGTAAAGCACTGCCGAGGTAATAGGGACCTTCCTTGGTGGGATTAAAGCGATACTTGCGCATCAACTGGACGTAGGACTTTGTGCCAGACTTTTTGTAGTGCTGGTTGGGGGTGATCTTGATTTTGGTAGCCATGGTCAATTGCTGATGGTTGAATTGTTTGATGCTACAGATGGTAGACGAAATAAGAGAATTTTAAATACTTCAGTTTCTATGGGCACATCATGCCATAGTATCTACCCCTCTTCTATCATGATGATCTGTTACGTGGTATGAGACGATCATTGTCTCAGGTAATGGCTTAAAGTGGCGGGAGATCTGCAGGATGATGTGTTGTATCTGCAGCTACGCAAGCTATCCAGATGCATGATAAGACCATATCCAACAGAATTATCAGAGCTTATCAGGTCTAGATTAAAATCTCGTGATGGTGAAATCATCTTGCATCGAGCTGTATCATATTTCCCCACTCATTGTGGCAATTATAATATCACCAGACAATATACATGATACATCTGC
The DNA here is from genome assembly GCF_001890725.1 of Aspergillus wentii DTO 134E9. Taxonomy (NCBI): domain Eukaryota; kingdom Fungi; phylum Ascomycota; class Eurotiomycetes; order Eurotiales; family Aspergillaceae; genus Aspergillus; species Aspergillus wentii. Next base: position 461,952 of record NW_024467839.1, read on the forward strand.
ATTGATAATAGTTACGACTGTTCAATTCGATATGTCAAAATGATGTATGTTCTATATGACACTATTTCTAATTCTTATCCTGTTTCTCTGAACTAGTAATATCAAACAACCAATTGTCTAATCAACCCGATAAAATCAACAAACGCATCAATCGTAAGATCCGGCTCCAGCTTCTCACAAACAGCCTTATTCCCCTGTCCATACGAACACCAACAAACTTGACTCCCAATGTTCCGCGCAAACTGGATATCCGCAACGGTATCCCCAACCATCAACACATCCTTCCCCTCAACACTATATCCCCCGCCATACACCTTCTTCATGGCAGGCTGAAGAACATTGATAAAACTGGCTGTGCTGGGCTTCTGCTCAGCCCCAGGAACATTATCACCCACGATAAGTGCTTCCGGGAAGTACTTCAACAGATCGACTCGCTCCAGCGCCACCTTGACAGCCGTAACATCCTTGTTACTGATAATCGCCATTGGGATTCCCTGCGCCTGCATGAATTGCAGCACGTCTTCGGCACCAGGGTACGCCGTTGATCGGGTGGCGCTGGTTTCAGCGTAGATTTGACGGTATTTCGTCACCCACTCATTCATGTCAAATGAGGCATTTTCAGGATGGAGCGACGTGAGAGTTAGACGCAAATCTGAGCCGGAGGAAATTAGGCGATGGATTTCGCTTTCTGGTGGCTGGTGGGTGGATAGCGTGGTGAATGTCTGGCTGATGGCATGTGTGATTGCATCGTGCGAGTCAAAGATTGTTCCGTCAAAGTCGAAGATGGCGAGTTTGAACATTTTTTTCGTTGTATAGAATGAATAATAATGAGCGGTTGAGAGGTGAAATGGATTGAAATGACTCACGATATTTATCAGACGGAAAAGTCCTGCCGCGGTGATCAGCAAGCCAATCATATCTGTCAGATATTCCCCGTGCGGGGCATTTTTTATGGCATTGTTGGGTGAGATGAATTTGTAGCCATATAGATATACTAGAGCATGCAATATTATGGGGATATACAGTACTATGTTCGTGAACTTGTCTCGCTTAGCCAATAGAAACTGCGCATTCAAAGTATCCATGGCTCTTAAGATTATTTAAAATGCCCCAACATATCCCCTCTATACAGTAGATCACCCGACAGAATGGGATTAGGATTAGACCATTGCATATTCGACAGAGCTATTGATGAGTATGCATGGCTGAATGTCGCATCCCACGCCCAGCTGCTCCCTGAGACTTGCTTTTTCTTTTTTTTCTCTCTTGAATTTTGATTCAACTCAACTAAAAGCATAGGATAGGTAGCTAGGTAGCTGGTAGACAGAGTGAAATTTGGATACAAAAGCGGTATCGCGCTTTGTATTTGGTCAATATTCATTGAATGCCATACTTAGCGTGGCACACAAGGCAAGGCAACTCGATAAGTTCCAAGTCAGGTTCCAAGCTTCCTCAATACTCGCAAACAGGCCCCGGAGGATCTAGAAACCCAAACACTAGCCGAATACCTGGGCTAAGTTATTATAAGGGACAGTCCATCCTGCATTATATCACCTCACTAGAGGACATCAACATCCATTTCCTGCATGCTCGTGCAGAGGACATTGACACCAGACGCAGCTCCAGCTGCATCAGACTCAGTTCTCCATACTGCTTTACCGCCAATAAACGCACGGAATTCGTCCACCAGAAGGTGTCGGAAAGATCCGAAAAAGCTTCACCAGAGCAGTTCACGCAGGCAGCGACTGTCATGTCCGGGTTGAATGTGCAGCTCTGGGCTCAACAATCGATGCAGTCGAAGATATCGAATAACCATTCCGTCGCACGGACAGGCCCTTAACCCTCCTCAAAGATGCAGCCGGTCTACACTTGGCCCTACACCGAGTCCTACAAGAAACCAACCCTAAGAAGCATCCGATGCTCCAGCCGATCGAGACACTCACGCCGGAATCAGAACAACAGGACAAACACCCTATCTAACACCCTCGTCCCTCCTTCAATTGAGGCAAGTTGACTTAATATTTTGACTCAACCTCATTCAGTCGAGGCGAAAGGGTCACCTTAAAAAAACTCAACAGTGTGGTAATATTGCAGTATTACATAAATTACATCATGTAAAATGGATTTATTTCTGGTAATCAAATGTAATCAAGGTATGAAAAATACTAAAAAACCCAACTTGATCGAGTTCCAAGTTGGGTCCGAGATCTTGACCTTGCCTTGTGGGCCACGCTAGCCATGCTTTGAGGATCCGCTATATGTATATCTCATTTAGTCCAGTAAATGATTATTGAATTGAATCCTGACTTTTAGGGAACCTATATTAAACTACTATAATGATATCTACTCTTTAATATTGACCTAGCCCATTCGCCTTCGAATTTTTAGGTAGAATCACCCTTAGTAGTAGTTATTTTTAGCCTTAATTTCACAGGTTCCTATATAGTGGTAAAGTATAAGCACAAGACATACAGAGATCAACCATAGTGGAAAGAAATCTAGAATTACATCAGTATGTATTAATAGAGGCGGGGGTGGGCAAGTCCGCTGGGATGCCAAGCGCCTTGGCAAGCCTTGAACGTTTGATTCCGCTGGATTGTCAATGAGAAACAAAAATCGAAGACATCACCAATTGATCTACAGATCCCAATCTGACCTATGGTTCATGCCTTTCATTAATCAAATATAGAGATATTCTAGGCCTTCATTTATGCTCTTCTGTCTTCTGTTAGCTCCATCTTAACATGGTTCTATTCTAATAACTAGGATTCTGTGCATTCAAAGAAATAAGAGGAACCCAGACTAAATATAGAAACTAATGGCCGATCTGGTGATCTGCCACCTAGATGAATATCCGGATAACTCTTGGTATTATAATTTTCGAATTTCCGTGCCTCATGCTGCTCCTTTGCTCTAGCAGTTCAGAGGAACCACGTGCACTGCCTAGGAATGGCCCACTTCATCTTAAAGTTTATCTCAAGAACTACATTTTGCCTCACATTATAATGTCGAACCGTTCAAAGACGGGTGGTCCCATGCCCCATAAATCGAGAATACGAGGTCAATTAAGGTTACGGGAGCTTTGATGCCGTCAAAATTACGATATGATTCACATGTCTACTGAAAGCTCTGATGGATCTATACTTCCACCCTCCCCGCTTTTTTTTTTTTTTTTTTTTTTTCGTGGGATCTCCTTTTTATCTCATCCCTATCTGATTTTAAGTCCTTTCATACCAGCTTATTAATACCAGGGAAAGGGTGTCAGCTATAGATTATACTCGACCTCCATTTCTTAATTATCTCGAAAATCGATACTGATTCTAAGATTTTCATGGTTTGAATTAATTGGCGACAGAAGGTGGTAACAACTGGGTTATTAATTAATTTACATGGGAGTAGTCGTATATGAAATCAACAAAATAACAGTTAAAGAAACAAAGACAAGAAAAGAGGCATAACCCATATATAACAACAGTATTAAATATCATGAAATAAGGTTCCTACCATTGATAGGAATTATAAGAACAACTACTGGGCTCTAACCTTGCAACTTCCCTGGCACCGATGAAGAGATAGTGACAACCGAGGAATTTCCTAAGCTGACACCATCACGGCCAATAGCCTCAGCATATGCAAGTGGGTGATATGCAGGACTCGTATATGTGGTCTGAAAGCCTTGCTGGTTTACTTCAGTCAAGAAAGCAAACTGATCTGATGCCGAAGATGTGCCATAGAACCGGTACGACTGTACCTCTGTAGCGCCATTCCAACTAACCCAAAAGATCGTGGGCGAGTTGACCGTTGGTGCATGTGTCGCCAAGGCCGGCGGTTCTCGTGGCGTTCCGGTCCACTTGTGTTTAAACGCCCGATAATTATTGGCGTCTTCCTGGGTCAACTGGGCGTGATACACGAGTGTGCCATTTTCCACGTATTCGGTGATCACCGGGTTGTCGCCCCATCCGACAAACATATTTTTGGAATCGAGAAGCTGGGCATTTGCTTGGCTTTTGGAAAGCAGATTATCTGGAGGCAGGTATTGTCGGATCATGGCGGAGGAGTTGGTTGGATGGTCGATGGTGACGACCATGGCGGAAGAGGTGAGTGCCGTGCTCGCACCTTCGATGGCCGCGTTGTCGAACAGGGAAATGATGGTGGTGGTTTCGTTCTCTTCACGATAGCGAGCATCGTGCTGGTATGAGAAGTTGAAATTCTTCTGCTGGATAGAGGATTGTTTGCCACCAAGTCGCCACATCACCGCACCATCTTGGCCTGAGATCTTGTAGATGCAGCTGGTATGCCGGGCTGAGATAAGATAGTCACCTTGGGCATTTTTATCCACCGAGTTAAGATGGAAATAGTCCCAAGGCGTGGTTTCATTCAAGCCGTTACCCACCGCGATACTCTGATTCAGAGGAGTATAAGTCTCTGAAAGGGCAACATGGTCGAGCGACCTCCATTCAAAAAGGACACTCCCATCGGTGATGTTGATCTCCTGGAAGACCCCATCCATGACCCAGCCAGATCCATCAGGAATGCCGTACGCTTCCAGATTATATTGTCGCGGCTGGTAGATGGTGATCAACATTGAGTCTCCATCGACAACTTTTGATTCATGCAGATCACTTTCTGTAAGCCCGTTGCCGCTCTGGACACTCGTTTGGAGTTCATAGTTGGAGTCCAAAATAAAGGTTTTGCCTAGAGCATAGCTAATGGCCGCAATCCCCTGGAAATAACAGAGATGGTCTTCGTCGCGATAGTTGCAAACATGAAGATTATGCGTGATGTTGGGCGTTGGACTAGTAACTCCACTCCAAACCAGGTTCTGTGCTGTGCATTAGCATTGACCTGATCTTTCTCCACTCTTTCCTTCGTTTCCTTCTTCGTTTATTCGGGGTTAAGAGTCATGTCAAACGCACCCCGCTAGTGTCGAAGATGAAAGGACCAGGCTTGTCTATGAAAAATGGAGCAAGGAAGATGTAGCCTTTGCTTGTAAGTGCATCATTGTTGACATTGATGTTCAATATGGGGGCATGGATATCCGGTCTCTGTGTGTATATGGTATTAGTATACATCTGACTACCCGGTTCTGTACGGAATGGTACTAACTGATTGAAATGATGTCCAATTAGCAGTCTCCGCTATTCCCAAGCCACTTAGGAAAATAACAGCGAGAAGAATCTCCGATATATAATACCAGAGCTGGCTTTGGTTGATTATGAACATGATTGATTTTCTGGCAGGTCAAAGGGGGGAAAAGAAAGAAATGTTATAAATACCTAGGGGCACGAGAAAATCAAAAGACATTTTGTGGTCTTATTTGAAGACCTGCTATGGTAGGACATAAGAAACAAATCAACTAGTTTCCTTGGAGCATTACGTTACGTCAAGACTTTGGAACGGAACCATCAAAGTCAGATGAAAGGAAGATTTAAGTCTAGACTTCCAAGTTTGCGGGGACTGGAGTAGCTTATTTTTGTTGGTAAACTTTAATTCCCGATCAGTTTCCTTTTGTAGCCTAGACCTGTCATATGAACCTGATCGGCTGAATTAACAGCAGTTCGTGTTGTTTCCTAACCCGGATGATGTCACCAGATTGATTTCCGCATCCGGCCTTACTCCCAAACTCTATTACATGACACTTAGATATGTTTTAGATGGCATTCAATAGCAATTTGCTGTTTTTGTGAGTCTATTACAACCGAGATTGGTAAAAACTGGTAAAAGCTGGCTTTCTTAACTTTCCTAACATTCGTCACTACTGTAAAGTGAAAAAATAATAATCTTTCCTTATTTAAGGAGCGGGACAGCAAGTCCTGGTCTTTTGACTCGGGCTGGGCTCTTCCTCATACATGATTTTGAATATATGCATACTTATGCATACTACTGTTACCTCCATGCCTGCAATCAGTTCAAACCAGCATGTCCAACATCCGCAACGGGTAATGTTAATCACATACCCTCGGACAGCATCAAACCTGTTGATCAAAATGCTATCCTTGGAGGATCAGAAAAATGTGCTGTCGAACAGAATGGGCGGGTATTTCTTTTGGGATGCCTACATGAAGGGGCGTAGAAATGGGCACATCTACAAGCCAATTGCACATTGGACGGCGGATGATATTGAGGAAACGCGGCAACTGTTTCAGCAATGCGTTGATAACCTGGAAGACATGTCCCAAGCTGCCGAGGCCCAAGACAAGGTGTTATTTGGGAAAGAACATGTTTCCTGGTTTGCCAACCCGGCAGTGACCAGTGGCCATCTATTTGATGATGATGATGGGAGTGAGGACCAATACGCTATGCCATTTTGTCTTGACTTCCCAGAGAGATACGGCTCTGCGTCGGCGTTTTCCCCTGAGAACCCAACGGTCCTTCCGGATGAGTATCTCAAATCGTGGACGCAGACCTTTCTTATCAGACATCCTGCCCTGGCGTTTCCATCCTTCTATCGCGCAATGAATAGTCTGCATGATGAAGGATGTGCTGATCCCCACGAATTAATCCCACTGATGAAACTTTCCTCAACCCTGTGGTGGACCCGGCAACTCTATGAATGGTGCTGCAAGAATAGCGCAAACACATTGACAGGCCATGGCAGCGAGCGTGAGAGGCTCCCGATTGTCTTGGATGCGGAAGATATCATCCACAGCCCATCTGTCCTTCTTCGATACTGCGAGCTGGTTGGCTTGGATCCTGGCAAAGTCAAGTTTCAATGGAACAATCAGACGAAACAGTCAAATGTTATCGAGGCGGTGATGAAAGCGACTCTGGACCATTCGTCCGGGCTGCTGCCCGAGAAAACCCCCGCGATAATTGATATCTCCGCGGAGGCAGACACATGGATCGATGAGTTCGGAGAGGAGGTGGGGAAACTCATCGAGAAACTGGTTCGCGATGCAATGCCGGATTATGAGTTTCTACGGGAGAGGAGGTTGAAAGTGGCGCATAAGTGAAATCAGCTTTACTCCTTCCTGGCCATGTCTCATCAGTCGCCTGCTTCTTCTTTTTCTTTTTTGGACACTTTAATCGATTTAATTTTCTTTCACCTCTAGACTGATAGTCCTTCTGTTCTGAGTGGCCATCGCCCAGTGAGGTCTGGACCCATCCATTCAGTCCATATCACAATTATTTCGTAGACTAGCCGTAATTATAGAAATGCAAGCTGCCATAGCTTGGCCTTACTGACTTTTTCGGGACAAATTCTATCATAACTCGCAAAAGCGTTCAAAAATGGTGATGCCCAGATACTTAGTTTTAGTTGGACCAGATCCCCGGATCTAGAACCCATGCACGGTCCACGAGGTCGAGATCCTTTTTGAACTCATTAAATGAGGTCTCCTCTCTCTGCGATTGGTTCTAAAGACGGAATGAACTGTCTAAAGCTGGCAGTTCGATTGAAAATAAACAATCCAGTGACCTTAAAACATACTATCACAGATAGAAGATGTCATATTTACATAGTTTGGTCGAACCCGGCCAATCATTGGGTCACTGTTTCGGAACCACTCTGAAGAGTAGATACTCAAGACCAGGAGGAACCTTAGTAGGTTCATGGGAGAACAATAGCAATATGAATTTTGAATGTCTTTGCCACAAACCAAGGAACCGTGGATTTTAATAAAGCGATCCATTCTTGGTTCAAATCAGAATCAGCATACCTATCAATAATATGGAATTGCCAAGGAGCAAAACAGAAGAAAGAATCAAAAGCCAGAGAGAGAGGGGGGGAGAAAAGAAATTGAAGGGTCTGGTGATCTCCAGATCTACAGAGCGTCCAGACTTGCCTGGTCTCTCGAAATAATACAGCAATGACCCTTTCATTATGTCTAGACTTGACAGGATGGCTTTAATTGTTGGAACGAGATGGTGTACATCGCCACTTGGATGCATCTATTTAAGAGTCTGAAATGTCCGGGGTTAATCGTGGTTTCATCTTCAGATCAAATCTCACAATTTGCAGAAACCCACAAGACCGTTTTTCCCCAAAAGCCTTTTCTTTTCATTCAAGCACTATGAAGTCACCCCTCTACATCCTCACTGCCTTGTTGCCCATCGCGGCTATCGCTTTGCCAAATCCCGACACTGGCGGTGATGGCGGCGATGAGCTCGATGCTCCTCTTGAAGAGAGAGGCTTTGAGGAGAGAGATCTTGAGGAAAGAGACAGATGCCGTTTCAGAAAATCAGGCTCCTATTGGAAATACCCTTGTTTCTCAAGTGAACGCATTGGTTCCTTTAGAAGTGGTGATCGTGTAGACTTCTTCTGCAAGTATAAGTAAGTTTGCATATTATGGTGTGGATGAGTAGTGGATACTTACTACTTCAACTAGGGATTGGTACAGGACCAGCAGAGGATGGGTGACCAGGGATTCCAAGCCAAACAATTGCAGAGGTATGTGGAACTCTACGATGCTAAACATGGGGTAACGCAAATCTAATAATACGATTTGCAGAAAACGACAGATGTTGAAGTGGATGAGTGCGAACCTCGCAAAGGCTGAGCTCAGGTTGTGGTCTATTCTCCTTTCGTCCTTTCCTATTATCAACTCAAGTTAATCTTCTCTGTTTGCTGGAAAGAAAAAATAATAATTATTAACTCTCTCACAAGGAGAGACAACCCTTCTCATTCCTTTACAATTGCTTGTTTTTCTTTTTAGCTTATTACTACTATGTATGCGAGTGCTTGAACAGAAAATCCCAAAAAAACTGGCTAGGTTTAGTCACCATATTTTGTATTTTCTTATATAATTATTGTCAATAAAAAAGAATTTAGGCGTAGCACTGTTGGGTGGTCTGAAGGAATTTCTTTGAAGATAGAAATAAGAGCCTTGAAAAAAATGATAAGTAAAAATACTGAACTGAAGAAATATTTGTAGTAAAGTACCTATAAATTCCTGCTTCTACTAGTTGGATTATTTTACGATAAGTATTCTGTGTATACATACCATCTTCGAACTTCATTTAGTCAAGTCCCGAGACTGTCATCCAATCAGCTCGTATAGCTCAGTTGGTAGAGCGCATGACTAGTAATCATGAGGTCCGCGGTTCAAATCCGCGTGTGAGCACTTTTTTTTTGCCTTATCTATCTGGCGACACTCTAGAAAACAGTGACAATAAGAGTTAGTTTTTTTTTTGACTAGAGAAAACGTGGATAATCAAGCTGTAAGCCAGCCATCATTCGCTTCCATAATATAACTATACTGACCTTCCTATTGAACATTTCATCTATTTGTAATTTAATTTGAGTAACAGAGATAGACATATTGTTTACTTGTTGCTTCTTTCCGCACATGGTATATGTATACTTGTGATACAAAAGAGAATATAAATTCGGCCTCCTGCGGCAGCTGCCTGGGTCCCATGGTGCGGAACTGCCAGGGCTTCAACTCAGACCATTCCTGCGACTCGGTATCGAATACTTCCGACTTATTGAACACGCCCGTCCTGGTGGTCGGGTATCCTTCACCCCAGAGCCATAGAATTTGGTTCCCACAGCGGCACCGCTGAGACCGGCATTCAAACCCAGTCCGGTCATCAAGGCTTTAGCTTGATTATCTATAAAACTGGATTTCAATCCATGATACAAGGGCTGACCAACTTGAAAATCACCGGCAGGCACGGTCTGCCCTTGAAGGATGCATGGAAGAACGGATCCAGCTCATACCTCGGCATGACCGTCCACGGCTTCCCCAACATGGTTTACATGTTCGATTTTCAAGGACCAACAGTCAGAGCCAACGTCCCTAAAACCATCAAGTGTCAGGCACAGTGGCTCGTATCGACCCTCACTGAGCTCCGCGATAGGAATATATACCAGTTTGAACCGACTGCCACGGCTATCCCGCAGTGGAACTCGATGATGACTGGGTCTTGGGGTAAGACACCAAATCCGCAATTTACGACATGGGAATCTGCCAGGAGCAGTGTCACAGAGCCGCTTTGGTATGTTACTATTGCTATTGAATAAGGGCCTGTTACTAATTGATGACTCAACAGGGTCAAAGGGATTCCAGAGTACAAGCATGCTCTCAACCAATGCCTAGCTCCTGATTTTCCAGGTTTTCAGTCTCCCATATACCGAGGAATATCCGAAGAAGCCAATATGGAAGAAGTCTTTCATAGAAGCTGCATTGTTTTTCGTAATCACCCTCATTGCTTTTCACACAACAGTAGGTAGGCTTCCTCCAACTTTCTTGGTTTCAAAGGCTTTTTAAGTGCTACCTATTTATGGAGGCTAGATTGCTAAGACATTCTTTAGTCAACATTTGAATCAAAGGAACTAGGCTATCTGAAATTTGGGTAGTAAAAGCCCTGAGTAGGTCACCTTTAGCCATCCTATATGCCAGTGGGATGTAACACATTGTAGTATACTACGTCTTCTTGATATTCAGAATATTGACCATCATGTATACCGTTAGGTGAGGGGATCTGGGAGGAACTGTAAGCGGGTGCAAGCAATCCATACCTAATGTCTGAAAGGATTCTGTCACAGCATGATGATGCACGATGTGTGACGAAGCAAAGATTATATACTGACACTAAATATAGGGCCAGATAACTCAGCTTGTCCTGGCGTGAGCAGTTACAGCCCTATCTAACTACATACTCTCAGGGAGATAAAGAGCATGGAAGTTAATTCCTATTATGGAGAAAGGCAGCACCATGATCATATATAATTACTTGATTGTTGACGGAAGCTCAAAATAACACTGCATATGAAATGATTGAGGGCCTAACCATACCGAATAAATATATCAGTCACCACCATCTAACACACAAGATGCAACTACCGCACGACATCATTCCTAACAACACTCACACTGTCTTGTTTGACAGCAGCGCAATCCGCTGTCGCACTGCTCATCCTAGGGTCATTAGTAAAAGTAGACAACTAACAGACTGACAGAAAACAAAAGCACATGCCAAACAGGCAGAAATACACTGTCGAACAAGTAAGGGAGAATTGTCGCGCTCATGGACAGGCGAAGCCATCACAAGAGAGGCAAAGGCGGCCATGAGGACGTATTGAGGCTTCATATTTGCGGATGAACAGAATTTCAATGCAGAGCTAGGTAGATGTAGAGTTGAATGTCGATGATATTCTGGTCTTAGAACTCGGCTCAGCAAAGGCCTTTTATAGTTGTGAACTGGGTCCTGGAGGTGGAACTATCACTTGGACATTCGAGTCGAGGCCCGCTGATGTGAGCCATGGAAATCCGAACATTCCTGGAAGTATAGCAAACAGAAATCCATAGGAACTAGGGTAGTCGATGTTACACAGTGCTGATGCCAAGCTTCGTATACGCTGTGACTGTAGCTTGGCAGCCTCTCGATTTCTTTACACTTGGTTGAGGCTTATCGATATATCAAGATATGGGCAGGATAACCACCCAGACGGTGATCTCCCATACATTATGGAAAGCGATTCTCGGACTGGCGTCCTAGAATACTAGTCTTTTCTGGAAACGTAGCGGTATCTATCTTAATAGAACGCTCCCTAGTTTAGAGGCTGTGACATATAGCAGGATTTTATATAGTTTCTCTAACCACTACCCCCTGGCTAGACTGCATCCTACCCTAACTGACTGTCCTAGCGTGTGCCTACCCTAGTAGGGATAACACTCTCAAAACAGCATTCAGTTTAAGGCGGATTTAAGAATTAGCTGAGCTATAATTGGCTTCTCTGCGGTAAACACTTAGGTAAATGGCTCTAGTCTGAGCTCTTACACCTTTATTCCTTTTGATTTTCTTTCTCCACGGATCCTGCAGACGATTATTAGTTTGAACACATTAGATCATCTGGGTATCATGACCTGTAGGACTGGTCAACTCTGGGTTTATTATTCTATGCCGCTTTATGTATGCAAGTATTAGAAGCGCTATATGTACACGAAAAAAGGAAAAAAGTATATCCACCCTAATACCCCCTAGTGGTACGTAACAGTCACCTGGTGATTCACATAAATATCCGCCTGTCCAGGCCTCTGCCCCTCACGGAGGATATTCTTCTGACTCTCCCTATCACTCGACTGGCTGCTCCTATTATCCTTCGAGTCCGAGGCCTCTGCCACGGTGTCGTTGAATCCCTTACTGGCCCGGATACCAGTCTGAGTCTGCCCATGCCCGCCCAATTCCATATCGTCCGCAGAGGCAAGCATGGTCGGGTTCGTACGTCGCGAATTGAGGAATCCGTGGGATCGTGAACCGCCTGTGTATCCATTGCTGTATCCGTTTCCGTTGCCATTGCTCGAGCCGGTTCGGTCCCAGAGAATGCGGAAGAGAGGACGGAGGGTTGAGACGTTGCCGACGATCATGCCGATGGCGTTCTCGGCAAACCCCCAGATGACGACGTTGGCGACGCCGAAGAGGAAATCGGTTTGGTTGGTTAGGTTGACGGTGTATTTGAGACGGACGCATGCGGACAATGAGGCGCTGTGGTTGAGAGAGACTGTTAGTTGCTATTATGGGGCATCAAAGGGGCAGAAAGCATACAAGATGCCCAAGCTCATCAGACAGATGATGGAGATCTTCGTATTGCGGTTCAGCTGGACTTTCCAGACCAGCGGAATAGGCCTATCCTGCATATTAGCTCCGACTCGGGTTGAGAATGATGGATGGATTTACGCACATGAAAGCTGTGATCCAGTCTGTGACAATGTTGACAGCAGTACACGCATAGTAGACATCTGCCAGCACATAGGCTGGTTTACAGCTGCCTCCCACACTCGAATCCCAGGCAGCACTGTGACGATTAGTAAAGGATATGTTGAGTATGCAGTGATGTCTTACGCAATGGGTATGCAGTTTGTGAGGATAAAGATCAAGGCTATAAAGTTCATGACCACAAATATGGCCATGACCGCATATTGGATATAGATATACAGCTTGCGCCCTTCAGCAACCCGAATCAACATAAAGCTAATGCTCATTTTAATTGGGATGATAGCCGCGCAATAGCCGACTTCGAAGATAAGGAAGAACTGGATCCAACCAATGAGCGATGGGGTAAACACAAGTCTATGGTGCAATGCATACCTTCTGTCCCGATGCGAGATATTTCTGGTTCCCATCCTGTTGCAGCCTCCAATTGTGAACCCCGATTCCATTGAAAGCACCCCCGAGACAGCCGGCAATGAGGACGGCAAAAGGCGCCTATCCAGAATCCATGGTTAGTCGAGGTGCGTCGTAACTGTTAAGCTTAAATCAGAACACCAACCAATGCTGCCGTCATGATCCAGTCTTCCGTGCCCCATGACTTCCGGCTCACCCGGCAATAGACTCGTAAACCATAAGTGATAAAGGCGATGGCAGTCAGCATAATAACGCTGCCAGCCACTGAATGTGCATCATCCGCGTAGATGGCCATGTTGCCCGTGTGCAGAGCAGCCCTGCTGGTTGAGCATTGAACAAGCCGAGAGATTTTCACAATCCCTTTTCTGCGGGGAGGGCGAAAAGAAAAGGGCGATGGGCTGGTGCTAGCATCAAAAGGGAGGAATTCGAGATCCAGAATTCCAGACAAAACCCACTCCCACGCACTCGGTAATTGTTTTTCCTGTCCAGTGAAAATCGAGTTCAGTGCAGTATTCCCGGTCCATCGGATCGGCAGCTGGCCAATCACGTCGTTCCGTTGGGTTTCCTCCCCGGCTATTCGTCCTCCGTCGGTTCTTCTAGTCGGCTGATTCAGTCCGCATGGGCTCCGCTACGGAAATTAGAGGTTTCGACTGACTCGCACTCATCGAGCCGGTCACGACGATCGCTCAATTGGCTTCGCGTGACTTGGTTCTGCCAGCTCTCATAGGCCAGGAGTGTTGCTAAGCCCGAAAGATTACCGAATAATGCCACTTAACACGATGGCCACGAACAAGGGGTCAAAGAGTCAAGATACTGGGCCGCCAAGGATTTTCCAGGAGATGACAATGGCTTTTTAATAATCATTATTTATCTCACAAATAATTGGTCAGTCAACATAATGCAGTCAAAATGATGGAGCCAAAATAAGTGCGTGTTGCTGCCCGGCTTTACCCCTTTGTTTACCCCTGCCTATATGTACAGCACTATTAATATCTATAAAACTGACATGCAACGTTCATGCTCGATTTAGTAGATACTATCATATGCAAGCTGCCAATCGCAGCTAATTGATACCGATTGACACTGATTGACATTGATTGACACTCAAAGGATTCAAAGCGGAGATCGCCTCCATCTCCCCGATGAGATTATTTCCGCTGAGGTCTGGCCACAGCCGGCTTCGCTTATGCCACTATTGATGCGGACAAAGCGTCACTAATAGTGGTACTTCTTGAAACGCTAGAGTCTAGATTTATCTCGCTTAATTCTGCTGCCACAAAAGGCAATGTTATAAATAAGGCCTTCCTGGTTGCCTTAATTATATATATATATGCATGCTGTATACTTCGGCTGTTTGCCACATGGCCATTGCGAAATATACATTTATAGACATTAAAAAGCATGCAGGTGTCATCATTCAGGGTCCGGCACGCTAGGCTTTCCGATATAAGTCTTATCCAATACAAAATATATCTCAAGACATACTCCCGCAGCTTCGCAAGCTTTCCTCAGAAGTTGGACAGAGTCTTTAACAGACTCGGCTTCTCCATATATGTGAAGACTTATTTTATGAGGCTGCGGCATATAAGAAACCCGGTCGTTGGCAAGTTGTACTAGATCAGACGCCAGACCAGCAAAATGCTTCTCAACGTCTTTTACCTCGAGGGTTCTAAGCGAGCTGAGAAGCAGATCAGCCAAAGACTTAGAGCCACTTTCGTCTTTATCAGATTGAGGATCTGACTGTTTGACGAGGTTGGCATGCCGGATCGACAAGTCCTGGAGGACATGGAATTCTTTCAGCGAGCCAAACGGTGTATCGTCCCGCTGGTCCAATTCATAGCCATGGACATAGACACCATGTCGATTCCTCTCATCATATTGTGGACACCACCAAAGCCGAGGCAAAGAGTGCGGAGGGTGTCCTTGGCTGCAGGAGATTGCGGCGATATGCCGATGCGTTAAATGAGTGATCTGCTTCGGAAAAATTCATCCCTGAGCCAAAATCGACCTCAAAGTGTTCAAGATGGGTACATAGTGCAATCTATTTTTCCATCCCCGTGTGGTCCAGCACATCATACAGTCTGATTTCAGTGACGGAACTGTTCAGATTGCGGATTTCAGATAGATCCTGCGGCACACGATCGGATGGATCCTCGGGAGTACGGTATTCGGATCGTGAAAATCCTTCGACGACATCAGACGCCTCGACCTTGCGAACGGCAGGGAGGAAGAAAAACGGAAGCACAAAGTCCGAGGAAAACGGCGAGTTTGAGGAAGAGCTAATCAGTTTGACCTCGTGCATAGAGGGAAACGGGGTGCTTTGGTGGAAAAGGTCGCTCGTTTGGATGCCTTGCAGATGATTTCCTCCATGAGCTCTGGAGGCTGATAGTCCAGGCGTATACTTTGTAGGTTACCCAGGCGAATGAGTATCAGGCTCATCCAAGTACTTCCACACTACTGAAGGTGTTCTATCCACCGATCCTTGTCTATTGGCTCTTCGAATATCTCGTTCAGCAATTCCAGAGGCCAGCCAGGCACCATATCTTTGTAGGGATTTCGTCAATCCATTCTCCAATCATGAGAAGCAGGTCGTCTGGGAGGTCGTCTATCACCTTGGTCGCCTTGTTGGAGCGATCGACCAGGAGAAAATATGGAGGGGGTTCAGGCCTTTTGTGTGCTTCTTTCCGCGAACCTAAGCGTCGTGCTAGCGGCAACCGAGAGATGTGCATGACGCGGTTTCTTGATTGCCTAATTGGGCGAGGATGACCCTTCTGCAGTGTCTTAGACATAAACATGGACACAATACTATGTTAGGCAGCAGTCACATGATCTAGGCTACAGTGGCATGTGCTCGACCATATAGAACCAGGTGTTGTCCTAGAAGATCAATATACAATCATCCGGAATCAATACCCATCTATCTATACTTTTATTTCCTCCAGTATATCTTCCCCACCCTCGACGTCTACCGCTCTCAGTAAGAAGTGACAGAATCAACTCGCAAACAGCTCGGCTCGATTCAAAGCAGTTGCAATGGATGACTCGAATAAATTGAGCCGCCCGCAGCTGTTCATATACGATATCAACAAAAAGTCCAAATATTCACAATCAGCTCAATGCGGAAACCACAGTCTCTTGCAAGAATACATAGAGACTTTGCAGCAGTACCTGCAAGACGAGACTATTTATGTCATGCACTCCAGCTATAGTTTTGGGAGCGCCCATATTACCATCCGCACCACTCGCGAGGATGAGTCTGGGATGTAGACTATGCCATCCACTGTCAAGGTATGGACGAATACATAGTCAACAGCGGAAATCTACTGATTCAGTGAGCTACCGCTCCTTCTATTCTAGCTCCTTCCTGGTGGACCAGAGGGGAACACTACTATACTTATTATAACTAAGAGAAAAACAAATATTTCTAGCGCGTGGCTATAGAAATATCTCGTTATTTCATTGAATGCTTCTAGAAATATTAATGTCCAAGTTTATCCTACTGGTCTACTATATCGTAATACGGATTGTACTTGGGCTATACCCGATCACTATTATATGATATCTAGATTATATATAGATAGTTACAGTTAGAAAATGAAACCTCATGTTAATCTATGGCATTTTTGATGTAGTCATGCTAACAGAAAACAATTCCGCAGATAATGCCGCGGGCTTTGTTGATCGGCAATAAACATGCTGAAACTCCGATTCTGAAAGTCCGAATGAACTATATAACCGATACCAGAGCTCGATCTTGTACTTACTATGACCTATGGTTCAAGATGAGAACTTGTTGGTTTTCCGTCTCTATTGTGAATCTTAGCACTGGTCTTCCTGTTCTTCCTGTCGTTCCAAACATGGCCGTCGTTTCCACTATCTCCAATGATAACCCCCACCAAATCAAGGACTCCCAATGCATGTCCTGGATCCAATATCTTCTCTTCTGCACGCCCCCCGACGACCATGTATGCAACCACAATTATGCCGGCAAAGGTACAGAAGACGACCCGTACATTGTCGATTACCTACACAACGACCCGCAAGATGCCATGAATTTTTCCTATGGGCGGAAAAGGGCCATTGCCATTCTCCAGTCCCTGTCCACGTTTGTGGTGACCTTTTCCAGCTCGGTGTACGTCAGCAGCATTGGAGGCATTGAGAAGCGCTTTATCGTGTCCGGGGAGGTGGCCACGCTGGGCTTGTCGCTGTTCGTGTTAGGATTCGCCGTGGGACCGCTGATCTGGGCGCCTCTCTCAGAGATGTACGGGCGCAGGGCCATCTATGTGGTTTCGTTCATGGCGTACACGGCGTTCAGCGTGGCGGCGACCTGCTCGCCCAACATCACGGCCTTGTTGGTTCTTCGCTTCTTTGCGAGCGCGTTTGGTTCGTCGTCGATGACGAATACCGGGGGCGTCATTGCCGATATGTTCAGCAAGTCGCAGCGTGGACTGGCGACCGGGTTGTTTGTCACGGCTCCGTTTCTGGGACCTGCACTGGGTCGGTGGATGCCATTTTTACATGCTGCCTTGTACACTTGCTGATCCCTATTAACATTTAGGCCCCATTGCCGGTGGTTTTCTTGCTGAAACTCAGGACTGGCGCTGGCCCCTCGGTTTAATCGCCATCATGGGCGGCGTGGTCTGGATTATCACGACGCTGACCACTCCCGAAACATACGCGCCGTTCATTCTGCGATGTCGAGCCAAGGCCCTCTCCCGGATGACAGGAAGCGTCTATGTACCCCGGATGAATGCGGGACACCCGCCCAAGACATTCTCACAGGAGCTCTTGGTCTCTCTCACGCGCCCCTGGATCTTTCTGTTCCGCGAACCCATTGTCTTGCTGACATCGCTGTACGTCTCAATCGTCTATGGCACACTGTACATGTTCTTTGCCGGGTTCCCCATCGTCTTCCAATATACTCGAGGCTGGAGCCAGGGCATCGCCGGACTGCCGTTTGTCGGCGTGGCCATTGGCGTGTGTCTCGCCACGCTGGCGGCTGGCGTGGACAACAAACACTACGTGCGGCTGTGCGCGGAGGCCGAAGCAGGCGGAGGCACCGTCGAGCCAGAGGCCAGACTGAGCACAGCCATGGTAGGCTCTTTTGTAATTCCGACGGGCCTGTTTCTGTTTGCGTGGACGACGTATCCATCGGTGCATTGGATCGTGCCCATTATCGGCGCTGTGATCTTCTCCTGTGGTCTGGTCATGGTCTTCATCTCGCTGATGAGCTACCTCGTCGACTCTTGTAAGTTCAAATCCTCCAGAACAATCCACATGGCTCAACTGTGTCAGATACCGTGTATGCTGCCTCTGTACTGGCAGCCAACTCGGCGCTGCGGTCCTTATTCGGCACCGCGTTTCCGCTATTCACCACCCAAATGTACGAGAATCTCGGAAATCAATGGGCGAGCTCCATTCCTGCGTTTCTGGTTCTGGCATGCGTGCCTTTTCCGTTTCTATTTCACAGGTATGGTGCGCAGATACGTGCCAAATCTAAGTATTCCCTCGAAGCAGCAAAGGTGTTGGAGATGATGCGTCGTCAGCCAGACGGCGTGGTGGAAGGTGAGTCAAACGGGCCAGAGAAGAAGGCTCACCAGGCTGTTTAGTGGAGACTAGTTGTAGAGAAATGGATGAATTGCGATTTTATTTTGTAATCCAGCTGGAACACAGCATTTAGTGCTCTGGTAGGGCCAAGAAGATCTCCATCTGCTCTAATTGGTGCTCTCTGCCTGGCTGTAGTAGACAAGGAAATGCCAATGGGGGCCTAAATGCAGGGATCATCTTCCGATCGGGCTGGAACCTGAATCGCCGAAGATGACCTGTCCTGATCATCAACACGTTTACAAGGCCGCAATATCCTTCTCAGGCAGAGGCACAAAAGATGCCAAGAGAAGCCGAAAAGCGTGCCTTCAAAGCCAACAAGGCATGTGTGCCCTGCCGGGTACGCAAGATCAAATGCGATGCCACCGTGACTGGCCTTCCCTGCAGCAGCTGCACCAGTAGGGAGTGTGCCAAGGACTGTGTTCTACCGGTCCGTAAGGGTCGGACCAGGTGAGTTATTACTGACAGATGGCTTAGGTGCGTGCTAAGTTAGATGACGACACAGGAAAGTGAAACATGTTTCACCGATTCCTCGCCATGTACGAGTGTCCCCCACCCAACGGTAGTCAATCTTATCAATCTAACCAATCTCATCTTATCAATCAAAAGTCGGCTCAACCCTCCACTTCCGATCTTCTGGACGGCCAAAGATCACATCAGACGGAGCCAGATCTGCTCTACCTCAACATCCTCAATGACGCCGGCGAACAAACAGCAGAATTCAGTCGATCCTACCCTACTTCCATCAGCCTCCACCGTCCAAGCTCCGGGGACAGTTTTACTCCTCGGAACTGCTTATGGACGAAGCTACCCCACTTGGACGATGTTGACCATCAATATCTTGTCAAGAAAGGTGTCTTTGATCTACCTCCCTCGCAATACCTGTGAGACCAATCTTAGACTCTTCCATTCCTCATCTTCGTCTCTACCTCTACTTGCTGACAAAAACAATAGAGATTCCCTCATAAAGACATACTTTGACCACGTCTACCCGTTTGCTCCTGTAATCAATAGAGTCGATTTCATTCGCGGTTTTCAGTCTGGCGACTGCTCGCTGTTCCTGCTCCACGCCATATTGACGCCGGCTAGTGTCCATGCGCCAGAAGACGTACTATCTGCCTGCGGGTTTGCCAACCGTTCCGCCGCGCAAGAGTCGTTCTTCTCCAAGGCCAAGCTTCTCGACGACTTTGCCGCTGAGAACGATCCTTTGCTGATGCTACAGGGATCTATCATATTAAGCATGGTGATTCGCGATCGCCCTACCGACCGAGACTTTGGCTACTGGTTCCACAATGCGATCCGTCTTGCCGCTAAGCTTGACCTACGCACCGCGTACGTTTCCTACCTGGACTGTGACACCTGTGGCATGTATTGTAGGTACTAACCGACACAGCTGTGCCCGAGGAGACAAACCCCGTGCAGTGTTAAAGCTGTACAGAAGGATCTGGTGGGCTCTCTATGTACGGGCCTCTCGTCACCGTGCTCCGTTCTTCCTGTATTATGCTTACTGTAGATACATAGTCTTTAGATATTTTCCATGTCTCTGTCAATACCAGACGCTCGCGACTACTTGAAGACAGCTCCACCATCAATTCTAGGACGGAAGATGACTGGGAAGAGGATGTCTCGGAAACATCATCCGGCTTGATATCGCCAGCCACGCCTCAGCAAAGGGCCTTGCCTGTTGCCCACTGCGAGCTGTCTCGAATATGTGCGTGTTGCTTCCACGCCATTGTTTATTGTCATTATTTTCTTTTCCATTATCAATCAGACTAACTCTTTTCAGTCGGACAGTGTCTGTCCAACATGACAAACAAGCCGCAGCAGGATCCTCGAAAAATGCTGCACCCACTCGATGCATGGCGCAGGTCTCTCCCTTCCAAGATGCATTTAGATGGAAACATTGCAACCGACGTGTACTATCTAACTATCCAAGCCATGAGCTACAGATTTGAGTGCATCTTATCTCGTCTGATACGACGCCGTTGGCAGCATTCCCAATATGACGGGAGCGAGTGGGCCAAACAGCGGCTTCGGTCTGCGATTCTGGAGCTGGACACGATCACCAAGAGGGTGTTGGCGAGCGGTACCCTTCAGGACTTTCCCATATCCTTGTAGGTGCTGTCGATTTCTTCTCGTTTTCCCATTTTTCAGACATGCTCTATCGAGAACACAAATGGAGAGCTGATAATTGCCTTCCTAGCATAACCACCATAACGGCACTGCTCGCTCTACACATTGAATCGGCCCTCGATCCAGCCGAGACAGACCTCGTCCGCTCCATGGCGCGGATATCCATCAGCCAGACAATGCTCGTTCTCACCCAGGGCAAAGAAATACCAGCCCTGAAAAGAGCTCTGCCGTTATTTGAAGATATTCTTGCGAGGAAGAATTTGAACTTGGTTCCGCCCAATAGTCTTGGTCAGGTACCTTCGCAGTCGCCGTCACACGACAATAGTATGGAGGATCCGTACGCTTCGCCGCACACACCGGTCAGCGTGCCTCCATCATTGGAGCAGAGTGAGAATAATATATCGCTCTTTGAGGATTTTCTGGGATTTGATATAATGGACGAATGGCAGATTGGGCAACTGGATTTTACTGGTCCAAGTTGACATTGTTTCCATCTGTTCGCTTTTCTGTTTTCTTAGTGTGGTCAATTCTGTCCGTGCCTGGTTAATATGAGAAATATAAGGCTAGATTACTCAAGTCCAGTTGACCTCTTCTATCTGTAATACTCACTTGCACTTCCATTCACTAATAAATTACACACATTCTCCCGGAACGCCAAATTACAATATAAAATGAGATTCCACGCTATCTTTGAACGAGACGAGAAAATAAAATGGACCATCATAGACGCACGTCAGCTGCCGATTTTCGCAACGTTACGATTTCCCCATATCATGGTAATTCTTGATATGTTCCGTGAGATTATCCTTCCGATTGAACCGCTTCTGGCAACCGGGAATGTAACAGACATATGAACGAGGGCATATGTGGATCGTCTTGACGTGTCGCAGTAGATCCACGTCTCGGTTGAAAGATGGCTTGGATGGACAGCCTTCCCATTTGCACTTAAAACGGCGGGCTCTTTAAGCATGGTTCATTAGCCATATATACATGCAACAAGAGTATATGCAAGAATTGTGACGTACCTTTTGTGAGATAGATTACCTTTTGGATTTTGCTCATCACTGGCATTGGCGACTTGAGTGTCTTGAATGGGGTCGACAGTAGCAAAGTCGAGGTTGTCAGACTCGAGGGATTGAGGAGTGTGAGATATGGAATCGAAGATAACATCGCTCCCTACTCCAGAACCCGTACTGAGATAGCCTTGACTTGTGATTGGTGTCCACGGTTCAATGCCATTAAGCGATTGGTATAATGCTTCTGGCTGGACAGTCTCTGCTGTTGAAGGGGGCATTGGTGTTTCGTTCCATGTAGGGTCGGCCTGCATGATTGGAAGGTCGGGCGTTATAAATGGAATCTGGTCAACGATGGGATATGTATTGTTGGAGAACCGACAACCTGAAGACATGGAAGTTGGGTCTACCAACAGATTTTCGATATTGCTGGTTGTCATTGGAAGGCCGTCGTCATTCATTGAACCGGGTGCTACAAATGAAGACATAGTAGAGGCGCAGCTCAACTTGATGAATAAGATATTGTCTTGGGTGTTTTGTGATGAATGAACAGAATGTACCAAAGAAGAGTTAGAAAAGTAGAGAAAGGGCTAAGAGAACAAACACAGTTGTGGATTGGTGATGAAAATGAAGAGCATTCCAACAGCAGATGCAGAGGGCTATATATGTCCTTATAGGAATACTGAGGTCACCAAAATTTGCAGTCTATTCAGCATCTACTCTCGGGCTCCTGTCCACCTTGGTACCAGATTCTGGCATTCGCCAATCACAGCCGTTTGTCGATAACTCGCGGCTTGCCCGACGATGTGGGGCGATCTTCGTCCAGATTCTGGAACTGGCCAATGACTGCCTGGCAGATGATACAGAATATTGGTATCCACCAATTCTGGCACTGTCCAATGGCATGGAAGATAAATATGGCACACCCTCAGCCTTGTCCATCCATCCACCCTTCCTTCCTCCTTCCAGTTTTCTTTTCTTTCTCTCATATCTCACGTTTCCATCAGACTTAAAAGCTCTGGGACAAATACAGATGCTTTGAATCTACATTTTCAACCCTCAGATTGCCCGCCGCTACTCAAAACCAATGCCCCGACCATCGAGCGAGATCGCGATCCCCGAATCAGTATGGGAACAACACAAAAAGATCATCTGGAATTTATACATCCACCAGAATGGAAAGAAGAAGAAGGTTATGGAGATTATGGAAGCAGAGCATGGATTTAATGCAACGTATTTGCCCTCTGAATATCGTCACCTGTATGAAACTAACCGTGGGAAATGCAACAGGGACTGGCAGTTCGAGGAACATTTTAAGAAATGGGGGTTTCGCAAGAACTTCAGAGCAGAGGAATGGAAGGCGATACAGCATCATATCTTGAAGCGAAAGAATGCTGGCCGTCCAGACAGTGACGTTTACGACAATGGTCTTTTGGTTCCCAAGAAGAAGGTGCAAAAGGGAACATACCGAAACGGGACCATCTCAACCGTGGAGAGGTTTACCAAATGTATGCTTCTCTTATCTGCATATGCTATCTTGTATTACTGACCATGGTGGTTACAGGTCCAAGTCCAAAACTGCCTGCTGGAGTTGTTGTCTGTACACCGCCGGCATCAGTGGTTCAGTGGCCAAAGACAGGTAACTTGCCCTGGGTATCTTTTCATACGATGCTTGTCTCGCGTGGTATGCACTTCAGATATCAGTTCCCTGTTCGATAACTGATATAAAACAGCTGTTCAATTCCAACCCAAAGATTTCAACCAAATCATAGGAGGTGAGATATCTGCACCTAGATCAAGCACAGCTGGAGTCGATTTTGCTATGCAGATATTTCAACGACACAATCCCCCGTTACAAGAGGAAAGAGAAGACAAGACAGAACTTGCTTACATACTGCAATCTACGATGCCCGAGATGCATCCTGGAGAGCATCTTTCGACTGCCCATGCACTTTCAAATCCAATAAATCACGATTCAATTCCAGCACTTGTTCGGATGTTGGGTTATGCCTTATCGAATCGTCTTGTTCCTTCAGACACTAATGAAAAGTGCTACCTGTTAGCCAAGAATAGTGGGATCCTGCAAACGATACTATCAGCCCCCGGGTCAACTTCGGAATCACTGGCAGAAGCTTTGATTCCACTTGCAATAGAAGATCAATCCACCTCAGTTATGGAATTGCTTCTAAGTCATGTGGATGTCAATCAAACCGTTGTAGGTCAATCGCTTCGTTCCCATACATTGTTTCAGTATGCACTTTCAAAACAGAAGTTTGAAATGATCTCCTTCTTGCTGAAAAAGGGGGCGAGAATCGACTTTCCCCAAAGGACAGATATCGCCCGCGCATTCTTGTACCTACGCCACCATAGGACTTCAGAAATGGAAGATTTCCTGGCCAATATCGGAGCCGGGATTGATAATATCAGAAGACTCGCTATAGATGGCTCGAATCGGAGGAAACAGCTAGCGGTTATTTTGTTGTCCATTGGAGATAACATCAATGCTCTCGATCAAGACGGCAGGTCTCTTCTACATCATGCAGTGTCAAATTCGTGTTCCAGACTCGTCAAACAGCTACTATCATTTAATGCTGATTTCCATTTAAAAGACAAAAGGGGGTGGACTGCCTTGCACCACGCTACGATGAATATTCTCCAGAGGGCTGGTCGTCATGCCAAGGCCGCATTGAGAATGGTTAAAACTCTCCTTGACTACGGCGCTGATGTAAATCTCACCAATTGTGATGGATATACCCCTCTTGACTATGCCATTCGGCGAGAAAACAAAGAGCTGATTGAGCTCCTGCTCACGGCTGGTGCGGATGTGACCAACTTTGACTTGGGCGCCGAATCAGCCCAGGACGAAAAATCTCTCTCTTATATCTTAGGCTTTAGACGCAGAGACTTTGGCTTTTTGCGTCCTTTGAGCGCTCAGTGGGCCAAAATGAAACGAGCAACTCTCTTCGCAGCCGCGATGGATGATCGTGAGCTACTAAAAAAGATTTTACACTCCGGAGGCAAAGTTGATGAACCTTCTCGCCTGGGAATTACTGCTTTGACAGCGTCAGCATGTCGAGGCAATATGGAAATAGCGCAACTTCTTCTCCAGCATGGTGCCGATGTCAATGGCCGCATTCTGACGGAGGGCAATAACCATGCCCTTATAACACCCCTCCATGCGGCTGCAAAGGACTCACGCATGGAAATGGCAAAGATGCTTCTTGCGTCCGGCGCAAGCATTGATGAGGTCTCGTCCGATGGGATGACAGCACTGGACCATGCTATAAGCAGACAAGACACGGAGATGACAGTATTTCTTCTCGACTCAGGTGCCAAACCTGAATCGTCATCGACTCCTGAGACTGCAATACAAATCGCCTTGAGATATAGAAACATGGAGGTTGTAAAAGCCCTGATTGCTGCGGGAGCAGACGTCAATACCCAATCCCTAGAAATGTCGTCTCCACTCCATATAGCGGTTCACATGAGAGGTTTGAGTGTTGTACAGATGCTCGTGCAGGCTGGTGCTGATGTCAATGCTACCGACCCTCTTCTAGGAATCACTCCTTTTCATCTGGCTGTGTCGAAGGGAATGGCAGATATTGCGCACTACCTTTTGGAGAACGGAGCAAACCTGAACTTTCAATCCCTGGCAACTATGGCCTCTCTTGAATATGCAATTATGGATGAGCATATTGATGTTCTTCATGTTTTTCAGCAAGCAGGTGCTGACTTTGGCGCGCCTGATTCATATTATCTTCGATTTGCTCAGACCCACGGAAAGAAAGCTGTTGTTCAATATCTTCACGCCAACTACAGGCCACATCTTCCGTTGGACTACGCCGAAGAGCTCACTGGATCTATCCTTCGGAAGGATTATTCCTCGCTTCTTTCCTCTTTAAATTCCGGTGCTCCAGTCAACAGTATCGACAGCCGCAATCAAACACCTCTCATGGTTGCGATAATGACCGATG
Source organism: Aspergillus wentii DTO 134E9 (assembly GCF_001890725.1). Classification (NCBI taxonomy): domain Eukaryota; kingdom Fungi; phylum Ascomycota; class Eurotiomycetes; order Eurotiales; family Aspergillaceae; genus Aspergillus; species Aspergillus wentii. The sequence goes on from NW_024467839.1 coordinate 487,744, forward strand.
ATATCCCATTGGTTGAATACCTGTTGGGGATTGGCGCAGACCCCAGAGACTATTTGTCCTTGCTTTGCACGGTAGACAAGAGTTCCTCTCACATGCTTAGGATTCTGATAGCATATTGTAGGTGTATGGATTATCGGCCGAAGGGCTTTGGATGTCTTGCACTTTACGCCGCCATTCTACGGGAGAAGATTGAAATGGTCCAGATCCTGCTAGAGGGCAGAGTCAATCCAAATAATCGTTTATCATGGGGGAATTATGCTGAATGGAACCTTGGCCTCAAAGTCATACCACCGAACGTCAATCATAATCTGTCGATAGATCATTTGATGTCTTTGCTGGAGAGAAAAACCGCTCTCGATGTGGCAATCTACACTGGGAATATGGACATAGTCGAGCTGCTCCTCTCCCACAAGGACAATGCGATTGGCAATCATACGATACAATCTGCCGTGTCAGGAGCAGTTGCCGAAAGACGACTCTCAGTTCTCCCATCCCTCTTCAAATATGTCCGAGATTGGAACACCCCTAGAGAAGGTCAATTTGGGCGAACCTTGCTCCAAAAGACCGCTGAGCAAGGAATGCTTGATATTGTGAAGATGATACTCGAAGCAGGGGCTGATGTCAACGCACCTCCAGCCAAGGACGGCGGTGCTACAGCCCTTCAGGCCGCTGCGATCCAGGGCCATTATGGCGTTGTCTTATGTCTGCTTGAGAAGGGCGGGAATGTCAATGCTGAGCCTGCAGAGGTGAATGGAAGAACAGCCATCGAAGGAGCAGCTGAGCACGGCCGGATAGATATTCTTCAATTACTTCTCAATGCTGGGGCGCGAGTTGATGATGCACATTATCAGCAGGCGTTACTGTTTGCATTCAATAATGGGCATTTTGCAGCATACCGATTGCTTCAGGCGCATCGTTCTTCCTTTGATTGTGATACGGAGGATTCCTAGATTGCTTTTGATAAAGAAAGCTTCTTATGTTTTATGGATAATGCGATATGTGACACGGAAGCATCCTGGTGTAGGATATGATATTAAATATCTGGCAGTGGATTCTAATAAACATATTTTATACTTTCTACATTTACAAATGAGTGTTTTTGATGTCTTATAATATCTATATAACAAAGTAATAACCCATGACTTGACAGATGCACGGTGGATGGAGATGCTGAACGTATTATACTGCATTTCCAACACAGAATCCAATATGGCTTCAATTGATCTCATAGTACATAGACCAATGACCTACACTATGTACGAGTCGACCGTTACACCCCCGCAAAGTCCGCACGGCCAGCTCCAAACTTGCAGCACACAGAGCATATTTTGTATCCCTCACGTCCAGAACCACTCGTGATGCTTTGACTATAACAGGTAATGTTAAGAGTGCAGACATCGCATGATCCCTTAGACCTTCGCAAGGTCGGGTGTTGTCCACCCCATGAAGCTTCCAGCTGCATACCGCACTGCACGAGGGGGTCTCGCAGCCTGGTATTTCCCGTGTTCTGCATCCACCATGTCAGACTTCGCCCATATCGATCCCGTGGCTCCTCTTCTAGTGGACGGCTGCTGAGGATATGCCGGACTAGATCTTCATGGCCGCGTTGGACAGCCAGGAACAACGGCGTCAGACCAAATCGATCCCGCCGGTGAACGTCACTGCCCCGTGACATCAGCCTCTTGAAGAAGCCTTTATTTCCTGTGATGATAGTATAGAAGATAGGAGTCCTGCCCAGCCAGTCCGCATCGTCCCATCCGATCGCAGGAGCCTTCAGCAGCCGGTCAAATACCGCTTCGTTTCCCCTAGCGGCTGCCCACGAGAGTGCATTGCGCCCATAGTGTTTGTCCGTTTCTTGGAGAGATACGCCCCGTCCTATAAGCAGCTGGACCACTCCCTCCTGACTCTCGGATGCGGCGAAGCACAGAGGGGGCAGGAGCATTGGGCCCTGTTCGATGTCGCCCCCACGGTCGAGCAGCAGCTTGACCATCTCTACGCTGCCAGCGGAGATGGCTACCCCGAGAGCGCTCCACGCCTCCCGTCCTTTTCTCGTCGTGATGTCCGCCTTGCTGTCCAGTAGCAGCTCCACAACGCGTCGCTTTTCCGAGCTTCTCACGTCCCGGGGATTGTTGTACCCTACAGCGTAGTCCACCGGCCTCATATCATGTATCATGATGTCCCCGGCATTAACATCGGCATTCCGATGTATGAGTGCCTTGGTGATTTCCAAATAGCCCCGCGCTGCCGCTATGAACAGCGGTGTAATGCCTCGAGAATTGCGAGCCTCAATATCAGCGCCGCAGTCCAACAACTGCTCCACAAGTTCGACACGTCTGCCAACCACAGCAAGATGCACTGGAGTGAGGCCAATTTTATCTCGGGCGTCGATGTCGGCCCCCTGCCGGATGAGACGTTGAATGATCCGCGGTCCTTGAGGAGATGGTTGTTTCTTGCTGAGCATGGCCTGGACGAACTCTAGTAGTGCTTTCTCATCGGCCACATGCGTATCGTCGCCGTACTTCCGCAGCAAATCGACCGTCGCGTCGTGGCCTTCCCGTGCAGCCAGGCATCGTGGCGTGTTCCCAGTCGCATCGGCCACTTCGACCTCAGCACCCCGGAACAGCAGCGTCTGGACAATCTCGCCGTGGCCCCCTTGCGCAGCCCAGTGTAAAGCCGTCCTTCCATCTGTATCTTTCTCGTACACGTCCTCCTTGTCCAATAAAAGATGAACCACTTCTATATGGCCTCCTTCAGCAGCACAAGTCAGCGGTGTCCGTCCACGCAGCGAGTCCATGAATTCTTCCGGATCCGGTCCCTTTAGATCTATGATGCTATCCATGGCCATTTGGTAGAGAATTTCCATTCGATGCTCCTTGAGGAAATGACCTGCGTATAGCACTGAGTCGAATTGCGCCTTTTCCTTCAGAAGCCCCTTTACAAAGGATCGGTGACCATTTCGGGCGGCCACCAGTAGAGCCATGCGGTACTTCTCATCGCAGTCGGTCTCTAGCGGGTTGCTTTTCGTTCCGATAATTGGGAGTTTCATATCACTGGACTGCGCGGACGGAGGATGAGAAGATGGCATTGTGATGTACTAGGAATGGAATGATATATATGAATAAATAGAAGTTGATGTTTGGTGATTGTTATCAAAGGTTGGTATTTCCGCCATCTATATAGACCGACAGCAAAGCAAGGGGGAGTTGGGCTAGGCTACAGGCCGTTGTTGCCTGCTTATGCAGCCAGAATTCTTACAAGTAGATGCATAAGACACATCCATACTGTTTGCAGTATGTGTTGCAAACAAGAACAATCATGTTTCTAAGAAGACACGTGCTTCTGCCTGGAAATGACGGTGTAACCACATATGGATAAATCATGATTGAGCTATCTAGAACAGGCCATTATCATTATCCTTCTCATTGTCGTTTTTATTCTACATGTGAGCATGCTTAAAGGAGTACTAATATCCAGGATTACAGTATTTAAAAATGATTGGCTGGATGAGGATACAAGCTTAAAATAGCGCCAGTTCGGACACCCGTTTCGGCTTAGTGCGTGGTTTATTGACACTCTCTGTCAGTTCTCCGTCTTGAGCGAAATTCTACGCAACCAACCCATATCATACAGCAGAACTACCGCAGACTTTCGGTCATGTCTGAACAAGAAACTGTCCAGCTTTCTCCTCAAGACTCTGGACGCAATTTGCAACTACACGGCCCCCCGTGGGGTTTAGAGAAAATCTACGACTACGAAACTGGCGGTCACCATCCGATCCATCTCGGTGATCGACTGGGCAATGACGGGAAATACCGTGTGATTCACAAGCTGGGCAGTGGCGGGTTTGCAAATGTCTGGTTGTGTCAGGCTCTCGATCCAACGCCAAAATATGTAGCGTTGAAGATTATCATGGCTGATTTCTCAGGTGATAACTGTCCTGAGTTGAAAGTTAATAAAGTGAGACAGCTGAACATTTGCAATGATTCAATATGCCTGCCACTAGACCAGTTCAAAATAACTGGGCCGAATGGAGAGCATTGGTGTTTTGTTTACCCTCTGGCTGGACCGGCGGTTTCTTCCATCAACCATATATTTGAGGATCATGACAAAACGTTGCGGAGGATTGCTCTCCACACTGTTGAGGCTATGGCTTCATTACACGAACATGGTATTTGCCATGGAGGTCAGTGTTACTTCTACTTCTAACATGCCATGTCTGACAAATCTAGATTTCACCCCCCACAACGTACTGCTCCGGGTAACCGGTCTCGACGGCCTGTCTGAGGAAGAAGTCATCAAGATATTAGGTGAACCGAAAACATTTAAAGTCACTACCTGCGCTGGGGAGATCCCACCGGAGACAGCAGCCAAATATCTTGTTATTCCTGTCGAATTTGAACACGTGGATGTTTCATTCCTTCGTGATGAGGTCTATGTTATCGACTTTGGTGAATCTTTTAGTATATCAGATTCACCAGAGTTGGGAACTCCGAAGAGCTACTCTGCGCCTGAGATTTTACTGGGTGAAAAGCCAGGCCCTGGGAGTGATATCTGGGCCCTTGCATGTACACTGTTCAGCATTCGAACTGGAAGGAAGCTATTTACTATGTTTGACGATGATGCTGATGAATATCTTTATTTCATGGCTCTATTCTTCGGGATTATGCCAGAACCATGGTGGTCAACGACCTGGGAGCACCGCCGGAGATGTTTTGAAGATGAGCCTGACTCAGAGGGACGTCCTGTTATAAAGGGTTCCACTGACGAGGCCCGGGGGTTTGAAAAGCGGGTTGAAGCTGGGTTTGAGTATGAAGTACAGTCCGGTGGAAAATTTGAAACAGTACATCGTGACATTCCGCCAGAGGAAGTGATGCTGTTTGTTGACCTTTTGATGAAGTTGTTCCGGTTTAAACCTGAGGAACGGCTATCTGCCAGAGATGCACAGGACCATGAATGGTTTGATCTGGGGATATAGACATGGTATTGTTGATTATTTTCTCATGAAATTCTTATGTATATCCATCAAATGACTCTCCATTCCCAGTAAAAGACTCTCAATGCCACCGTTCGAGCTGAAGTAAATTGGCTCCTATACAGCTTGTGCAAATGCATCTGGAGCGTCCTTCTTGCCAACTTGCACTTGTCCAGATCAAACCCATTAATCCACGCAATTCTAAACCCACCGGGTGGATAGAAATAAGTCTCCAGTGGCATTGCTGCATTATACCCTATCGTAATACTGCTCACACCGAAAGCAGCCTCCATCTGTCGTAAATAATCCAGTGTCAGGGCTGTCCCGACTTTGGCATACTCGACATCGTCGAACAATACCACACTGTACCCAGTTTGCATCTTCGACTCGGTAAACGAAGGCCCTGTCCATCCTTCGCCGCAATACAGATCCACCAGGGAGGTCAGAAACCACGATCCATATACATCCGCCCACTGGGGCGATAATCGCAAATGCACCTCGATGATCTTTCCCCCAATCGTTTCCATGTTCAGCATTCCGGTATATCCAGACAGGTGCTTCTCGATGAAGCCGGTGATATACTCCTCTAGACCACCGCCAACCTGGATATTGATCTCCCAGTAGTCCCATGTTTGATCTGGGCCAGGAAATCCCCTCGTATGCGAGAACCAGACCGGCTTCCCAGACACCACGGCAATGTCTGTGCTGTAGTGCTCGCCCGTCAATAAAGCAGACCACATGTGGCCGGCGGTGACAGAGCGCCAGTAGTCATCCTGTGTCTTGATAACCCGTGCCTCGGCACCCATGCCTCCGAGGTTGTAGATAGGCTTGCTGAATATAGGAAACAAGTCGTCGCCAGGACGAGTCTTGTGAGGACCGCATTTGATTCCTTGTAGCTCGGCAATGGCGAGCTTATTACACACCCAGCGGAATTCAGGGTAAAGTCCATAGGCATCAGGGTCGCCGGTGGGAATAATGCAGTCTGCCGGACAAGGCGCTGATTCAAACAGCCGGCGGCTACGAGGGTTGTATAAGATTGGCATGATGGATATATTATGGGAAATGACGAATAAACAGTGTTGATTGCGCCATTGCTACCCCTGCGTGCTACTTATAAGCCAGAGCTGGCGAGCCGTAATTCCGAGTGTCATCTGCTGAAAAGACTTTCAATCCCCACGTCATCGGCCTCTACCGAACCCACTTTCCAGCGCATTCTTTCGGTTCGACAAGTCGCCCAAACACGAGTTCATTCACCTGGCATGATACATGGATAATGTCTGTCAATTTTTCTTTTTGTATATCAATTACCATCGAGTTCTTTTTGGCCTATCCATACAGTACAAGCAATATCTACCAAGCACCTCGTGGATGACACTGTTAGGTCATGACGTCATGTCTATCGTCGGCTTCAGCTATGCACTATGCAGATCTTCATGCTATGATCTGAAAATGAAGTAATGCAGCTCAGAGTGAAATGTCTGAGTCTAACAGACTTTTCAGCCAGGTCATTTTCATCATCGATTTAGACTACGCGGAATTAAACTTCGCAGCACACAGCATCATCAAAAATGGAGGGTTGGGTAAAGTATCTTAATCATACAATCACACTGACACGGTTGCATGTGGCTACTTGATATTTTCACCATAGAAGCCTAAAGCTATTGAATATCTTTATTATTCACCAGTTATTGGAGCACAGTTCTTGCATAAATAATTTCAACAACGGACCGAAGTGGTTAATTAATTCTATTTCTACTCTATTGCCAACTGTTTTCAAAGCGGCAGTAGACAAGCTTTTCTGATATATAAATTTCTGTTGAAATATTAATTCCATGAAGATTCTCATGGTGATTACCTTTTTAATCGAATGGATATAAGCATCGCGTCAATCCCAGAGCCGTCGGCAAGAACCATGGCCCAAAATCGCATCCACCGGATTCGATCCAATGAATTACCGTCAATTAACCAGCCATCAATTAAAGTCAATTCTAAAATGCTACGTTACCTGAGACAGCACTCGTCGGCATAGCCTGCCATTTGAAGTGGAACCGAACCATATCGTGATATCTCCATGTTTTCTCGCCAATCATATTCTCTCCTCGGAATATCCTGCATTCTGTCATGTCGATCCAGCAGCTACCGTTACCCCCGCAATATATGTCGGGGATACTTTGCGGGGTAGAAGGCACCAAGCACTGCGTTCTGTCTTGGGATTTAGCCCCTGTTTATACAGCTTGGTCTAGCCTGATCAAGGTAGATTATGCATATCTCATTACTGCTTATGCAATGGCGGGTGAACAGTCGGGTGTAGCTTCCTAATAGAAATGATACCTTGGGTCTGAAGATTGTCTTATCATGGACGCATACCTTGACAATGTCTTATCTGCCACGTTGTGAGCAGTATTTATTCATAACAGTACACTCACTCTAATCAGCACTCTATTCAAATTCTAAAATTATATTGCACCCCATCATGGCACCCCAAATAGTCGACCTCTCTGATCCGAGGATTCAACCCGGAAATCAAATTGATGCGGAACTAGTCCATACATTTTCAGAAAATGAGAAAGCTCCGCCACCTCCTCAAGATGCATTTGGAGATGAAGAATTCGCCGAGGTCAAATACAAGGTTCTCAAGTGGTGGTGAGTCGGTTGCAACGCATCTAAGTTATATACACTCATTGACGATCCGACTATGACAGGCAAGGCGGTATGCTCATGATCGCTGAGACAATCTCCCTCGGCATCCTTACCCTTCCCAAGGCCATGGCATCATTGGGCTTCGTACCGGGTCTTATTATTCTGGTCGGACTAGGTATCATTGCAACATATACGGGATACGTGATTGCACAGTTCAAATGGAGGTTTCCACATATCTCCAGCATGTCTGATGCAGGATACCAGCTGCTCGGCCCAATTGGGAGGGAGCTTGTCGGGTTCGCCCAGATACTGTTCCTTGTCTTCATCATGGCCAGTCATTTGGTGACGTTCAGCGTGGCTATGAATACCCTCACACACCATGGAACGTGCTCTATAGTATTCGGTGTTGTCGGGCTGATTGCCTCGTTTATCTGCACTCTTCCACGAACATTGGCCAAAATGACCTGGCTTTCAGTTGCTTGTATGTCCCAATGCCTCCTTTTGCGATTGATTAAATGCTAATGATGACAAGCTTTTATCAGTATCCTGATAGCAGTGTTTATTACTATGGTTGCTGTCGGTGTTCGCAAATCTAGCGACGTTATTATACATGCCACTGCCCAGCCGAGTCTGGTTACTGGTGTTACTGCCGCAGCCAATATTACTTTTACATATGGTATGCTTTCTTTATATAGAGCTTTATTTACAGAAGGTACTAATCTATACAGTCACACACAACACCTTCTTTTCCTTCATCGCAGAGTTTGAGGATCCACGGGACTTCCCCAAAGCACTGGCCCTTCTCCAGACAGTCGACATATCCTTATACATTGTCACCGCCGTGGTCATCTATTACTTTACCGGGAATAATGTGACATCTCCAGCTCTCGGATCAGCTGGTCCGCTGATAGCAAAGATTGCATACGGCATTGCTCTACCAACCGTAAGCACTTCCTCACTTCCTCACTACAGAATACTAAGAGACAGATCATCATTGCCGGCGTCATGAACGCCCACATCGCCGCCAAAACCATCTATCTCCGCGTCTTCGCCGGCACAGACCGCATCCATAAACGCGATCTCGTCGCTACTGGTTCCTGGATTGGCATTGGTTTAGCACTCTGGATTGTGGCGTGGATTATTGCCTCGGCAATTCCTGTCTTTGATGATCTGCTCAGTCTTATGGTAAGTTTTTTTCTATATAAATGAGGTAAGCAGACTGACTGTGATAGACTTCGCTATTTGCCACTTGGTTTACATTCACCCTGCCTGGCATGTTCTGGTTTTACATGAATAGGGATGTATGGTTTTCGTCGCTCAGGAAGTTGTGTCTCACGCTTCTTAATACATTTATCATATGCATAGGTCTGCTTTTGGTAAGTTTCTGGTTCAGAGCTGGTAGTACAGGACTAATGTCATTCAGTGCGGTCTTGGTGTTTATGCTTCTGGAAAAGCGATCCATGACGATGCTTCTTCTGACAGCTTTTCATGTGCGGATAATTCATGATGTATGATTATATTTTTCCAAGTTGAGCATTAGAATACTTAGACATTCTTAGACTACATTTCATCAATTGATTCACTTGAAATGCTGCTCAATAAAATCCAAAGTATTTGAATCAACAAGTGATGTATTATAGAGTATGAAATTTCTCTTTGGGAGCTTCCACCAATAATGTAACCCCCATAGCCATCCATAGACTCGCTCAATCCTGGCTGTCATCACCTGGTAGATCTTGCGCAGTGATGGTTACTTTGTACATAGACAGCAGACTGATAATGCCAGGGTCGATAATTGCAATGCTCATGTTGAATTCAAATAATTACAAACAAGAAAAGTTCATATTTGTTATCTATAGCTAGGTACGTTATGTTGTGATGGAGTCGCCGGCATGCGTTTCCAATTCGGGTCGATCCCCGCATTTTGGATGTCGGTATGACCTGCCAGAACGGAATGTTTGGGATATTATCAAGGCAACCAGATTGGATCGTGTGTTTTCTATCTTTCTTAATATTTCGTTCCTTCGTTTACTTCTAGGAATGCTATATTCTTCAATAACCATTTATTGCTGGATCAATCGCTGATAACTATCAAACTAATATGCAGCATCTACTCAGACTGCTCTGGTTACTCAGGAATAAGCTGATGGGGCTATGTGTTGAAGATGATATGTAATATACAATGTCAGTGTATGATGATGTTATTCCAAAGTACTATAGACAATCCCTTCCATATTGGCTGTAGATCAACGAGATATATTCTTTAATTGTGTGGCATCAGTCGTCGGTTCTTCATCTGAATCCTCCACAGTCGAGTCATAGAAAAGTCAAACAAATCCACAATTTGCTTCAGAAAGCCAAGCACAATCTGCTCTTTGTTTACGATCTGCCACGTCGGTTTGTACTTGATATCATGTTCAATCTCAGCCCATGCATGCTGGAAAAGCGATATAACTTGTATCTCAATGAGTCCGTCAGTCGCGAGATGGTGTCTCTCCATGTCATCTTTTCGCATCCACACTCGAAAGTGATGGGCTGTATATCCTTTTCTACCCCTGGCAGCCTCTTTATTATTGGCTCTGTCAGGAAATATCCTCGTCTCTTTCACCTTAAATCTATCATGCAGGATCGACTTCACTCTCGCCCGATCCGCGGCGTAGTAAAGAATGATGCGCACCCCCGCGAGATCAACAATGTCTTTATCGATCTCCTCTATAGTAGTATATGCATGACCGTGTTTCTGCCGTTGGATGAGTTTATTTTCCAGACTCTTGGGGTCTTTGGCGCGATTCGACACCCAGTTTCGGAGGTGTGCTTCGTCTAGGGATTGTTTGCAGATCCTGGCTGTCACTGCTGCTGTTCTTTTATAGGTGTGTATTTGATCTGAATAGAGCTGGACGTATTGGTTGATGATGTTGTTTTCTTCCATATTGCAAATTTCTCATAAGTTTGTCGCTGTAGTATCATATAGTTTGTTTGGTACTTATCTATATATAATCTAGCACAACAGAATCTCGCGTTATTGTGAGCTTTTGACAAATTGTTAGAGTATTTGCCTCATCGTCATCGACTCGGATCCCCGGAATAGTCATGCCAGATACGGATATCGATCTATTGATTTACTGTTTTCGTTGGTGGCGAATTGTACAGGTATACTCCACTGAATGGCGGTTGGCTGAACGGTAATGGTTCCACCACGGCCAGCCGATCCAATCGGAACAGATTATCAGAACTGCTGCTTCTCCATTCCATTATTATACCTATCCGTTTGAAGAGGAAAAACAAACAGAAGACAGGCAAAAAAAAAAAAAAGAAGAAGAAGAAGAAGAAAGGCGCCACCCGGGATCGAACCGGGGTTCTCAGGAACCTTGAATCTCAAAACCTGATGTCCTAACCACTAGACTATGGCGCCTACAAAGACCAGAACGCAGACTTATTGATTCATGAGCTCTCCGCTTCATGGCGAATGACTATACACCCAACCAACCCCCCATCACGATACTCGTCAACCCACTAACAACACCCAACGACCCAACCATCGCATCCCATCCTGCAGCATCACAGATAAGCCCTGCCCAGATAGGCCCTACCACTAATCCACCCGCAAATGCCATGCTTGATAGCCCAAACCCCTGTGCGTACGGACTCGACGATCCAAATATCCCGGGCGAGTCGCTTTCCATGCTTTCAACGGCGTAGGATATCTCCGCCATCAACGGGGATAGGACGAGCTGCATTGAGATGCCGATGAGGAAGAGGAGAGCGCATAGTAGGACCTTACTTTCGGTGCTGTCGTTGACGATGGCGCGTAGGATGACTAGACACGGGGATGCGAGTAGGAATCCTGCTGTTCCGAAGTAGCGGGGACCCCATCTATCAGTGAGTGAGCCTATCAACGGACCGAGAAGAGATGGGAGGGCAAGAGGGAGGAAGATCAGTCCTGCTGCGGTGGAATCCCAGTTGAAGCGTTGCTGGACGAAGAGAGAAATGACGGAGTCGAATGCAGATGTTAGACAGGACTGGACGAAGCTGCCAAATAGTGCGACTGCGAGGCGACGGGATTGGAGTAGGAGAAGTAGTGCCGGTCTGCCTGGATCTGATGTATATCTCCCTTCAATAAGAGGGCTTGTTTCGTCGGCTACTTCTCGACTCTCCGATGACTCTGCTGCATCTGGTAAACACAGTCGAAGCACAAAATCCACACCAAGAAGCACAAAGCACATCCCAAACACAGCATAATAACCTCCCTTGTCGAATACAACACCCCCCAATAGAGGCCCACTCAGACTGCCTGCATTGATACCTATCCCAACATACCCCATCGCCTCTCCAATCCTGCGCTGTCCAACCTTGTCAAGCAGCAATGCCAGCCCAACCGTCCACACTATCCCTGCAGAGACACCTTGCAAGCCACGGCCGACAGCCAGAAAAGCAATATTCCTTCCCAGACATCACATGAGGGTTGCCGCGGCTAATGACCCAAGACCAAAAAGATAGGGAAGACGGCGGGACAGACGATCTGCTACATAACCACACAAGGCTGAAATAAAAGGTTAGTTATACAACCCTACTTAGGTATCATGTATATACTCACGAGAAGCAATCAAGAGGCCTGCCCCGTGGATTGCCAGAAGAAGCGAGGTCCACAATTGAACTGTTGACATTAGTCGCTTTGTTCATGGAGTATGCTATTCTCAATATACCATTTTCCAACGCTACACCGGCCCTCTCGGCGATTGAGAAGGGGATAACCGGTACGATAACACCATACAGAAAAGTGTCCTGCACGCAGATCTTCATTAGTGATGTGGATATTTTGTATTTAGGTAACCTCACCGTAAAAATAGCCATGCTTATTACTACAATGGCAAAGGCCTGGGTCGAACGGATTGACATATCTTGTTTGTTGAGCATCGTGGTCCTGGACATAGACTCCAATGGAAGAATTCAATGCTTAAATAGAGCAATAGGAACTGAATTGATTCAATGTTATTTATATTATACTAAGCAATGGAGTTTTCCTTTCCTAGTCCTTAATGTCTGCCAATCTAGCAATGATATTATGCATCCAGACCCAGTTTTATTCACACTCACCATGAGACATGATGACTCATTTCTTGGCGCTTCACTTGCCTGCTTAACTTGACTGCTGCAGTATAATACATCTATCATCGAAAAATCGAATCCTCTAATAATGAAGCCTTGATACCTTACTATACCTACATAAAGTATGCAGCAGGTGCTCATTTTATTGCACCAAACAGGAAAGGCTGCTTCCAAGATGAACCAATAGGAATTCACCCCGCAGCGGATCCGCCTTATCTCCATGCGGGGTAGCGTCCCTATCTTATCATCCACCATGAATGGACTCTCTTCTTATTTCTCCTTCATTATTCGACAGCAGCACCTATTTTCAAGGAACACGGGATACCGCTCTCCATAAACAGTGACATCATGACCGGCCCTCGAATCCCTGGAAAGAAACCACGGAAAGTGCGAGGTAAACGACACGTCTGCAAGGGGTTAGTTATCCGTCCCGGCTGATGATGTTTAGGGTGTTATAACTGCTCGCAACGGCGTATCAACTGTGACCGGGGTGCACCAGCCTGCCAGAAATGTATTAAGAAGGGCCTGGAGTGCCTTGGTTTAGGGAAAAGGTATCGATTCAACGATGGTGTTGCGTCTCGGGGGAAGTGGAGTGGAAAGTCGATGCCGGTTGGGGATATAGAGTATTATTGCCGTCTTGCACTTCTAGGGACCTTATGCTGATGAATATCTGTATTCAGAAAACACCCAAAAAAGCGAAAACAAGACAACCCCAGCGCTGGCGATGACAGTGTTTATAAATCCGAAGAGAACAAACATGATCCACCCTGGAGTCTGGATCACGTCGACCACCAAGCCAGATTCCTCCTTGGATATTGTGAGTCCTCTCATCCCTTGATACCGGACAATAATAACACTCGCAGTCGCAGAAAAGATCGCCCCAGTAATGGTAGCAATCGACATCGCCTCCAACGGCTACCGCGATCTCATCTTACCAATCTGCGACGAAGACACTGTCATCCGAAGCGCCGTCCTAGCAACAGCTGCGTTCCATCTCTCGATCCACCAAACACAATGGAAGGAAATAGCAGTACGGTATCACATGGCCGCTATCAGGGGGCTGAACCAACGGACGAAAGAAGACGGTGTAGGCGATACCATCGTCTACTCGAATCTGTCTACGATGATTATCCTCTTAATCGAGGAAATGGTTACTGGGGGGAGGGACTTTGTGATACTTCTCCGCATGGTGAAGTCGTTTATCGCGTCGCAAGGGGGAGAGGGGGAGATTGAGCGCCACCCGGTGGGGTGTTTTCTCATGCAGCAGATACGGAAGTATGTATCGGCTAATCTATCTTGCTGTTTCCTTTGCTAATTAATGGTAGAATGTCTCTCTACGCAGAGCCATTGCTATCCGAAGAGTCCGCCATTACCACTCTGGCAAACGTATCGAATAGGGATCTGGACTTTCTATACAGCTGCATGAAAGCACACCCAGAGCACTCTGAGGCTATTCTCAAGCTGATCGGCCTAATACGCAAAGCATGTAACATCTACATGTGCCGAGCAACAAGTGTGCCAGCTGAAGCCATTACCGATTTAGTTGAGAGCTTCATAAATGAGACGGCGACATTCAATGCAACCTCACCAGGCGGTCATATCCTTGTCTGGGCATTCTTCATCGTCGGAGCAGAATGTTCTTCCGAACGACATAGGAGTTTTATTATGAGTCAATTACAGAATCTCTGGGTCTGGACGGGGTTCGCCAATACTTTATACGCTATCAGAATACTGCAAAGTGTTTGGCAAGAAAGTGAAAACAGGAACTGGACACAGGTGATAGCTAGAAACGTGGAGGTTTTCATCATGTAGATACATTGTACTTGGGCTATATCAGCTCGACCTCAAGTCGTGGTCCTTTGTATCTCTTGTTTGCGTGGATAATCCAATTAATCAAGGAGAAAAGAGCCATGGCACCGATCACAAGGGATGAATAATCTAGAAATTATTAGTTTGTGTATATCATAATATCAAGTTACGTACTCATATTTCCAGCATCAACCGGCATCTCAGATGGAAAGTTATAAAACACCAATGTCATAAGCCCGAATGCAATCGTCATCATATTAGCCACCCATCCAAAGATGCCTAGATTGAAGTAGCGATGAGAAGGTAGATACGCTGTTGAACGACGGCGGAAGAGTAACAGCGCAGCGGGAAAGACGAAAGACACCTGCTGTAAGATGAGACCTGTTCCGATCAGGGCATTGAATGCTGTTGACGATGCTAGATATATACATCCGATGATGAAAATGACTGCCGAGTTCGCAATGAGGGCGTATACAGGCACCTCGAGATGAGGATGAATTCGGCCGAGATATGTCGACATGATCAAAGCATTGTCACGAGCAAATGCCCAGGTGAGACGGGAAGATGTCTGCTGGCATCCATTGAGAGAGAAGAATGCGATGGCTACCAGGAGAAAGATGAAGACCGTTGCTGCAGCAGTCGAGCGTGTTGCCTGTATGTATATCTCGTAGATAGGGACACTGTGGATATTAGTTGCTGACGATAGAAATGGAGGAGATGGTAATACTCAGTTGCCGACTCAACGACAGCATTCATATCCGTCAAGCTGTAAAGCATGGCAATGACAAAGGCAAACGAGGTGGCGAATCCAATAATGGCAGTGCTCATCAAGGCAAAGGGAACAGCCCGTGATGCATTGCTGCATTCTTCTGCGAGATGAATGGCTCCGTCTATTCCAGCATAGATATAATGCGGGTTGATCATTCCAGTGAGAAAGGCGATGCCATTCGACTGCCAGCCCGACTCGTTGATAAATGTCGTCCATACAAATTCAGACGATTGTTTATGCGGTGATCGAGCAAGACAGGTGATGAAGATAATAGCAAAGGAGGATAGAGATACAACGACTATTCTGTTAGATCGGGTATACTCCAAACAACAAACAACTCACAGCCAACATCATGAATCCAAGAGGTCTTCCGGAGACCGAATATATTGTACACCAGAACAATGAGATTAGCAACCTGGTAGATGAGAAAGTAATGCCATCTTTGGGCCTCGTATCCTTCGTGGTAAGTAATGGCCATCGAGATGATAAACTGCGCAGGAAGAATAGTGACACCAGCACTGATGGACACCCAGCTGAAGATATTGACTGCACCGCATGCATAGCTCTGATATCGTCAGTACTGTATATAGTATTATAATTAAAAACCCACCAGAACACGGCTATAACCCTTCGGACTCAGAATAGACGTCCAATGATACTGACCACCAGCAGTGGGATACACACTGGCCAGCTCAGCCAGCGTCAACGCACAGCATCCACCAGCAACAAGCATTACAATCATTCCATACAGCAACAGCACTGTGCCGCCCTGGGCAATGCCAATAGCCAGTGTACCAACAATCCCAGCCCAGCTGTTGCAGATATTCCATCCACCGCATATGATCTGGAAGGTTCCCAGGTCGCGTTTTGTCTGTTGCGAGAGGCCGAGGAGTTCGAGGTTGACGGACTCTATCGTGCCTTCTGTTTGGCTTTCTATTGATCGTCAGATAAATAAGTATGAGATACTATTCATGCGTACCCTTTTTCTGAAGGTCATCGTTGGTTTTGAATGTGTCTGTCATAGTGGCTGTTGTAGTATAGTTGAATAGATAGGATAGATATTTGCAAGGGAGCAATCAGGCCTCCTTTCATCACTTTTATATCCGTCGTCTCTACCCTCGGCAATCCTGTTATCATGACGCTGTCAGGGATTCTGATATGAACTGCCAACCCCGCATTTTCCATATCATCAGTAGTTGATCAAGAGCCGATCCTTATGGACGTCAGTATAGCTAACCTCAGATACATTACCAGATACCTATCGTGCTATCATCGGGCCCAGAAAGGAAGCTGAAATGAGCACTTGGAGATAAGATAGTCTTATCTTGGCATAGCATGCGGCTATCCATGATCCGATAGGTCCAGACTAAATAGGAAAGTTAAATGAGCACTGGGTGCGGGGTACAGACGTATATCTATCAGCACTCTCTACTTCCTCGAATTCATCGTCAGCACCATGTTTCCCTTGACTGATATCACACAGAGTTCAGGATGGCTTATCCTTTTTGGCTTCATTTTTGTCTCCTTGACCGTATATCTTTTATCGCAGTGGAAAGATGACCGTAAAAAAGAGAAACAGGTGAGAAGACAACAATATACCAGGAGACGTCTAATATAGCCAGACACCCATTTCAGATGTTAAAATCAACATCGAACCGACCTCCTACCCACCAGTGACCCCCCTTCTGGAATTCGAATGGCAGAATAAAGAACCAGTGAAGCTGCGCCCGTTCAAACCAAAATACAATCTTACAATGAGTATGTCCAAACACTTTTACTAGCGCAATGCTAATCTACGAATAGGCATCGAACAAACCACCGTCGATGACCTCATCGAAATGGACAAGAACTACCTCGACCGGATCACCCTGCGCAGGATTATCATACACAATCATCCCGAAGCCGTCCTTGCAGCCGAATCCTGCGCCAAACCAGCCATCGACGAGTTTTACATCTGGCTGGTGGGAACATTTCTTCCTACACGATTTCCTCGAATGTTTCGCCTGGACCAACACGCATCGATCCTCCATAGTCTGGTTACAGATGAGAGGCTGTCAATCTTCCCAGCAGACAGCCCGGTAGATACACTACGCATACTAGGTAGCCTCGTCGACGATGATCTTTTATTCCTTCTTCCATCCTCTGATGGCGATGGATACACCTTAAAAGGATTTGTAACGTGTTTTCCGAATGGATTCGACACAGCCAAAAAGCTGAACCTCAAGCTGAGGGATATCCACAAACCTGTTCCCAAGTATAAAGAGAAGCTGGAAAAGAGCATGGATCGGTATTTTGAGCGGTTGAGGAGTGGGCAATTCATCAAGCGGGCGAACGTGAGTACTCCTACTATACAAAATAGAACAATGCTAACCTGGACAGTGGACGATTACAACGACAGACGCCCTGTTTGCTGCGCATGGTAACCATCTGTATGAGGGAGAAAGCATTCCACAGGAAGATATCAACATTGACACGGTATGATCTCTTATCTCTTGTTATACATTCTCTGACAATGTTAGGCTCGCGTCCGCTGTGAACGACAGATGCTGCATCGACTGCCCCAAAGTCGTGCTATATTATTCTCATTCAAGACATATCTCTACCCTCTACCAGAAATCAAGCAAGAAGGACTTGGAGAGACACTCGCTGAAGCCATTGATGGACTGAAACAGGGCAATGCACCGGGATTTTATTTCTACAAGCGGGCTGCTGTTTGGGGAGAATCTGTCAAGCATTATCTGCGGAGTTGATAAGCTGCTGACTTATATGATGAACTCAAATATATTCTACGATACCTCAGCATATGAACCGTCTATGGTTACACTTCATTTATTAGCTGTCAGTTTCGCCCCCAAAGGAGCACAAGGCTGTGGGACGATCAGGAGAAACCCTGCAAAATGACACCAACAGAGTGCGGGCTGAAGGTTAAATTACCCCTCCTGCTATTATATAAAGACTAAATATCCCTTAATCTGTCCTTTTCTCTTCGTCTACTCCGTACTAAGGTTACATTTCTTCCAACTCTCATCATGACTGACCACGTAGTTTTCTTCTTCGATTACATTACCAGGGAAGTCAACGATGCATCCGCTACTACAAATAGCATAACCCATCAACAGAGCAACGATATGCATTCCCTTCACCCAGTACCTGGTAGCTCATTTCTAACATCCAATACCAGGAACTATGTGACAACATCAATACACTCTTAATACGACTAGTGAAGCCGCCGACAGCATCGAAAGGAAGTATGAAGTAGAAGATTTCGATGACGACGAGGCAGGAACCGGACCTTATCAAAGCGGGTTATCCGAATTATGTGGGCTCGTGGGCCCACGACTGGAATAGTGAAGATGAAGATGACGATTAGGTGTCTTGCTATATCTGATTGGATAATCTCTGGTCTATATTCGATGATTCCTATACTTCAGCATCAACCCAGCACCAGTGATATATCCTCCTGTTCCAACTTGTCCCATTCTTCCTTTTTTAACCCATCCACTGGCCAGACGATATGCAACAACTTCCTTCCACTCCACCCACAGCACTTTATATCTTTCCAATATCTCGACAGGGCCGGTAAATCCTCGCTGCTCTTGGTTGTACATCTTCTCATACCTTTTCGATCGAGAAATAGCAACAAGGTCAATCGGCTGTCATACTTTACAGTCGAATGGCATTTTTAGTACTTCATATTTGATAGGAAAGGGTATCAGGGACAGTCATTTATGGCAAGTGCTGTTTCGCATTTCCTGTTGGCGGGGTAATTCCATGCTAGCTGGCTAGTGGCGCTTATATGCAGGGATGCTATCTAGGCGACAAACTACCACAGGTACACGACTTGGTCCTGGCGTTTGTTGGCCTCGCGCTTGTTTTCGAGTATATCCTAACCATAGAGAACCCCGATATCAACGCAGACGATCGGTGTGGCACTCCAATTATAGCAGCTACGGAAAACGGCCATCACGAGATTGTGGAATTGCTACTCCGACACAATGCTGATTTAGCGTATTCAAAATTCTCTTCAGTTCTTGGCACATACCCGCGTTCAAACCACACACGTTTCCACATAGAAAAGTAAACACCAGCACCACCCACATTCTTCAAGCAATTCCCAGCAAGAAATTACTGTTTTTAGCAATTTTTGAAGCTATTCATACCTCCTTACCTGTGCCTGCCAATATGCCTCCAAAACATACCACCACCCCCCCATAGCCTGCCAGCCAGCGCGTTATCCCTTATAATCTCCGCAAAACCCAGATACCACATATTCCTTCCCCCCCTGCAGGCGGATATAAAGGCAATAAGAAGACTAATAGCTTGTATGTTCCTCGCAGTGCTGTTACCAAGGCTGCATCTATTAGACAACATGCGGCTAGGGCCAGGGCAGTAGTAGCTAATAGAGAGCTGACAGCTGAAGCTAAATCCTCTACAGCTGTAGCTGTAAGTGGAAAGAAGGCAGGTAGTCTGCAGTATATAACCACGCTGCAGAATAAGCCAGAGAGTAAGAGAGGGGTCACACCGCAGAGGAAGGTTTATTTTAAAGCCAAAGTGCTACTATGCTAGATCTCTAAGGCTCGCAGCTCCTCTGCAGTTTCTAACAATAGGGAAGAGGAGGTGGAGGAGGGAGATGAGGAGGAAGAAGAGGAGGATGAGGAGGAAGAGGAAGAGGATGTTAATGATAATAATAAACTAGATTTAGATGAGGATGATGGCCTGCCTCCTAATATTAAAAATAGAGTCGTGAAGCCATACAAGGAGAAGCTTGCTAGGAGATTATATGGCACTAAAGAGGCATATAAGAAGTATATCTATAATACCTATCTCAACGAGATCAAGCAGCGCTATTTAAAGGACCTTCCTAGTAATTACTCAGTTCAAATAGATGAGGTTAAATGTGCCTTATATGACACTATGCAGAGTGCCAACTATATCATTGCTGTATGCCTTAATATATAATTAAATAAGAAGGGCCTGGCTAAGAAATCCCTTAATAATACCACACGCCGCACCTTTAATATTAAGGATGTTGAAAAAGCCTTCTATAATGCACTTAACCCAGTTATTAGTATAGAGGAGTATAATATCACTAACTACCAGGCCTCTGTGAGGTATCTCTCTAGCTATAGTGGCTATACCCACCATGATATTAAGGATTTTGACTCTACTGGTACTGAGCAGGTATTAGAGATAGCTAACAAGGTCCGGTCTAATCATATAAAGGGTAATATAGATATCCTTTTTAAGGTTTCAGTGGACTGTGTGGCTCTACTCTATATACTAAAAAGAGTGCTGAAAAAGCAGCCCACTGAGGAGCTTTCTAATATTCCTATGTTAGATATATCCAGCTCACCACCTACAATACTGAAAAAGAAGCATGTTAATCATACTAATCACCTCAATAAGCAACAGGTAGTTCATCTAGAGACTATATAGACTGCAGGCAATTTCCAGTGCCAGCTCATGGATTACTGGCGCTGCAGTAAGTCAAATTACATAAATAAAGACAATTTCTGCTTCCCTGACCCCGCAGATCACTTAAAGCACTACAATATTACCTCTGCTCAACATGAATCCTGGGTAAATGCAATTAGTAGTGGCAAAGTGATAATATAGAATCCTCTGATTAAACTTATATACTACTGGGACCAGATATAAGGCGTGATAACCCATAATTCTTGCCAGCTGATTAAACAGACTACTGTATAGTAGACACAGTCAGCAATGGAGTAAATAGCTGAGATGCAGTAACAGCTTCAAGAGCAGATAATGCAGAGCAGGATGTTTAATTAGATGGAGGCAATGGAGGAAAAATAAGAGTGCCAGGAGGAAAGGAATGAGTAGTATTATATACAGTAGGAACAGTGTAAAATAATGCTTTAATCTTAGTATTAACCGCTGTAGACAGCACTATATAGGATGCCATTTATTCCACCTCAATTCCTATCTTAATAATATAATTTAAACTAATTTACTGCTTCCCCTGCAGCTCCTCCAGCTCCTATACCTTCAACACCTTCAACACCAACTCCTATAGCAATCCAGCAGTCCTCCAGCCTAATTTATAAAGGGGCAGATGACTACAATACTCTAGACTTATTCTTTACCTGGAAGATCACTAACACCGCGAATTTAGAGAGGAGAGATAAGTAGGATAGGGCTCAAGATATTATATTTATAAATAACTAGATAATAAGGGATCTAAAGAACATGGAGGATGGCTCACATGCCATGTATAAGAGGGCTATAAAAGCAGGAATTACTGACAGCTTCGCACGGGGATTCTGGTTAGAGTTACAGAGATATAAAGCTTATATTTAATAACTTAGAGCGGCGGAGAACCAGGCTATCTTAATACTAGGTCAGCTGGGCCAGCCAGAAAGCCTACCAGGCGGCTTTATTAGGGATTAGGAAGTAGGGGTAGCTACTAGTAATATAGCCTTATCTTCTTCATACTCTCTAAGAAATCATTAAAATCTCTATAGCTCTTCCTTTTTAATATACACGCCTGCAGCAGCATGTTTAAACTGCTATTTAGTATAGCATCCACAGCGGCTATCTTAAACTGCCAAAGTAAGGAAGTCACTGTATGATCCACAGGTTTAGTAATAGAATACCTAATTCTGCTTTATCCACGCCTTCAACACTGAGAAGGTGAGTTCAATAGGGTTATAATTAGGTGAATATGGTGGCAGGAAGCATATAAGATGGCTATATAACTTAATAAGCTTAGTAATGTGTTGGTGGATATAGATAGAGACATTATCCATTACAATTACCATTGGTCTTCCTCCTCCATGTTAGTTAATAGCAGGGATAAGGTGAAGCTGTAGCTAGTTTAGGAAGTCCTCTCCTTTAAAATAGCCCTCTTTAATACTGGTATAGGGAAGCCAGTTATTAAGAGATATTACTGCACAGATACTCTATGTCTTACCCCTATGGATATCACTGTTATACCAGGCTTTATCTCTAATCAGTATATAAGTGTGGTGGCGCCAGCCAGTTTTCTTATTAAATATAGACTTATCTATGAAAATGAGGTCATTAGCACTAAAATAGTATATCTTATTAATATAGGCTTGTCTGAGCTCCTCACTACGGCCTAATGAGATATACCATATCTCCTTTCTGCTCCATTCTTGCCGCTTCAGTACATAGGATAGTGTTAGCTGGCTAACTAAGACACCACGCTCATGAAAGAGCCACCAGATTATCTTATCCTAGTGGCGCCAGCCATGGTTAAGAAGATACTTAAATAAGGCCTCCTTATCAGCCTCAGAGAGCCTCCTAGAGTGTCTAATCTTCTGGAGGTTTAGCCTCCGTACACTGCCATATCTTAAGAGATTGGACTGGATTGTAAAGATAGTATACTGTGAGACCTAATACTTATCACTAATATCCTTTATATCCTAGCCAAGCATCAAAAACCTCAGTATTCTGGCGCGTCGTTTGGGGGAAAGGCCATTGTTAAGGGGGGGGGAAGGCTTCACGTTGACTGTTGGCAGGCGGATTTTTCTAACCAGTCAGTAAACTCAACACCATGAAATACTGGATATAGGGCTAACCGGGGCATTTTTTTAGCTTCAAAATTGATGGGAATTGCTCGAAGAATGTGGGTGGTGCTGGTGTTTACTTTTCTATGTGGAAATGCGTGTGGTTCGAACGCGGGTATGTGCCAAGAACTGAAGAGAATTTTGAATACGCTAAATATCAACCCTGCGGATGGCTATTCCGGTACGCCACTTCAAACGGCCGTTCTTAAGGGGAACAAAGAAATTGTGCAACTTTTGCTTGACAACAATGCTGATGTCAATCTTATGACGAGTCGTTATCATCGAAGTATTCTAGCGCTGGCGATGCCGTCAGATGATCCAGAGATTCTGGAGATTCTATTGGACAACAACGCTGACATTAATGCGAGAGATTCACATGGAGATCCAGTGCTCCATGTGGCTACCTTGTTAGGCTCTGGAATATTTTTCAAACTACTGCTCGAGAGAGGTGCTGATATTAATATAACAGGCTGGGATGGCAGGACTGCACTTCAGATTGCAGAAAGGTATGGGGAAACTGATAAGGTCCACATGTTACAACAGCAAGCCAGAACAGATTGTAAAAAAGGGAAATAGGTGGGACTAGGAAGTTGAAATTATCATCATCTCTACTATATCATGGTATTGGCCATAAGCCGTGTTTCGTTTTAAAGGGGTTATCAGTGTTTACGGTATGCAGGGCTATGCAAGGTACATGCCCTACATATCTCCGACGAAAGTAACCGAATCAACATAAACAATCAATTAAGATTAATTGCACGCAATTATGTTCAAGTATTTAACATAATAATGACTTTGACATGTCTGTAATAAATATTCAATATCAGGAGTGTAAATATTGTAGTCGACCTGTGCTTGTTGGCGTTTTCCATTCCTCGCAATCCAGCATGTCGCAAGGATGTCCGTACATTCCATCCATCCTCCACTGATATGCCGCCTTATATAAGGCTCAATACATCCGTGCCATAATATCGGCATATAGATCAACCATTCGTACAAAATGCGGTCAATAGTCAAACTGTGTACTCTACTTCTGTCACTTGGATCGGCAGCATTTGCTATTCAACCTGTCCGCCAAGGTGGGTCATTCATTCATCCATCTCTGATAAATAAAATTTACATTAATGCTGTATAGAAATTTCACCTGAACTGCTAGATAACTTCACCCGTTTCTCTCAATATGCTGCTGTCACTTACTGCGACCAAAACATCAACGCAACTGGAAGAAAACTCACATGCGATTTTGGAAATTGCGACCTGATCGAAAAGGCAGAGACCCTTACTATCAATACATTCCAGCAGTATGTCAATCCACCCAAATATGACATATAACTAACCATACAGTCACAACGCCAACGACCCAACCGGCTATCTCGCCGTAGACAAAACAAACAACCTCATCATCCTGGCTTTCCGCGGAACCGCAAGCAGAGATGACGGACTGGCCGATATAAACATTGGGCCAGTCAAGGTAGACGATGTATGCAAAGACTGCTATGCCCATAAAGGCTGCTGGCAGTATTGGAGTACCGTTGCCGATGAGGTTCTGCCGAGTATCGAGAATGTCACTGCCACGTATCCGGACTATACTCTTACTGTTGTAGGACACAGTCTGGGAGGGGGAGTAGCTACGCTTGGGGCAACTGTTTTGCGAAATGCAGGATATGATCTTGACCTGGTGAGTTGAGTCTGGTATAATCAGTAAAGGATAACTAACAAGATAGTATACATTTGGCTCTTTGAAGGCTGGCGATTATTCTCTGGCAGAATACATCACTGAACAGTCCAACAGAACATATCGAGTCACACACGACGATGACTGGGTTCCCAAGGCGCCCCCATATATCCCACTACTGGGTCTGCTGCATCTTGACTTTAGCCAGCCATCTCCTGAATACTGGATTGATAAACCCACTGGCAAGCCTGTTAACACGTCAGATGTCAAGGTAATTGAAGGCATCAACAGCCATGAGGGAGTCGAAAGTACAGGTGACTTTCTGAACTTTGATATGGCTGCTCATGATTGGTATTTTGGAAATCTCACTGTCTGTTCGACTTATAGAGTCTAGGATATTGTCTTGTCTGATGTACTGGGTGATTTATTCTGCACACTCCTATTCAGTTCTTTTTTTAAAAAAGAACAGCGACTTTGCTTGTATATATTATAATAATATATGCTTATTAGGATTGTTAAATATTTTGGTTTCTGGATACCCATCACTGGCGAAAACTGTGTATGATACTAAAAAGGTAGTTTATACTTAGTTATATCATTATTCAAGATATTCTGTCTCATGAAATGGTCAAAGATGTCTTACCTCTTTTTTTCCTCTTCAAAATATCATATTATAAAATGAATCATTCAATGGCGACCATTTTACAGTTAATTTATCAGCGTACGCCCATCTTGGTAAAGCCTCATCTTTCAGCTGCATGACTAACTAAATACTCAGTTGTATCTCCAATCTTGGTCTTAAAGTGGCCGGAAATCAAAGCACCCATCAAGCCTAACGTGTCCAACCTGCAGACTGTCACTGACGCCCCTCTTGTTACACTAGTGAGTCTTTCGGCTATACACAGCCTCAAGGCTGTCTGGATGATCAACACCCCACGTAATGTCGATGAATGCCAGAATCAGACCGTGGTTCCTGTGCTGACCGCCGGAATAAGACATGAATTTGAATATGACGCAATAAACTGCGATACCTGAATCTATTTAGATCCAGGCTGTAGGAGCCCCACAGCTGATGATCCAGACTCACTGAAGTCATTTAAAGTTTCCCGCAGCAGACTGGAAGGAACACTCAGCTCCTGTCACTGTGGGGGGTGGGTACCTCATAGTGACAATCACATAGAATACGAGGAATATCCGGCGGGGTGTTTGTCATCTAAAAAGCACCGCTCAGCTATAAAAGCGTATCAAGGCTCCCCCTACCTTGTAGATTATATTAAATTTTAATGTGCCAATTCGCCTGATAAGGTGTACAAAGATCGATTGCCCCTGTTTAACGCCACTGATTCACCACACATAACCTATACAACAATGGCGGCCGACCGTGTCGAGTTTATGACATGGCCTGAGAGCGACATGCGCGAACATATTCGTACAAAAATCAGTCATTCGAACTTGATTTGGCAAGCTGCATACGGGGACTCCGACTGGTATAAAGTCGTGGTGTTCCTTCCTTGGCATACCGAAGGAAGCAAGTAAGAAACCCCTTGACTTCAGGCCCAAATGCCCTCCAATGAACTTCCATATTGACGTGTAGAATGTAGTGATCCGAATGAGCATTACACCGTGGCAGTGATGGCTAAAAATGGCAACGCAGCCGATTATCTTCAACAGGGCGAGAGATATCATGTCTATCGTGATGGCAGCACGAGTGGAGTTCTCCCAGGAGGTGGGCTTTTTCAAAACAAAAAAGAATAGAGCATGAGGGGCAAGCATGTATCTAATTGTGCTGCCGCCTGAGAAATATTTTGAGGGACTTGTACGTGATATTATTCGGCCAATCTTTCATTATTTACCAATTCACCATCTCTGCATAATGACTCCAAGATATCTGCGGCAGCGATGATGGATATCTAAACATAGCCTATATAGAAGTCATTCTTGTATGGTTCACCAGACCGAAAATGGAGGTCTATGTTACACCACAAGTCTTTGTATTCCTTGTCATGGATGTGGATGGTTCCTTTCAAATAGGCCAAGTCGACATTGAACTTCATTCCAGCCCTTACGTTTCCCTCAAAACTTCCAATGTTGACTCCACCGATAAGAAAACGGGTTATTCTGAATATGCGAATGTCAGGCTCCACTGAGCCCCTGACCTGTGTGGATTTGTTAGATGGAGATAAAAAGGCATAAATTATCATTTCTTACATCAACCGGTCCAATAGTCCATCCAATCTTGTCCCAGCGGCCCGGTCTCTCGTCTATATTGACTTCTTGATCTTCACTTTGAATAACCTTCCATTCCTTGCCCTTTTCTTTCTCCTCAAGCGTAACGGAGGCGGCTATTGGATGAGAGTCTGAAGCTACTCTATCTGTAGGGTGAGTTATTCCATACCGGTGTGAGTCTGTGACATGATGGCTGGGGAAGCTAGTGGTGGACAGTGTATGAGAATAGCAGGAATTGGGATGGGAATGGAAATTCTAACTCGAAGGTAAGGAGCTCCTCTTTATAATTTTATAACTGAAGGCTGGGAGCTGAAAGAAGAAGGGTCTCAGCTCGGTGGGCCGCTTTATGCACGTTCTCATCCAATCACTGTTTCATCTTCATTTGGCCCATAGCGGGGTTCAGCTGATGATGTCAGTTAGCAAATCAGCATTGCTTACACACGTGTTCTATTTCTATTATGACATGTGAGAGTATTATGTACAGTTTGGCATGTCATCTTAGTCCACTCTTGCAGTCTGATGATTTTATTTCGAAGCATCTCGGACCAATCGAATACCGATCCAGGGGTATGGGTAGCCTTTCTGCCACCAGTTCAAGCTGTTTTTGTTAGTACTTATTACCGGCATTAAGATGGTATAACTTACAAAGTCCTTTTTCCAGACAGCCGGGGATGCAATGCCCAGGACCCACCTGTCACGAGAATGTGCTTTTCGTCCATAAAATCGGCTATACAGTATTAGCAACTGCTAACGTATAGGCAGAATTAAACATACCACTATATCCAGGATAGATATCCATTGGCCTGAAACCAGGCTGCGGTGCAAAATAAGAGCTAGTCCATTCGTAGGCACCACCCATATCGCCTTGTCCACACAGTCGGTTGCCATTTGGTGTCACAGGCGTGGGATGGAAGTGTTGGAAGCCGGTATTACATCCGGTCAGATCGACGTAAATGTCTTCTTGGGATGAGGGGGCGATTGTATCCCTGCTGCCACCATTCTTTCTCGCCTTTTCCTCTTCAACTTGCATGTGAATGCTGCGTGATTCGTGGATCGTAGGAAGTCGTGCACCAGCCCATTCTGCGTATGCCACGGCGTCATTGTACGGCGTGTATACAGGCCAGTCGAATGCGAGTCTCAGCGGAACTGGGCCGTACACAGTCTTAACCGTAGTGGTGTTGGTAAAGCTTTCAATGTCCTTATTATCGGGCGTCTCACTACGCGTCCATGTAACAGGGATAGAATCCGTCCGTGATGTGTTAACGAGATAAGTTGCATATTCTCCATTAGTGATAGGCCGTCCCTGTGCTTCGAATCCATCGACGGTGACATCGTATGGGTTACGTTCATTGTCCCATCCGAAGAAACCGTCTTTGCCGTCATCATCACGGTCTGAGTCGTCGATTCCTATTGTGAATGTGCGTGGCGTAATGTTGAACCATTGATTGTCGACTCTTTCGTTTGCTGCCTTTTCGGCCATGGCCTTAAAGTCTGGCTTCGGGCCAGGAGGCGGTTGGATGTTGGGACTCAATATCGACATCCATAGGAAGGTTTCCAGATGCAGTGCTACTACTGTTAGTCTATAATATGCTATATTCAAGATTGACATACCTTCGTGTTCAAATCCAATCCAAAGTGCGCGTCCAATAGTCCTGTTTGTCCAAGGCTTGTCGGTCTTGTACAGAGCTTCGATCCTCGCGCAGACTTTCTTACGATAGTCCAAGATTGCATCCAATGTCGGCCAGCTATCTGGGACCTCGCTGTGGTCATGACATTGGGTTGGATCATCCACATCTGGATCAATTCCTCTCTCGAAGATCAGTTGATAAGACTTGGGCTCAGTCGCAGGCTCTTTGGTGGCGCGCTCCAAATGTATATCCTCACTGCCATGTATTAGGCATTGTTTAATCCATGTCCGCGTAGTGGATACTTACAAAGTAGGAATATGCCCAAGATAGAAAATAAGATCATTCCGCAACGGAATCGGCTTCTCCAGCAACGCCTCGTTCGGAATCATCTTCAAAGTTACCGCCTCCCACGCAGCCCACAGTTTGCGCCATTCCCCCAGACTCGGCACGGGCCCTGGCGCATACTCTTCTGGTTTCGTGGGGAATGCATACTGCGACTGCTCGAGAACGTAGTCTGACGCCATTTTCTATAGATGTGTCGTGACATCTGCATCTACAGGGGAGGGATTGGCCGCTTAAGAAATCCATTGTGGTGGGATGGACTAGAACAGATGCGGTAAAGGAGGTGAAAATATCAACAAGAGCTGAAGACCAGATCCGAGAGAGTGATTCTGGTTGGTCAGATACGTCATTTTAAGGTTCGTAGCAGATAATGTGGAGCCCCACTGCGGAGTCGTTTTCAGCCGAGCTGAACTTCAGCTGAACAGCATCGAATGAGAAGGGTTTTGTTTCTTTCAGCTCTTTCCAGGTGGCTTTGATTTATTAGACAGTCGATGCAGTGTATATGGAGCCATAAAAATTCAACAGCCCAATTGATTTGTTTTTGAACATGGTTGAATACATGCAATCTTTATCAATGCGCATTCCTCCCTGAGGCGACCATAAATATTGCCTAATCCAGTTTAGTGCCATGTCAAGGAACAGGATCTTGGCCAATGATCGGCCCGAAAGTCTGTCATGTCACGTTGAGCTCCTATTTGACGATCTGGTATACTTGAGAGCTGTTCATCAGGTGGCGCATGGTATATCTGCGGTTATATACCAGATTCACTGCCAAACACTAATACTGTGCAAGTAAACTTCTCCTGTAACCTCGTGACCTAGCATGTTGACAATATAGGCATGACTATGTATTTTGTTGTTGTTATTGTTATCATTAACGTCCTGGCGAAGCGAAGGCAGAGCTATGACCCTAACTACCTTCCCTAACGCTGACCTTCCTAGGGATATGAGGATGGGCTAAGCTATAAATTTCTATATACATTGAAGACCAGAGATAGCC
Organism: Aspergillus wentii DTO 134E9; assembly: GCF_001890725.1. Classification (NCBI taxonomy): domain Eukaryota; kingdom Fungi; phylum Ascomycota; class Eurotiomycetes; order Eurotiales; family Aspergillaceae; genus Aspergillus; species Aspergillus wentii. Next base: position 517,464 of record NW_024467839.1, read on the forward strand.
ACTCTAGCTTCTATAAGTGTAGGCGATTCGCCAGTTATTTATACCCATTCCCGACGGTTGGATTAGGTAGATAAAAAGATAACTGCCTTACAGATAGGGAGAGGAGACCCACTATTAGTACTAATAGGTCAGGGACGTGGTAGATATCTCGAGCCGTCACCGGGATTCGAACCCGAGCCCTCTAAAGTTCCAGAAAATAGCCCCCTACTATCACTGTCCCATCTAGAGTGGTTTCCAGGTAGTGCACTACCACTACAATACCATGGCGGCAAAAAAGGAATCGTCCCCGGGCAGGATCGAACTGCCGATCTCCCGATTGTGGTTGTTTAGTTGTATAAACTAACAGTCGGACGCCTTAACCAGCTGGGCCACGGAGACGGACGATTGGTCAATTGGCTGGTAAGGGAATTTACCAATGGATAGTTCAATGTGCAGCCCTCTCAGTGATGAATTCCGCGTTGCAGCGAACTGAGCATGCTGTCTAATTTAATTTCCCATACAAATAACGAACGATATCCATTTTTACGGAATTTGTAAAGTATCATCTAAAATTCAATTAATATATGGGAATGGCCTAGAATAGGCAGAAAATATGGGTCATGATCTGTCACGTGTAGTCTACAGATATATATTTAAATGGGCTCGT
>NW_024467839.1:518209-570126 GCF_001890725.1 Aspergillus wentii DTO 134E9
AATCGTCCCCGGGCAGGATCGAACTGCCGATCTCCCGATTGTGGTTGTTTAGTTGTATAAACTAACAGTCGGACGCCTTAACCAGCTGGGCCACGGAGACGGGTTCTGGCGTGACTATGCAGCGGAGCTAAAAAGAGGGAGTGCATCTTACGAAGCAGCTACCCAGGCAGATCAGACGTTGCAAGCTGCGGAAGAGCTTCGCAGAGAGAATAAAGCGTTGCGAGACCTGGTGGATTTCTGTGGTATAAACCCCAATTTGCTGGGGCATTACCCGGCTGAATATCAAGGAGCGAGTTTGAATGAGAGGCAGTCTGATCTTCTGGGGAATACGTGACCATTCACTGTTGAACCACCTCCCTCGACCTTTCCCTCAACATCGTTGCAGGTGTTAGATGTAAGAATTGTGCTCGGGGCCTTTCCCGGCAGCCATCACTGACTTGCTCTATGTAGGGGATATCTGAGCCTGTTGAACCACTAATGATAGTAGATGTTACAGATCTGACATATCCCACTCATTCAGCCTGAAGTTTCCACCCTCGTCATCGGCAGTCTTTACTGGCTTTATCAATAATCTGCCTGAACCGGAGTCAGAACCGCGTTTGAAGGGGTTTCCATCTCTGATTAACCAGAATATATCCGGTGGCATTAATATAGGAATGGCCGACGTGGTTTTTGGAGAGACCACACTTTGTGCTGTCGCCATCCAGATTGTCTGTCATTGTAACAAGAATGTAAATATATTAGGGTTGGATACTATGCTTCGCCAGGGGTATAAGAGCGGGTCTCTGGTGAAAGGCTGCAGGGTTGACAATGTGGTTCTGCTTTCTGTGCTGGCTGAAATTATATAATCCTTTCATCAGAACATATGTACGTTCGAAAGTGGTGACACATCATTTATTTCTTGCCAACGAATAGTGTATAAATGGTGACATACCGGATATACCCTGTCCAATCATATTGGAATACGCCTTGCAACCCCGCAGCCAGCAAAAGTCTAATATTATATCAGTTCACTGCGACACAAGACAGAAATACATAACATTGTATTGTTCATTGTCTTATTCTAAATAAACTGAATTCGCACCGGCAATTCTTCGAAGTAAATTCCACCAAAATGGCGGAAAATACATATAACCAGGTTCAGTGCTGCTATGGTGACATCGCAAAACGCACCTCTGCCACAAGCACCCAACACAATAGCGCCGACACAATCGCCACGGCCTTTGGGTACAGCGCGAAGGATCTCGGTTCACTCCCAGACAATACAAATTTAGGGCTAAGCTGCGGTAATCCAGTTGCATATGCGAATATGCAGGAGGTTAGTACCATGACGATGAACACCAATGCATTATTACGCGTGTCAAGGTCTAATCGGTCAATAGGGAGAAACAGTTGTCGACCTAGGCAGTGGAGGAGGAATTGATGTTTTCCTGGCTGCTCGCAAGGTTGGGCCTCAAGGAAAGGCTATTGGAGTCGATATGACCAAGGTAGATGTGAATCTTAATGTATGAGACTACCAACTGACTCGTCATAGCATATGATTGAACTGGCGAATAGGAATGCCAAATCAGCCGGCCTGTCCAATGTACAGTTCATCGAAGCGCTGATCACCTCCATCCCACTTCCAGACTCCAGCATCAACTGTATCATCAGCAACTGCGTGATCAATCTTGTTCCCAGCAAGGACAAGCCATCTGTATTTTATGAGATTGCTCGTTTGCTGAAGCCTGGTGGACGGGTTGCCATCAGTGATATTCTGGCGAGAAAGGAACTCCCGCAGAATATCGTTGACGATATGGCGCTCTACGTGGGCTGTATTGCGGGTGCTAGCCAGGTTGCGGATTATGAGGATTATCTCAGACAGGCTGGATTTCAAGGTACATACCTATTCTGTCTGTAGGATAAGGTCTACTAAGATACTGACTTGATTAGATGTATTGATTGTCGATGCCGAAACGGATCTCAATGTCTATAAACAGTCGTCGAACCTGTCAGGCTGTTGCTCTACAGATGAGTCTAAGAAATCCACAGTCGACTATGCTGCGATTGACTATAACGAGTGGGCTGGTGGGTTTACGGCTTCATGAATGATTGTTTGCTGAGATGTTAACTATCTGTCCAGGGTCTTTTCAAATTTATGCTGTCAAGGCTGGGAGTGTCTAAATTATAGCACATGGAGAGGAGAAGAACAGCCAATTAGAGTCAATTGACAGCTTAGTATTAAGCTACAGAGAGTATTAGAGGTCGGTCAAATGAATGACAATCTTCCATTCTGATGTCTGCTCGATGAATCTATTGCAACTTGTAGCTTAGCTTTCCATGTGTGGGTCCATCTCCACTGTGGAGCCATGGACGGCCTGTTTTCTACTCGAGCTGAACTTCAGCTGAAGAAGAACAAAAAAGAAAGAGAAAAAGAGTAATTGCAGCGCCTGGTGTTGACAGGGACCTCCAAGTTATTAGCTCGGCAGCCTACCGTTGCCCTGCGCTGCAGTAAATTACATAGTCTGTCTTTCTATTGCGGAATCTTATAAACTATGCTCATGTATACATACTCGCCCTGCCTACCAAACCAGCAGACCTACCATGAGTATAACGATTCTTGCATCGTAGCCGCTATTATTTTAATCCACGATTATTGAATACTTTTAGAGTGTCGCCATGGATGGATACTTTATCTAGTGGATTCCTGATTATCATGGCTTCAATCCCCGAGTTATAATGGCACAGCTTAGTCAGTGTTTATGCAAGCCATGTTAAATAGCCACTAGTGATGCATAGATCCAGCCATTCTATCAATCAAGCACAATGTAGCAATCAGATCAGATAAGATCAACCGACAGTATGTACCCCGATTGCATGCATGATTCGGCTGTCACCTCGGCATTTGAGTCGGGGTTTGGAGTTTTACGGCTATTTTTGTATGTTCACTGCCGAATAAACACTCTCAGTTGACATATCCAGCTGGCAGTGAATGTCTTCTAATAACTTCTTATTAAGGCAGGTTACCATTGGCTGCATGTTTTTCTGATGGTGAGAACGATGTGATCGCCTACATTTTAGGACTTATGATGCAGTGCACATTGTATTTTTTACTGCTTATCCTATATTGTGCATCCCCTGTATACACTTAATCAGATAACCTATCATTGTTAGTATATAGTACTTGATGCTACATGACTGTCCCTGTAAGGGAGCGGATATGTGTTTAACCGGCAACCCCAACAGCCCCAAATGCCTTATCTGATCAAGCTTTTCTACTCCACACGTTTCTCCTTTCTAAAACATTTCTGATTTCTTTTCTTTTCAATGGTTGATCATGGCTGAATCCAAAACCTCCAATGGCGAACAGACACAGCCTGACAATGACAGTCACAATGCCGACCAACTCAAGCATAAGCCATTGCAATATGCATCGATTGTCTTTTCCGGCTTCATGGTCATGTTTACCACCTGCGCTCTCATTTTCACCTTTGGAGTATGGCAATCCCTGTATGAAGAAATGGCCCAGCATGAAAACACTCCCTTTACTGGTTCTTCGACCGCGTTAATCAATCTCATTGGTACACTCGCCATCGCGCTCATGTCCATGGGTGGTCCCTTTACGATGGTCTGGGCGAAGCTGTTCTGTCCGCAGGTCGTCATCGTCGCTGGAGGCTGGGTGTTTGGCATTGCGTTTATCCTGGCGAGTTTTAGTAAGCAGCTCTGGCATTTTACCCTCACGCAGGGTGTGTTGCTTGGTATTGGGACGTGTATGGCGTATGTGCCCACGATGGCGGTTGCGCCGACTTGGTTCGATAAACGGCGTGGACTGGCCATGGGGGTGATTATCTCGGGGACTGGCGTGGGTGGGATGGTGTGGCCACCGGTGTTGCATGCGATCATCGACCATATCGGATTCCGTGATGCGTTGCGCATTGCAGGGTGCGTTTCCATCACGTTGGTATCGATTTCCGGATATACGTTGCGCTGGGAGCCGGATTTCCAGAAACAAGTCAGCGTGCAGACGCGGGGCATGAGCAAGACAACAGGATGGATGAAGATTCCGCTGATTGATTGGAAAGTCGCACGGACGAAACGATTCATCGCGCAGGCGTCGGGATGTTTTCTGCAGTCGGCTGGATACTCGACGCCGTTGTTCTTCTACGCTGCGTATGCGAGAACATTGGGATACTCCAACGCAACAGCAACCAACTTCATCACGGTCAGCAATGCGTCCAATTTCGTCTCGCGGATCGTGATCGGATATGGGGCTGATCGGTACGGGAGGATTAATGCGCTGGCATTCACGACATTTCTCAGTGCGATCGCCGTGTTTGCGTTCTGGTTGCCGTCGATGTTTTCCGGTTCGACCATCTCACATAGTAGTGCTGAAGGGCTGTTTATCACATTCACAGTTCTGTATGGTGCATTTGCGAGTGCGTACATCTCACTCTTTCCAGCTTCGTTGATTGAGTTGTTTGGTGTGAAGAACTTTACCAGCGTCAATGGGGCGTTGTATCTCATTCGGGGAATGGGAGCGTTGATCGGGACGCCGTTGACAGGGTTGTTGATTCCAGAGTCAGAGGCGTTGACTTCGTCTATTACGTATGAAAGAGCTGGAATTGTGGTTGGAGTGTTGCTATTTGCAGCTACTGTATCATGTGCATGGGTGCGGATAGAAGCGATGGCTGGATCACCGTGGAAGTTGAAAATGTAACTATTCAGATGCTCAATGACTGATCCATGGACGCTAAGCAGGGGTCAAAAGGGTCAAAACGAGAATTCTCGCTCGAGTTGCTGCATCTTTTTAACATCAATCATCAATCATCGCAAAATGCATCATCTGCCCGACGAAATCCTCTTGATCGCTGATCATATCGAGGATGAGGGAATTCCCGCTGATCAGCAAGATAAAGTAAACCTACTCCTGGTCTGCCAGCGCTGGCGATCTTTGTTTACAGCCCCTTTCTACAGCGACATCTCCATCGCAATCCATCGTTAGGCCCTTCCATTCGGAAATTCCATCTTTGCTGCTGGTCACGATTGAGGAATGACGCCAACGTATCCGACTGTTGCACTCCGGCCTTGCGAACCTCGTACACACCGTTAGCCACTGCCCTGAGGAAGCAACAGAATGGGAACGAGATATCAAAAGAAAAAACAGCGACGCATGGCTGGCTGTCCTGCTCGTCTTCCTGGAGAATGTCACTACCCTATACATGGACCATCCAGGAGACGCGATTCAATTCCCTCGACTTCTCGCCCGCGCCGCAGCCAGGGAAAAGCCATCTGATGAAAATCCCATCTTCCAAAATCTTGTCAGCGCCGAGATCGTCGGTGATAGTGATATTCCAAAAGTGGTCCTGAAACATGTCGAATCCGTCCCATTCTGCCATTTCCCGTCGCTGCGCTTTTTCCGGGGCGACTTGATGATGGACAGTGACTACACTTCCGGGCTTCTTCATCTAAGCCAGAGAGCCGTGGCTAATCGTCGATTGGGCAGCTCTCGTTTCGGCGCAAGTGTAGCTTGAGTAAAGGCATCGCAGCATTCATCACTTCCTGTGCGAATCTGAAATTTCTCGAGTACCAGCATTGGAACCTTGACTGGGTGGAGAATTCGATAGGATTTCGTCCCAGGGTGCTCTACAATGCGCTCATCACGCAGAAACATAGTCTGCAGGTGCTGGAATTGAATCATCAGGGGGATGTCTGTAGCAATGAGTTTGGGCACCCGCCAAAGTATAGTCGTTGAAGGAGTTTGTCAGTCTGAGAGAACTGCATATTTGACTGTATAATCTGTTAGATTTTGGATTCGAGAATTGCCATCCAGCTGTTTCTTTTGTTGATGTTCTCTGGAGTATCTCTGCGTGGCCAATTGCGAGGAATCACACTTTTCTGTGCTGGTCCATAACCTACAACATATACTGACTCACCAGAAGGAATTCCCCAAGCTGAAGAAAATCGATATTCAACCACATGCCGTGATGGCGATAGACCCATCCCAGTCAGGTCAAGTGTCTCCGCCATTCTATGGCGTTCTACCATCTACTCGTGCTATGTTCGCTTCTGCCCAGGCAGCTTTCAAGCAGGCAAGCCTCGAATTATCTTCTATAATGACCGGAGTGCATTCAGTCAGGAGATAGTCATCATCATCTAGGAATGATATCAAATAGATTATGATCGGACATCGGCTCTTGCATCCTAATTTGGTAACCCCATATGTCAGCGTGGGGCTGTGGGGCTACCCTTTTTACCCCGCAAATTGTCTTGTTTTTCTTCCTTTTCCGGAAAAATATTTACACGTCTGGGGAAGCTGAGATGAATCTATTGCTTGATCTCTGGTGTAATGAGGGGCTCAGTAGAATTCAGTGAAGATATAAAAGGATCATGTCTCCTATATGAATTGACCTCCTCAATCAAGGAAATGCGCCCCTTCAAGGCCATCGTGGCATTCTCTGCCATTGTCACAGCTTCACTGACCGATATCTGCACCGTCTCTTCTATCCAAAAAGCACTACCATCCAACATCCTCCCCGGCCTCACAATCGACCCTTCCTCCCTCACTACATCAGTTAACACCAACTCCACCGTCTCCTCAAATGACTACCCCACCGCCATAATCGACTACTGCGCCGTCACATTCGCCTACTCCCACGCCGGCCTCAACGACTCCGTCCTCGTCCAATACTGGCTTCCTGCGCCTGATGACTTTAAAAACCGCTATCTCTCCACTGGCGGGGGCGGGTATGCAATTAATTCAGGGAATAGGTCACTCCCCGCTGGCGTGCAGTATGGTGCTGTTTCAGGCATGACGGATGGTGGTTTTGGAAGTTTCGATACACAATTCGATGCTGTCTCATTACTGGCTAATGGAACGCTGAACTGGCCGGCTGTTTATATGTTTGGGTATCAGGCTCATCATGAACTTACCCTGATCGGGAAGACATTCGCCCGGAATGTCTACGACATGGAGGATAACACGAAGCTGTATGCGTATTATCAAGGCTGTTCAGAAGGCGGTCGTGAAGGATGGAGTCAATTACAGCGGTATCCGGAAGAATGGGACGGTGCTATCACTGGTGCTCCAGCGTTTAGATTCTCGCATCAGCAGGTGCAGCATCTTTATTCGAATGTGGTGGAGAAGACGGTGGATTATTATCCGTCGCCGTGTGAGTTTGAGAAGATTGTGAATGAGACTATCGCGGCGTGTGATGCTCTCGATGGGAGGATAGATGGGGTTGTTGCGCGTACGGATCTGTGCAAGTTGCATTTCGACAGTTCGTCTATTGTTGGGAAGAATTATTCTTGTCCTGTGTCTACTTCGAGTTTGAAGAGACAGATGAGTGTTTCAATGCCTGCTCAGAGCGGAACCGTCTCTGCCAAAGCAGTCGAGGTTGCTCAGACCATCATCGACGGACTGAAAGATTCGCAGGGTCGACAGGCATACTTTTCCTACCAACCAGCTGCATCATTCGAAGACGGCCAGACTGCATACAACACCGAGACAGAACAATGGGAACTCAGCATCAGCAGCTTTGGCTCTGAATTCGTGCAACGCTTCCTCAACCTCGTCAATTCATCTTCCCTGCCCACACTCGACAACGTCACTTACGATACCCTCCGCGACTGGATGTACACTGGATGGCAGAAATATGAAGACAGCCTGCAAACGACAAGGCCGGATTTGTCAACTCTCCAAGCAGCAGGTGTGAAGGTGTTGCATTACCACGGTGAATCGGATAATAGCATCCCCACTGCGTCGTCTGTGCATTACCATGAATCCGTGCGGAGGATCATGTATCCCCATCTTTCGTTTAATGAGAGCTCTGGTGCAATGGGGGATTGGTATCGTCTGTTTCTTGTCCCTGGGGGTGCACATTGTTCGCCTAACACGGCGGAACCGAATGGGCCGTGGCCGCAGACGAACCTGGGTGTGATGATTGACTGGGTGGAGAATGGAGTGAAGCCGGTGACGTTAAATGGAACGGTGTTGGATGGGGAGATGAAAGGGGCGAATCAGCAGATTTGCGCATGGCCATTACGGCCGATTTGGGAGAATGGGAAGATGGAGTGTGTATCATCAGCCTTCGATCGATTCATGGCTGTATTCGTTGGATTCGTTCAATATGCCTGTCTACTAGCTATACAATCAATGCTTCTTCTTCTTCTGCCGTTCAGCCTTGTCCATGCTCACTTCCGCTCGTCTCGCTGCCTCTTGTGCATTCTCACTCAATCCCTCGGCCACTCTCATCTCCCCGAATCGCGTCTTCCAAAAGGTCCATCTTTCCAAGCTAAGCCCCTTCTCGCCATGCCAGAGTTGGCTCTCATCGCCCCAAGTTGTGGTGTATCTACTTCCTGCTTTATTCCACAATTCATTCTCCAACATGTCTTTCGCCGCGTGGATAAAGTACTGCGCGGCAGCGGTGATATCGCCGTCTTGTCTGGCGGTCGGTTTGGTCAGGTCGACTTTCTTCTCTAGTGCGTCGACGACCAGACGTAGAGCCCAGTACTGCGTTTTGAGAACAGAGACGGAGAGAAGACGCGCGGTGAAAGCGTTGTAATTCACCCATTGGGCACTGGTGGGATCGGTAAGGTTTCCTATCTCGCTGTGGTCGGATGCGAGGTCTTTCAAATCAGCTTCATCTTGCAAACTGGTGGAGGTTCATACAATCATATGTCGCCCGCCAACTCTCCGGAAGATACGTCTTTTTTTCCTCTGCCCAGTCAATGTCGCCCGGTTCTGCGGTGAAGAATTCCTGGACCAGAGCGACTAGATCATCGTGTGCTTCTTCGTAGTCCTTTGCGAGAAAAAGTATCATCGTCCACAGTCGGCCGGTGAATGATGAGTTCCATTGTGGCGGGGCGGGAGCTGTCAGCTGCTCTGCCGCTTCGGCGGGGGAAAGATTGGCGTCGAGATAGGATCGAAAGATGGTGAGTTCGCGGGGATTGCAGTCGAAGACTTTGCCTGTGGAGACGGCAGAAAACCATTCTTCGTATTGAGACATGATGGAGTTGGTTGAGATGGGGGAGAGGAGAGAGAATAAACAAAGACGATTTAATGCGATGACAGACGCGCGCGGCACATGACGCACTAAAATCTGACTGCGAGTCAGCGGCGATCTTCAGGCCTCCTGCTTATGCCAGCTTATGTTAATGCCGACTGTGGATATGACTTCATCTGTGCCCGAAGAGGAAACTGGTCGGCCTGGGCGGGGGCCATTTTCCGTAATACTTGTTTCACCACTGTCGCTTATGTGTACTCAGCTGTCACAGCCTCGCCTGACTGTGACATGGCTGTGTTTTTTAAAGAAACAAAAAGTACCATATGTCGATTATAAAGGCAGACATGATGCCAGTAGAATTCCAAACAACAACAGCAATTCACTCAGCAATCTTCTATACAATCCCCATCAATCAACATGAAGTTCCTTGCTCTCCTCGTCAGCGCAATGGCTGTCTCTGCCTCTGTCGTCCCTCTGGACACCAGAGCCAAGACCAAAATCTCCTATCTCCCCAAGAAGTCCATCAACTGCGGTGGTATGTTTCGGTCTATACACTCCAACGAACCTCACTTACACTCATCAACAGGCAAGGATGCCAGAGCCAGCACGTACAAACCCAGCACCATCAAGTCGGCCGCGGAAGCAGCCTTCTCGAACGTCCTCGCCAAAAAGAAAGTCGGTATGTTTTCATCTATCTATGACTTCGTCTACACCGGTATACTAATTAATAGGCGACAACAACTACCCCCACAGTTACGGCATGAACGATGACGGCGTCAAGTTCACCAGCTCGGTTTGCAAAAAGGGCGACGACCTCTACGAGTTCCCCATCAAGACGCACGGCAAGTTCACCAGTGGCAGTGTTAAAGACCTGCCCGACCGGGTGGTTATCAAGAAGAAGTCCAAGAAGGAGGCGTACTACTGTGGTTTGATCACGCATATTGTATGTCCCCTCGGAGATGATGATGATGATGATGCTGACTGCTTCTAGAATGCTCACGGTGATGCCAATGCTCCATTTACCAGCTGCTCTGGTTAGTGTATAGTATTTGACTTAGCGGGTAGGATAGGAGTTGATTGATTATTTACGGTTTTACACTTATTTCCATCAGTAAGAGTAGTGAGAACAGCGTATCAGCATCATGCATAGATATCTGGAACCCTCGCAGCAAGGGATAACGTAGTCCATAATCTTGAATAAGACATTAATTAAACACCTCGCAATGGAGTGCTTATCAAAATATGTCATTCAAATGCTCTTGATTTAACAGCACGGGATGTCAAATAATACCACAAGCACTATTATTAGCCAGATGCCGCTGTCGGAGCGCACGTGTTGTCCAACACGGACGGTATTTGCTCGATGAAAGCTTGTTTAATTGCTTAATTTTATTAAGCTTTCTAGATAGTATAAATATACAGCATGTATCGCTTTGTCTAATACTCAATCACAATGAAGCTCACCGACTTTCTCCTCGCCAGCATTGCCTGTGCGTCTGTCTCTGCATCGCCATGCAGCAATGCATCTCCAATGCAGGTCCATCTGGCTTATGCAGGATCAACCGGCATGACTGTCAGCTGGAATACATACTCCAAGCTGCAGCATCCCCTCGTTCGGTTTGGTAATCATCCAGATGCTCTCGTCCATGAGGCTTCTTCTGATGTGTCCGTGACTTATCCCACCTCCACTACCTACAATAATCACGTTAAAATCACCGGTCTCAAGCCTGATACGCTGTACTATTACCAGCCACAATGTGGAAACGCCAGCCAGATCTACACGATGAAGACTGCCCGTGAGGCTGGTGACAAGACCCCCTTCACCGTTGCTGTCGGTGGTGACATGGGCTTGATGGGCCGTGATGGATTGACCACATCGACTGGGCCAAACGGAGGCAAGGCCCCGTTGGCACCTGGCGATAATAACACCATTCAGTCGTTGCAATCGATGAAGGCGCAATGGGACTTTTTTTGGCATCGTAAGTATCTCTTCTGTCTGTTTGTTCAATGCTAATTAGATAGCTGGTGACATTGCCTATGCCGACTACTGGCTCAAGGAAGAAGCACAGGACTTTTTGCCTTCGAATTACACGGTCGCTGATGGTCAGAGGCTGTATGAAACATTCTTGAATGAGTATTTTGATGAAATGACTGCTTTGACCGTTGATCGTCCGTATATGGTTGGACCGGGCAATCACGACTCCAACTGTAAGTTACATCTCACCATGATACAATTCTAGAGTCGCTGACAATGGTATAGGCGACAATGGAGGCACAACCGACCACGGCGTCTCGTACAACATCAGCATCTGCCCGATCGGCCAGACCAACTTCACCGGTTTTCAGAACCACTATCGCATGCCCAGCAATGAATCTGGTGGTGTTGGCAACTTCTGGTACTCGTTCGACCACGGCATGGTCCATTTCATCCAGCTCAACACCGAGACAGACCTTGGTAATGGCTTCACTGGCCCTGATGAGCCAGGTCAATCTGAGGGCATGAACTCTGGACCATTCGGATCGTATCCGAATCAGCAGCTGGACTGGTTGAAGAAGGATCTACAAAGTGTGGATCGTACCAAGACTCCTTGGGTTATCGCTGGTATGTTTTCTCTACTTCCTCTGTCTAAATGATAACTGACCCATAAGCCGTCCATCGTCCCTGGTACGTGAGTGCCAAAAACATCAGCTCCACGATCTGCACCGCCTGCAAAGACGTCTTCGAACCACTCCTCGTCGAACACAGCGTCGACCTCGTCATCCAAGCCCACACCCACTACTACGAGCGCAACCAGCCCTTGAACAACACCGTCATCGACCCAGCTGGACTGAATAACCCCAAGTCTCCATGGTACATCACGACTGCTGCTGCGGGGCACTACGATGGGCTGGATAGTCTGGTCTACCCCCTTCAGCCGTATGTAGCGTATGCCCAGGATACGGCGTATGGATGGAGTAAAATCAGCTTTCATAATTGCTCGCATATGACACATGAGTTTGTGGCGAGTCGGAATAATACAGTGCTGGATACGGCGACGCTGTTCAAGGATCGGGTTTGTTGATCGATTATTTGAAGATCTGATGGCTATAGTTATCGCTGGAATGTACCTACCCGATAGTGAGTAAATATGTTGAATGCAATGGTGAATATCACCTGCCATATTGGCTGCTCCTCCTGTGAATGGACATCCCGCCTTATATCTTCTCCTCTTCCCCTTCGTTTTCTCTTCTTCTTCTTCAACAACATTCATCTGTCCCAGTGGACAGATTCATCAAAATATCTTTCCTCCTTTGAGGCTCTCCCCTCGCTCAGAATGGTTCGAAAAGGGGCAAGACTGCCGCTGAGGTAAATACATCCAGTCATACCAATGATAATTCTTGCGCGGTGCTCATGGATGGTATACTAACAAATGAACGTCGACATAGTAACATCGAATGCACCTTTCCAAGTCGGAACCAAACAAGACGCGAAAGACAAGATGATGCACTCAAACGCTTCGCTTCGAAGTTCAGGCCAGATGTTATTTTGGCAACGATTCTGGTCTCTCAATCTTAGAAAGACTGGAAGCTGTCGAACAACGCTTACGGGAAAGTATCGGCAAACAACTGGACCAGATCGAATTCCCGAAGAACTCGAGTGACAACTACTTTTGGGTCCGATCACGAACGATCGAGACCTACCGAAGAGATATGTTTCGTGTTTCTGCCTCGACACGGCAGATCAGAAGTGTCAACCGCGTCGTCCATGGCGGAGATCTGGCCGCTGACACACACTTGTACACGGAGGGACTGCGTTCTGACAATGAATTTTCGGTTTCTTTGTGTGATTGAATAGATGGTTCTCAAGTTTTGGCAACGATAAAGTTGGAGGAGTCATTCTCTGCTCATCTGGAAACTAAGATATGCTTTTCACCGATGGTGCAGAGCTATATGTCTTCTAGGTATCCTTCACCGGTGTATATATAAATGCTGTATCTAGGTTACTCTTGCAGTCATCAATCTACTATGATTAAAACCTCATCCGCTATCCAACTATTACTTAGAATGGTTTCTCATTAACGAACACTTACGTAGGGTTCTGTAAATGGACATCCCGTGACTCAACCTGATAACTTTTTCTCTTCGCTTCCTCTCTTTCCTTCTCCCAACTTCAACTCCAACTTCATCCATCCTTCCATCATTCAGAATCAGGTGAGTATCGAAGGAGATGATATTCATACGGGACATACTAAAACCCTTATAACAGACACCACCTTTCTCACAGACGAATGAAAAAAGACGCGAAAGACAAGACAATAGTGCCCTTAAACGCTGCGCCTCAAGATGTCGGCCAGAGGCGTCGCTCGAATGGGTCCAGTCGGTCAATTCTGGACGATTTGAAACAAAATATGCGGCAACTACATTATCTGCGGATGGAAATGGAATGTTTCAAACAATGTAGCGACAGCTACCGGCTAGCTCGGTTACGAATGATCGAAACCTATCGAAGAGGCATTGACAGTTCTGCCAACGGGCTGAATTCGAGAGCCAACCGAGCTGACCGTGGAGATCTCACTGCCGATACACGCCTTTATGTCGAGGGAATCCGTTCGGATGAGGATACCTTTCAGTCTCTTTACGTGCTCGATCTGGAAGCTGCTTCTCGCGTTGGTGAGTATCAAGGGGAGTTCAACTTGGTCTAACGGTGCTGACCATCATTAGCCCAAGCAGAAAACTGGGATCCCATCGATCTCTTTAATGGTTTCGCGACCATGAAGCTGGAGCATGAAGCCATCGATCTGGACCTACAGCACGGATTCGACACCCTCGACGAACAACTGAAAAACTTGGAAAGCATCGCCAGTTCATTAGCTAACTGCACAGAGCCGGTAAATGCCACCTACGCAGCGCTACAAGCCCGACTATGTACTAGACATTCGTTCCAGTCAAAGGATGCCTCATGCGACGACTGTTATCGAGTATGACAACTTTTGATCCACCTCCCATCCCAGCTCTAGGCAAATGCTCTCGATGTGTCAGGTCTCCAATCTTCACCACACATTGCTTCCTCCTCCATGTGAATCGAGTATATGCCCCCTTCTCCACCATCAACGGAATCAACGGTAGTCCCCGTCTTGCAGCCAGAATCACCGGCGGTGCCAACTCCTTGTTTCCCGCTGGGGCTCGAGTGGCATTCACGTCTGCTCCGTATTCGATTAGTAACTTTGCTATCTCTCCATCGCCTCTATACAAAGTTCTTTGCAGTGCTGTTACGCCGACACCAGGGAAGCTTTGGTTCGGATCGACGCCGTTTTCCAGTAGTAGCTTTACTACTGCAAATCTGGGATCTGGCTCGCTGTCATAAATAGCACTGAATAGAAGGCCTTTGAAGCTGCTTTCTGTTCGCATGTCCAGGTCGAATTCTCCGAGGTTGAAAATATGCTGGATGGTTGAAAGCTGACCAGATTTGATTGCTGCGATGAGTGCTTCATATCGCAGTATAGAGGTATCTCTGTTGTATCGTTCTCCAAGAAAGTCCAACATCTCAATATCGCCAATTCTCGCCATTGTTTTGGCTGCTTTGATCATTGCAGTCGACACACTGCAGTAAGTCCCTGGCGGTTTACAATGTTCAATATAACTCTCCAGCGCATCGAAATTCCTATTCCTTGCCGCTAGGGTAAACGCGCATTTCGAATGCCAGTCACCCATGTCGTACTCGATCGGTTTGCCCTTCTTGATCAACATGGCGATGATCTCCCGTCCTCCCCATTTGGCTGCGAAGTCTATCGGCATTGCTCCGAATCGATAGCAGAATTCGTCCATTCCAACCTTTTCGTTGAGTAGCTTCTGTGCAGTGACTGTGTCGTTTCGTCTGATTGCGCTGCAAAGGAGCGCAACCCGGACGTCTGCTGCGATGGGTGGCAGTCTCCGTGCCATGTAGTAGGTGTATAGATGTGTCTCATACCACTTCTTCCATTGATCGCGCTTGTCGGTGCAGAATACGAGGTTGAATTGGTAATGGCTCCACCATGTTGCGTCGATCATTTGGCTGATAAACTCTTCGCGCTTGTTGGGCGACAGTTGGCCCTGTGAGTCGAGGGCTTCATGTACGAATTCCGAATATACACACGGACTGTATGTATGTTGCTGGATCTTGTGATATAGATATTGCCTTTTCAGTCGGTCGGGAAATGTGGTCCATCTGCGGACGGCTTCATCTCTGCCAAGTCGAGTGCAGCTCCATGCTTCATCGTCTAGGCGGGGGGTACTGAGGAGGAGAGTGAAGATTTCATCGGAAAAGGTTGCTAGATTGTCAGTTTTATTTCTATAAATGAGGATACACGTACTACAGATGAGCCTTGTCTGGAATAAATCAGACAGAGGGAGGATTTCCACTGCGCATTCGAGGATTTGCTGGACGAGTTCCCATGGGAGGCGCATCTTGGTAGATGGAGAATTATCTGAACAGGAAGTTCTTGACATTCATATTCTCATGACTCGATATATAATAACCTCTATTCCTTATTATAGTATCAGATTAAAATAATATTGTGAGTCACGATATCAGTGGCTCAGCTGGCACAGCCTCTTCTTTCCTTCATCGACTTCAAACTACTTCATCTCCACATCTCACATCTAAAATGGTATAAATATCAGCAGATTGCTTCTCGGGCAAACTAGATGAATTAAGGCGATCAACAAGGATTCAAATATCCACTTCATCGGAGGCGATGTCTCGTTGCGCGAATAGATCGGACCTGTGGAGAGGTGATGCGGAAAGAAGAGCAGCTGGATTTTTGCCATGTGGAGAGCCAGAATGCCAGTATTATTTATTCTGATTAGGTCAGATGCTTATGATGTCGATACGATAGAAGGTCTGCATAAATGCTTCTCGTTGTTGTATTATTTCCGCATGTGGTTTAGTACTCTCAACCTCCTTCCGTTTTTGGAAAAAGTTGCGAAAGACCATCGACCTCGTATATCCAGCGTCTTGGGAGGGGGAAACCAAAAACGTCTATTCAGATATGATCTCACTCTCAGAAACAACTTTGACTCTCTACGCGATAGACCAGACAATCAGAATACTTTTTGCCTTCCAGCATCTGTTAACTATTCATCCCTGTCGTCTTCATCCACGAAATACCAAGTATGGTGCGAATAGTATTGTCGAAAAGTATTTCAATACAACAGTATCAAACGAGTCGAATATTTTCGTCTTTTACTTCAAAGTCATCCTGGCATTCTTTTCTAGTTTTTTTCTGCTACCTATAGCGTATCACTACTCTAGGTCTATTGAAATATCCAGAGAGGCATTTATTCTGCGCTATGTAGAAGCTATTCCAAGGCATGCATCGCTTAAGCAGCACAGACGAAAAAGGAAAGGCGAGTCGATTTCTGAAACAGCTTGGCGAGGATATGCCAGAGATGATCTGGAAACAGACGCTGACATATTCAACGGCGTTTGATGGTGGGCGAGATTAGGATCTGTGCGGCCGATCAGCAGCAGACGATAATTTATATCGTCATTTTCAAGCTGACTTTTTTCCATTTTGGGTTACCGAGGTAGCCGGCGATCGACATCTTGTTCAGAATGTATGCCAGGATTTGATAGTCTCAGAGACAGTGTAATGGTCAATATGCAGTATTATCACGCAATAAAGTATTGACTTGTAATTGTGCTTGGATCAATTCTTCTGACAGATAAACTAAGATTCGGGAATTTGAATAACGTCGTCTAGAGATGAGTGACTAGTGAGATAAGAAATATAATAGCCGAGATATAACAGGGAATGTGAATTAGTCTGATTATTGGAAGAACGATCAAAATTGGGTGCACTGAGACTGTCGATCCACCGAGAATTAATAAGACTAATTAGATAGTAGATATTAAGACAGATATCAGATAAATAGATAATACTAAGAATGATCGAGAAGATAATTGAGAATAAATAAGATGCAGATAGTGAAACACGACTGATATTTGGGTTCCTCAATATTGGGTTATGCATCTATCTTAGCAGCATTTACTACATTCAACACATTTAATCATTTAATCTATTTACTATAATTATCCCATTAATTCTGACAGACGCAACGCTCCCTCTTCCTCGGTTCCCATCCACGGTGACGTCGAGATAGATCCCCTGAACCTGAAAACCGGGGATCAAAAAAGGGCTTTTGTGGGGATTTGGCCTCATCGCCATCGGCTCCACCATCGACTATCCAGCGAATATCATCACATCCTGCTTACGATTGGCGTCAAACCCGCTGGCCAACGTGCCGATCACCTCCCAAAATTGCGACGCCCGCCCCTCTTTTCCCCAACATGGCCCAACGAGTCTCCGAGGCACATCGTGAACGATGCGGGGATGGTCACTTTCATATGCGACGATCGGCAAGAGGGGGAAATAGTGAGGGCTGATACTACCAGGGGATTATTAGCAAAAAAACAGGCATATAAAAAGGTCGTTCTACTCGTTGTTTTGAACGCCATTGTTTCACATCGATTTCCTATACTCAATCATAACACACAATGCCTTCAGTTCCGAACGGTTTCCTGGGGAATCTCTCCGCCGACCAGGAGGCCAAATTGCAACAACTCTGGACCATCGTCCTCAAGGCTGTTGATGCCTCGTCCGACAGCAATGGCGATGCTCCGGCCTCGCCTGAAAAGCCCAAACACACCCGCACCGAAAGCAACCTCTCCGTCAAGTCGAATGGCACGGCCATCTCCACCGTCGCTGCCGGCCCTATCACCGACGCCCTCAAGGGCATGGGCATGAACGCCACGGACATCAAAGCCGTGCAGCAGTCGCTGTCGGAAATGACGCCCGAAGAACTGCGCGTCGGCCTGCTGGATACCGTCAAGCACGAAAACCCCGACGCCCTGCTGCTGCGGTTCCTGCGTGCCCGGAAGTGGGATGTCGCCAAGGCGCTCGGCATGATGATGTCCTCAATTGTCTGGCGCATCAAGGAGATGCATGTCGACGATGAGGTTCTTGGTAAAGGTGAACTGCATGCTCTGCGACAGTCGCGGGATAAGTCCAACCCGGCCAAGAGTAAAGACGGTGAGGCGTTTTTGGCCCAGATGCGCATGGGCAAGAGTTACACCCACGGCGTGGACAAGACGGGCAGGCCCATCTGTGTTATTCGCGTCCAGCTGCACAAGCCCGGTGAGCAGAGCGAGGAGGTGCTCAATCAGTATATCGTGCATGTTATCGAGTCCGTTCGACTGATGCTGGTTCCACCAGTCGAGACTGCTGTATGTTCCTTCTGATTCTGATATATGTGATTATACTGACAGATCAGTGCGTCGTGTTCGACATGACTGGCTTCTCTCTCTCCAACATGGAATACCCCCCCGTCAAGTTCATCATCAAGTGCTTCGAAGCCAACTACCCCGAATCGCTGGGTGTCTTGCTCATCCACAACGCTCCTTGGATCTTCTCCGGTAAGTCTTTCTCTCCATATCAATCTAGATCTAGCACATACTAACTTAATCAGGCATCTGGAGACTCATTAAAGGCTGGATGGACCCCAACATCGTCTCCAAAATCCACTTCACCAAGAACATCAAAGACCTCGAGGGCTTCATCTCCCGCGACCAAATCGTCAAGCAGCTCGGCGGCAAGGAAGACTGGGAATACGAATACACCGAGCCCGACGACAACGAGAACAGCAAGATGGAAGACACAGCCACCCGCGACGCCATCAGCGCCGAGCGACAGAAGATCGGCGAGGAGCTGCTGCGCACGACAGGCTCGTGGATTGCTGCTATCAACAGCAAGGAGAAGGACAGTGCGGCTGAATACAAGAAACAGCGTGATGAAGTCATCGAGCAACTGCGGAACAACTACTGGGCATTGGATCCGTATGTTCGGGCTAGAAACTGCTTGGACCGTACTCGCGTCATCCAGGATGGAGGCAAGATCTGCTACTATCCCAGTGCCGAGTCGGAGGTGGCAGTAGAGACCAAGGCGTTGGAGGTGGAGCATATGGAGAGCAGACAGGCGAATGTGGTTAGCTGATATGATGACGATGTATGATATTAGTTAGATATTAGTTACTTTCTTCTTCTCAATTTGAATACCCTTTTTTTCTTCTATATCTCTGTCTTGGCCAGTTCCAATACGCCCAGTTCTGCAGCGTCGTTCTCGATCAAACTCGCGTGTTTCTCACTTCGCACCGTCACCTTTACTGGAAAGGGTTCGTCAGTTCGATGGTGGTTCAGCTTCATCGAGTCGTATTCTCCAGTTCCTTCATAGTCGAAGCAATACACCAACCGGGCCATATTGATGAACAATCCCCGTTGTGCCAGTCGATATCCAACACAGATCCGACGTCCTCCTCCAAACTGCCACAATCCATGCGCAGCATCGGCTTCGTGTCCATCTAACCATCTCTCAGGCTTGAACTCCTCTGGATCCTCGCACTCATTGCAAACGGGGATCTCGTTAATCACAAACCCTGTCCCGGTCGGGAAACTGTATCCCTCAAACTCCATATCCGTCGTCAAGGTGTGGTCTGGAGTCAACCGAAAGATAGGCCTCCATCGCAGCAACTCCTTGATCATCGCGCAGATATATGGCAGTTCCTCCATATCGTTCAGTCCTGGTAATCTCATCGCATCTCCGCACACTCGGTCCACGTCCTCGCGAGCCCGTCGAAACACATCCGGATAACACAACGCCGCCATGGCGAAGATATTCAACGCCTCCCGCGTCGTATCACTCCCCGCTTCAATCAACTGCATCGCCACATACATCGCCTCCTGGTCATCCCCCTTGAACCTCGTATCCTTATGAAGCAGCGTATCCCGCACAAACGACGGCGGCGCAGTCCCAGCCTCAATCTTCTCCCTAACAGGCACCCACCACGACCGATAGACCTCGTAATTCCACTCCCCTAGCCTCTCCCAATACCCCCTCCAAACCTGCATCCACCGCGGCAATCCATCCAATTCCGGGAACCAGTCGACCAAACTCGTCCCGATACTCCCAACAAACCGCGTCACAACGTCTTGCAGCTCGGCCAGTTCTTCACCAGACTTGACCAGCCTCTCCCCCAGCGCAATCCGATGCACCACCGAATTCGCATACCGGTAGTGATGCCGATACCACCGTCTCGGCTGATACAACATCTCAGCCAGTAACTGACTACTCTCCATCTCCTGCCAAGAACCGTATTGCCTCAGTGCCGTCCCGCTGAGCAGCGAGTGCATCACCCGTCGTTTCTCCGTCCATTGCGCCGGTGGTAGAATGAGCGATCGGCCATGTCGACTGACGATTCCGCTGGCAATGGGCATTGGTGAGCGCCCGTTTGTCAGCGACCCTCGTTTGGCGATTATTTCCGAAACCACCCGGTTTGTGTTGAGGAGTATCAACGTTTTGCTGCCTAGGTGGACGGTGGTCATCTCGCCGTATTGCGCTAGGGAAGATATCTATCTCGTCAGTTTCCGGCATGTACTTATACCTAGAAGAGGACGTACCCGTTCATGGTCATGAAGCGTCGCTTTCAGATCCAGCAAACTGCCAAATAATGGTACCCCGCGAGGACCGGGGGGCAGATTGTACTTTTTTCCTCCCGATCCGCGTCGCTTTCCGACTGGTTTGAAAATTTCTTGGATGATGAGGAATGTGATGGTGAGGCATGCTGTGAGGGTGCAGATGGTCGTGAGGATTGGATTGGTGCTTGCTATTTGGATGAGTTCGTCGCGTACGAGAGTCATTGTGCTGATTTGTTTACGTTTGATGTGGTTGCCATGTTGTGTTGGCTATATAGGGCTGACTCCGGAGTGGTTCCGGGGGTGTGTACACAGTCGGGATAGACCCGGTGGGTGAATTCATCGCCACATTCAAATTGCAAAAGGACATTATGAACAACAGTTTAAATTCTATATTTAATTGTTTTTGTTAGACCAACTCCTTCAACTGCCATCGTAACCTGTTATTTCCGTCTATCAAATCCTCGATAAACTTCGCCGCCTTGTCCAACATATGTCGTCTCGTATGCACTCCCTTTTTCATCCCAGGGACAAGCTTCCCTAATTCATCGAATCCCTCTCGGACAACATCTCGTCGCTTTTTCTCCATTTGACAATGGCAGATTTTCTGTCCAGGTCGTTGAATGCACCGTCTTTTATACCTGCCTTCAGAAGTATCTTTATCTTTATCTTCATCTTGATATTTATTGGACATAACACTCTGTAGAATGCGATGGTCGATATCAAAGCCCCCACCATATGACGCTATCTGCATCATATTCCGAATAGTTCGTTCTTCAGTCCAGCTTCCTAGGGGTGGTGAATAGCCGTGGTGGCAGAAGTTGGTGTCGGTGCCCCATTCCAGGCCTTGGTTTGCGGGTTCTGGTGGATGTTGTTGTTTTTCTTTGTTTTCTGGTTCGTAAGTAGCTATATCTTATTGGCTAGTTAGTTATCTACTAGTATATAAGAATGGAGTCGAGTGTTGATGTTGATGCTTACATCCGAATGGGAGGTCGATTTGATTCATGTGGATTCGGTGTGGATGTCGCTTAAGCTGGAGTTCATTTCCTTTGATTATATTCGCCTTCATCTTTTTGACAGGAACGGAATCATCCCATCTCTCTTCCCCCTCTCCGGGTTGGTTCCGAACATTCGGATAACCGGCTTCGTGGGATACGTCATGACATAAATAGTCAGCCTTGCTGGATGCAAGAGGTCAACTTCATTCAGTACTAATATTCACTGCTGAATATGCTGTTCAAACATCTCATCTCCCCTTCGCTGTCCCTCGGTGCCCATCTTGGCAATATGAGTGACCACGCAGCAGACTGGATTCAGGACAAGGCTTTTGGCTGGCCTGACCAGCCGGCCGTCAATAAGATCGATACACACCATCATTTTGTTCCGCAGTTCTACAGTGCAGGTATATCTCCTTCGAGGCTTGTTTACGAGGACTAGCTAATTCGTTATCAGCGGTTGAACAGGCTGGTGGTAAGTCTTCTATACATCGCAAACATCCCAAGCTCATCAATTTCCAGGAGATCCAAGTGGTTGGCCAACTCCAAGTTGGTCTCCTCTTAGCACTGAACTCATCATGAACCGACTCGGTGTTCAAACTGCCATTCTTTCTATTACTGCTCCTGGAGCTTGTATTCTGAAAGGACAGGCTTCATTCGACTTAGCCCGCAAGATGAACGAATACGCCGCAGAACTGCGTGATAAAAATCCTCAAAAGTTTGGCTTCTTTGCCTCTCTACCCAGTCTGTTGGATACCGACGCCGCTCTTGCAGAACTCAACTACGCCATGGACACTCTTCATGCAGACGGCGTCGTTCTCTTCACCCGCTATGGCGATAACAACACCTACCTAGGCCATGAAGCCATCGAGCCTATCTGGGCAGAGCTGAATCGGCGAAAGACCGTTGTTTTCGTGCATCCCACTCATCCTGTAGACACAAACAAGGTGAATTCGCGACTGCCCCAGCCGTCGATCGACTATCCACACGAAACCACCCGGACAGCCATGGACATGATCACATCCAGAACCAGAGCGAAATACCCAGACTGCAAAGTCATCTTGTCCCACGCAGGAGGCACATTGCCCTACATCATCAGCCGGTCGGTGATCCCTCTCAGCAAGACCCCGGATATCGCTGCGTCTCGCAGAATGGGAACCACGCATGACGAGGCTGTCGCTGCTTTCCGTAGCTTCCATTATGATCTGGCATTGTCCGCCTCTCCTCAGGTGCTCGATCTGCTTCTCAAAGTTGTTCCTCACGATCAGATCCTATACGGGGTTAGTCTTTCGCCTAAAGTTTGTTATTCCTTGCTAATACATACCAGAGTGACTTTCCATATGCCCCTCCGCCGGCGTATCCGGCGTTTTTGGAGTCCCTTGAGAAGTACGACATGGATCAGAATCTGAGAAATAAGATCAACTTTGGGAACGCTCGAAAGTTGTTTCCAAGGCTTGCACAGGGCAAGTAGTTGTTAGCATCAGTCATATAGTCCTAGCATTACGCAATATAATCATCGTATTGTTTTATTCTTTCGATAAGAATATTGCCAGGTTGTCGTAAGGAAAGTAGAGTCTGAACCGAGGAAAATCTCGGGTCTGTGCCGGGGTCACGTGGTGCTTCCCTATCTGGAAGGTCTGCTCCAACTTCACGACAACAACCAGAGCAACAGAGTCAGAAGTCCTCCTCAAAGACTCAATCCCTCAGTCTATCTGATGCCACCAAGAACGAGCGGTATAAGAAAGCCAGGGTCTCGTCGCAAGATTGCGCTGGCATGCGAACCCTGCAGGGAAAAAAAGGTTCGCTGCGATGGGAAGAAGCCAATCTGTGGGCCTTGCGAACGACGCTCCTACACCATCGAGCGCTGCGTTTTCAAGGCTGAGAATGCTAGATCTGCAAGCAATGATGAGTAGGTACATTATTCCTAGATCTTAAGGACTAATCTGATGGTTGGTCTCTGTAGGTATCTTGGTGTTCTTCACAAGCGCATTCGAGATCTGGAAGAGTTATGCAGCAAAGGAGGAATTGTCGTGCCACCTGCCGCGTCTCAAGATCCCATTGAAGTCGAGAGGTCCACGGGGGCTCCATCCTTTGGAATACCTGCAGAAGACACACGATTGGAATCTTCCGAGCCTGAAGAACCCGTGCTAGATTCAGCGCCAACACCAGGTATCGCTCAGCCTGAGCCAGAAGATGCTGCTTCTTCTATACTGCCAAATCTAGAACAAACCAACAATATTCCTGCAGGGCCTCGGGAGTTGATACGACCAAGAGAAGAGATATATCGTGCAGTGCCAAGCATCTCACATACCAGCGGTCTACAAGACTGTCGCATAACGCAAACATATAATGACAGCGTATACACCTCTTCTCCTCTTGATCCCAGAAGTAATGTCACTGCTATGGGGGCGATATCAGTAGCCGACGATACTGAAGGAGCTTCTCCGCGACAACAATACTACGGTAGCTCGTCAGTCGCCTCGTTCATGCGTCTTGCCAAGGATTCAATGCCCGTACGGTCTTATATGCAATCTATAACGCGTCACGAAAGCCTTTCTGAAACAGCCCAAGCATCGAATCCCCATGATACCAGTGCGATGCTGCGGGGACTCTATAAACCTTCCCCACGTTTCCAGTTCGACGACTTCTCATTGCCACCACGACCTTTGGCGGATCATTTACTAGATTGCTATTGGGAAAGAGTTCATTGTCTATACCCCTTCTTTCATCGGCCCAGCTTTGAACAAGCATATGAAAATCTCTGGGGATCCAGCAAACAGCCCCAACACAAATTGTGTGAATTGAATATTGGATTGGGGGGTATCTTCGACACAAAGCCAAACTCCATCATTATGCACTGTGCATTGAACGCCATGTTCGCGTTGGGATGCCATTTCTCTGATATCCCCCCTACAGAACGAGAGGCGGCATCTTATTCTTTTTTCCTTCGCTCGAAAAACTTTGTCGGTCTTGATCTTCTTGAATATGGCACTATTGGAGTGGTTCAAACATTATTGGTCCTCGCGCTCCTTCTACAGAGTACCCCATATCCGGCTAGATGCTGGAATGCAATTGGCCTAGCCTGCAGGGTGGCTCAGGGCCTTGGTTTGCATGAGGAAACGACAGGGCAAGAGTCAATCAAGCCTTTGGAGCGGGAGGTCCGGAGACGTACATGGAATGGATGCGTGTTGATGGACATGTAAGCTCCTTTGATTTTTTTTTTTCTTATCCCACTTATTTTATACTAACACCGCACAGGATTGTTAGCATGACATACGGTAGACCAAGCATGATCTCCCACCTCTCGCCGGTACCACCACCGACATCTGTTAGTTCTTGTCAATCAAATGACCCATGTACCGTGTCTGGACAGGAATGCGATCATAAGCTTGATCGTATGGCGTACTTTGTTTCGGCCATCGAACTATACCGGATATTAGACTGGATTCTATCAGACATATATAATGCATGGCGTACTCGAACATGCAAACACGCCTGTCAAAGTTGCGACAATACTAAAAAGGGCGGCCTGGATGTTATAATAGAAATTGACAACACGCTGTCATTGTACGAGTCTAATCTTCCTTCATTCTTGAATTGGACTGGTCAGCAACCTCTAAAATCCGTGGACGGCCCTAATGCTTCAATATTCGAACGCCAAAGAAATGTCCTCCATGCAAGGCAAGAACTAATCTCCATATTTTATGACAAAACTAACTCAAATAGATTTATCCATCTCCGTCTCCTCCTCTACCGCCCCATGTTTACCCAGTTGTGCTCAGAGAAAGTTGGAAATGCGCGTCGCTCTGGCCAATCCGTTCATGGAAAAGATGAAACTTCGATCCTTCTAGAGAAGAATATACTATACGCTTCAGCATCGGTAAATTGCGCCGCTGTCTGTGTTATGGCAGTGGTAGATTTGATATCACTTGTCTACAGTACCTATCAAACCTCGGCCACGGATGCTTGGTGGTACAACGGATTCTGTATGAACCTTTTCCAGCCCTTTCGAAATCTCAGCTGCTGATCTTATCAGATACATCTACGGCTGGTTTCGTTCTCATTATGTCTTATCCATGCCGATCCATTCTCAATTTACCTAATCCTGGAGTCGTCGAAGAATCCTGGCGCAAATGTGAACAGATCCTCTCCTACATGTCTTCTTTTAGCATCTCCGCACGAAGTACACTTCATTTTCTTCAGGCGACACATCACCAAATTGTCCAGCACTACTCTGGTTTGTTTACTCCCGAACTCTCCCATCTTCCGTTCTTGCGCCACCTACATGTTTGGCTAAAATATCTCTTTTTCCTAGGTTCGAATCAATCCTCCAATTCATTCGCTGCTGGAACGGCAAATGCGCACCAAGATCGATCACGACCTGCAACCCAACATGGTTATTCCGGTGAACCTTACGGCGCGGACACACCCAGACAATCTGACATACCAGGCCCATCTAACAATGCGTTTATGTCGTGGGACGAAATGGGATATGGTCCTGATGAATTTGGCTTCCTAGGGAGGTTCGACATGCCGGATATCACCAGCTGGTTTTCGGATATGCCGGGCTGAAGTATGGCTGTTCCTCTCTTATATATATGCTGTTTATTCATCTCCCGGTCCAATGTCATATTACATGATCTGGGCATCTCAGTCCTCCAAGTTGAAGAATCCTATCGAAGTCAATCCGCATCGAGGTCAGCTACAAAACCGGACCTATGTTTACGCCATTCACATAGTCGCGTCATGTCCAAAAGTGGCATAAATTCCTAAGTTCTCGCTGGATTACAAAACGGATTTTGTTATTGGATGACACGGACGAGTGATACATCTATTGAATGCAAATTTCAAATTTTATATTAAATTCAAATAAATCAACATTACCTGCTAGCATGCTTTCGAAAATATTTAACCATGTGCTAAAGAAACTTGTTGTCTATTTCTTCATCAACAAATGACGAAATCAGCCAGTCAGTAATAGCCTGTGTTGTCATACTGGGTGGTCGTCCAGCAGAAAAGTCCATCAACGGCCCATCATGTGCTTCGTCAGGAGCAATATACGACGATAACTCAACACCATTCATTTGCATGACATCGATAAATTGAAGGATATGGTCTCGAAAGATCTCCTCCTGTCCTCCAGTTACCATAATCTGGTCAACCACATTCTCGATACCATTCCACCACTTATCTGGCACGTCAAGTGCCATCCCCCAGCCTTTTCCCTGTCGAATCTCTTCTTTCCAGGGTGAATTATCAGTGAGAAGTCGCCCCCAGTCACGAACTGTTTTGCGCGACAGGACATCGGCGCTACATCTTTCACGGTATGAACGGGTCGTCAAGTCAAGCGAGAGTAGGGGTGATATCACAGCACATCCTCTCAATCGACCATCGAGATGAATATGAGAACTTGCTCCGGATGAATCGGAGCGAGGGTGGAGTAAATGAGATAGAAGGGACAGGCATAGATGACCTCCTGCAGAGTCCCCGGCAATGACTATCTGTTTTTTCGAAAAGATCAATTTGAAACATCTCGTCTCTGTTGTTGAGAAGCCCTTACATCGCCCGGTTCATATCCGATTTCCAGCAAATGCTGCAAGGCCATGGTCGCTTGGGCCAGTTGTCGGGGGTATGGGCTATCTGGAACCAAAGCTGCATGTCAACGTCAGCAGATCGTCACATACGAAAAGCAAGATCAAGGTGTATAACAATATTCAAGAAGACATATACTGAGATCCACACCGGAATCGATCGCTTTCTTTCTGAAATAGGCCATCCATTCCAAATGCCCTGTCGATAACGGCATCACATAGCCGCCTCCTAATCATTCTTTCGTGAGTGTTTGCGAGTTGAAAAAAAACAGTGTCAATCTCACCATGGAAGAACAGAACAACTTTGCGACTATATCTTTCGCCGAGCCATAGCAGATGTGTATGTTTGTCGTCAAGCATATGCGCTTCATGAGTTATCCCGAACTGCGAGCCCTTTGAGGAAAGCCAAGACCGATAGGCCTCCAATGTTGGGGGCAGAATAGCTTGCAGCTGACGTGGTCTAATATGGGTCATGAGAGACCGCGCAAAGGCATTTCTGATGGACGCTCTTATAGAAAGACGTTGAAGCCATGCCCGAATTACTGCTCCGATGATGTTGTGGATGGATATGGGAGGTACAACAAAGCAGAAAGTGAAAAGCAGATGCGCTTTTTGTGCCAATGAAAGGCTGCGTGCCATTTCTGTCGGTGGCTTCGGTGAGAAACTAGCCTATCAATATCAATCATGTTGATAGATTAATCATATTGACGTGGCAAGGCTCTATATTTTTGTAGAGTTTCAGTGGGCTCCTCGTCAGGTTTCAGTCTTTCTCCAATCTCTCGGTGTCGACTTTCTCAGTTATGATTCGGAAGCCTCCGATGGGGCTGTGCCGCTGTGGTGATTTCGACCAGGCTTGACCATAGAATCCCTGCAAGTTTGAGTGTGGATACTTTTTTGGGTTAGTGCTTATCCTCCTCCGGGTTGGACCCGGCCTCCGCCACAGTGTCTACAAGATAAAAGGATGACGCAACAAGCCATTTGGCCTCATTTTAAATTATTGAGACATACATGGACAAAATGGCTGAAAACATGAAAACAAATCAAACATCATCCATTCCGACATACAGTCAGGTAGCATGTGTTGGTGCCGGGCTATCTGCCATAGCCCTCGGAGCTACATTGAAGCGATGGTACCAGTTTGATGACATACGGTTTTTCGATAGACATTCTGATGGCGGTGGAACATGGTCCATCAACTCCTATCCAGGCATGATCCGATATCTGCATCTGAAATCAATCATCTAATAGAAATCAGGATGCGCCTGCGATGTTCCAAGCGTCCTCTATAGCTTCTCGTTTGCGCTGAATGCAAGCTGGACCAAGCTCATGCCGTCGTACAAGGAGATCAGCAAGTACCATCAGGGCGTTATGGACGAGTACAACCTGCGTGACAAAATGACCCTTTCAACAGAAGTGTATAGATGCGTCTGGCGTGAGGATGCATCTAGATGGCTTATATTCTTACGAGACGTCAATACTGGCCGTGAATTCACCCACGAGTGCCAGATCCTCTTTGCTGCCTCTGGTGGACTTGTAGAGCCTCAACCCTGTGATATCCCAGGTGCCGATACATTCAATGGGTCAATCTTTCATTCTGCAAGATGGAACCATGATGTATCTTTAGAAGGGAAGAATGTGGCAGTCATTGGCAATGGGTGTACGTTTCCTCTATTAACAAGCGAACCCACTTGTCCATTAACGTATTTGACCAGGTACGGCAACACAGATCGTCCCAGCCATTGTCAACCGCGTCAAGTCTCTCACGCAATTTATTCGGTCACAACATTGGGTCTTTCCCTCGGCAAACATAGCCTACCCTTCATGGTTGCAGTGGACCTTTCGCAATATTCCATTGACTATGCGATTGCACCGTTTCCAAGTATTTTTGATGGCAGAGAATGACTTTCGCCTCTTTCCCATGACAAAGGCTGCAGCCAAGTTGCGGCAGGCAAGAAGGGAGACGGTGGATATGTACATGCGAGAGACTGCTCCAGCTAAGTACCACGATATTCTGATTCCTGACTTTGAGGTTGGGTGCAAGGTGCGTATAGACCAAATATTTGGATTGCATAAGCAATTTCTAATCCGTTCATCAGCGGCGAGTCTTTGACGCCGGGTATCTCGAGTCTCTGCACAAAGAAAATCTCCTTCTCACCGATTCCAAGATCGAAGAGATCGTTCCAGAAGGTATCAAAACCGCCAACGGGATTATTCCGACCGACGTCATCGTCCTGGCTACCGGTTTCCAAACAAACAAATACCTGTGGTATATGGAAGTCGAGGGCCGTGACGGAAAGACCGTGCACGAGCACTGGTCCAAGTATGGAGGTCCAGAGGCATATAATACCTCTGTGATGAATGGATTTCCTAACTTTTTCCTTTTACTTGGGCCGAATTCGGTGACGGGGCATACATCTGCTCTCATGGCGGCGGAAAAGTAAGTTGACTATCGTTGCTCCCCTCTTTACTGGAAGTCATTCTAATGATGGAAGCTCTGTCAACTACGCTCTGCGGATATTGAAGCCTGTTCTTGATGGAAATGCGACTTCGGTGGAAATCAAGGAGAAGGCAGAGGATGACTACGCACAGAAGGTTCAGGAAGCACTTCGAAATTGCGTTTGGCATGCAGGTTGTAAAACTGTAAGTATTTTCCTCTTATTTGCATTATATATGCTAACCAGATCTAGTGGTATGTCAATGATAAAAGGTGGAATTCCATGGCCTATCCATGGACACAGGGCCATTTTTGGTATAGAAGTCTGTTTCCTGTCTGGTCAGACTGGAACATAAAGGTACGTCAATACACTTGAATATTGCTTCAGCGCTAATATATGTGAACAGAAGTCTCGAAAGAATAGTCGGTCGAAGAAGACAATCGGATTACTGGCGTTGATGTTGCTGGGCAATGTATATCTGGCTAAACTTGGGAGTTCTTTCTTTGGCAATTTGCTTGTGAATTTATTTGACCGGGTTAGAGGATATACCATGGGAAACTGAGGAACATCTATGATGGCGTTTATGGAATAATGTCTATGGTTTATATCAGTACAAAGCATCATACTAAAACACCAACCACTATACAGCATCTACCATAAGTAACTAAACACTAAATACACTCATGAAGCAATCTTCCCTGTCTTCGAATCAACCGTTTGCCTCCCCCGAAAATCAACCCTCAACTTCTGTGACTCACCCCGTATCCCCATCTGAACCCATTCCGGCGCACCTCGCTATCTTCATTAGCCAATATCAAACAAAACAATGTACGAATACTCACAATCCCCGCCAAAAACCTCATTATACCAGGTAAGTAGATCGTCCGTGCATATCCACTATACAGCGTATCCACAATCGCATCCCCGACTGTATCAACATGCATCAAGGGCGTCAAAAAGCGGGCTTGGTTCGTTTCGCCTTTGAAGAGGGGCGTTTTGATGAAACTCAACACAGCGAGGGAGGTTCGCACTCGGGGGGTTTTGTGGGTGTGTTTTAGTTCTAGTCCGAGGGACTTTCATTCAGTCTGTCAGCATCTATTTGCTTGTTTATGGTGGTGGTAGATGCGATGTACCTCGTGGGATGCGATCAATCCTGCCTTGGAAGCGGCGTAATCGGCTACTCCCGCGGGAGGGATATACGCGCTCATCGAGGAGATGGTAAAGATATGTCCGTGGTCGTGTTTGATCATGTCTGGGAGGAATTCTTTCGTCAGGAGGAACGGGGCGAGGAGGTTCGTGCGGAGGGTGATGCTGTTGTCGTGGTAGGATCCTTGGCTGATGGGCTGTCCTCGACAGAGTCCGGCGTTGTTGACTATAGTTATTAGTCTTTTATTCATATAACAGATTGAGGGTGTATACTCAGAACAGTAGGATTCCCTACTTCCCTCCGAATCCGATCAGAGATATTCTTGACTTCGATTTCATCGCTTAGATCGCATTTATAATAGACGATTTTCATGCCCGCTGCGCCAGTTAGCCTTCTTTCTTTTCATAGTATATATAGCTTCATCTAATAACACACCAATATCATACGTCAACGGAACAACATCAACAACAACAACCCTCACCCCCTCCCTTCCCAATCGACACGCAACACTCGCCCCAATACCCCCCGCACCACCCGTCACAACGACAATCTCCTTTTCTCCGCCCCAGCAATCCGAAACCCAGTTATTGCGGCTCCAGAAGGTGAGGCTATCGTTGGCTAACAGGATCAGGCCGAGTATGGTAGCCCATTTTGCTGGTTCGGAGAGGCTTGTTAGCGGGGATGATGGGTTGCTCTGTGTGTAGAGCCAGAGGAGAAGGCCTGGGATGGGGTTTAGGAGGGTTTTGCGGAGGATTTGGGCGAGGGGGTCGATGTAGAGGCCTTCGCGGGGGAGATTGAGATATTTTGGCATTGTTTTTGAGTGTTTTGGGCAGATATTGGTTTATGCAGATATTATGCTGTTATAGTCTGGTTTTACTATAAATCTCTCGGAACAGTTCCAGATACGACACCGGAACACACCCGATCGATATAACTGGTAATCCATAGACCATCTAAGCGTGAGTCTGTCTAGTGTATTGAAAATTCTATGATGAATAGCATTATTATATGGGTATGTACAAACTCTACACCATGATGTCAGAGGTCTAAGTAAACAGTAAAGCAAAGCATTAGACAGTCGTCCCCGGAAGATAGGTCTTAAGATCCTTAGCCAGCCTCTGGATCTGGCCACCATAAAATAGCTATAAAACAATGTCAGAAGTGAATTGACAAGGTACAAGGACAAAACTTACAGAATCTGCACCTGCTCCAAGTACTTTGAGAGGCAGTTTTTTGAGTATCCATGGAAGCTCGACCTTGTCTAGGGTAATGCTAGCTTCCTTTTCCGATACGCTCTCGTCCAGGAGTAATTGAGAGAAATTAGGGCTGACAGCTGCGGGTCGACCGATGCCCACAATGTCGCATGCATTCTGCTTGATGGCTGACTCGGCACCAGTACGGGAACGAATGCCTCCTGTCAGCATGAGGACGAGGTCAGGGTGTCGCTTGCGAGTCTCGGTTGCGAATTCAATGAAGAAGGCTTCGCGGGCGGCTGTTCGTTCGCTTTGCGGGCGTTGGTTGCTGCCGAAGCCCATCATCTAAACTGGTCAGTTCCATCTCCTTTGGTGTATTCGGTTGAGGATATTACCTTTGGGTCCTCGATATTTCCTCCACTGATTTCGAGAAAGTCAATTCCCGCCTCGACAATCAGTCGAATCTGAGTCATCGTGTCCTCAAAGCTTGCAGAGCTATGGTCTGCAGAGTTGAGTTTGATACCAATGGCAAAGTTAGACGGGACAACTTTTCGGGTCTGTGCGATGATATCCAGGACAAATTTCGCTCGCTTCTCTGGAGAGCCACCATATGCATCTGTGCGGAGGTTGGTCTATACCCACAAGTTAGATCACACCTCTATCTGCGAAACAAGAATTATCCAGGGCCGGGGCGTACCTTGGGGTTCAGGAATTGATCGATCAAATACCCGTGCGCTCCATGAAGCTCGATCCCCGAAAATCCACTATCAGCCATAAGACGAGCAGTGTCGACAAACGAACGAGTAGCGGAGTCGATATCAGCCTGTGTCATCTCCCTCGCGGCAGGAAACAAGGCCCAAGCCGCCAATCGGTCCAAAAGTCCATTACCAAGGCTCATTCGAATCGGACTGGGAGCAATCGTACTCGCAAACAAGCCTCTCCGCCCCGCACCGCGCGGCGATTGTCGACCAGGGTGGCAAATCTGGACGATACCAACTGAACCGTGTTGCTGGGTTGCTTCGGCGTATTTGCTCCATGTCGCGACCAAGTCCGGGTTCGCTTCCTTTCCGGTGTATTCGCCGTGTAAGGCGGGGTCGCGAGGACTCCCAAGATGGTTGACGTCTACCTGGACGTTTCCTGGTTCTTATATTAGTGGACTCCTCGTGCCTGGGTTGATGCTGATTCCTGCGGACCTGTGAGAATTGCTCCCCATTCTCCTCGGCTCCATTGCTCGTAGACATGGATGAGTTCGGGTGCTGGTTTATGTTCGCTACCACCCAACATCTCAGCCATTGCTGCCTATAAAATGTCAGGTGTTAATTCATAAAATGCAATGATAAAGTTATTCACCTTGGCCACGCGGTTGGGTAGAACTACTCCGCTGGGGAGTTTGACGGGCTCGGATAGAACCGACGACATATTAACGGTAGGGAGTATAACGAAAAAATAACAATTGATAATTATGAAGCATTTTGCTGTTGTACCAGCTGGATGGCTGTACTATATACCTTCCAAAAAGTAGATTATCAATCCTCGCTAATCGCTCTATCCACTTCTGGGTGTTTCTGTTTGTATGAAAAAAATTTCGGATGAGGTTCGCCCGAGACGGATGTGGAACTTCCGGTCCGTGCCTTTCAAGCTCACATGCAATCCGACGGGCCGATGGTCTCCTTGAACCGAATGCAATGCAATCAGTAAGATGAATCAGTGAGAAATAAGGATTGGGTTTGAGACTGACTCGGGAGTGGTGGGTGTAGTGTTCAGAATGCAGACAGATTGGTAAGCAATGTTGGCTGCAAGGCTGCGAGAAATGGCGAATCAAGATGCAGTAGTGTTGATCAGGTCGAATAAACTCAGCATGTACCGCTATATCTAGTGCAGCTTGCGAGATTAGCGGAGAGATTCATGCTTCAATTCCCCCGGTTTTATGGGTCCATCAGCAGTGCGGAGAAAATTGTGACTGGTGGAGTGGCTGAGACGATCGAGTCGGAGATATGAATCTGTCCGTTGGCCGTTGGTGCTTGGCGGTTTAAAGCCACATGGTTGTCTTTCCGATCAGACGGTTATTTTTATGTTTGATCTGTTTCAGAAGTACAGTGGGAATACCAAAATTCTCTAAATCAGTTATATTCAGTAGTGATTCACGGTCAACCGTTAAATCAACTTTTTATATAACCAAAATCCAAATCACCAACCAATATACTGTAACGGCTAATTCCAAGAGAGAAAAAAAAAAAAAGAAAAAAAAAGAAAAGAAAATCAAAACCGACAGCAGAATGACATCATTAAGCGGTATGAACCCGAAAGAGAATGGGGTATACAAGAGAACAAGAGCACATATTTCAATGCGATGAAATCAAGAAACAAAGAAAAGCGCTCCAAATCAGAATCAAAATAGTCTGGACATGCCAGCATGAGAAGAATGGGGACTGAAATGCATGGGATGTTCGTGGATGACACTGAGCAGAGTGTGCAGGCCCAGCTTCATAATGACAGGTTGAAAAGGGATGAAAGCGTTTACAACTTAGCATTCTTCTCATCCTCGTTCTGGAGGCTCGACAGGGCCAGCGAGGTGGGGCCCAGGCTGGACAGCAGGGCACCAACTTCCCGCTCCAAGGCCAGGACCTCGGTGTGGGGATCATACATGCGGGCTCTGATCCAGGCATCGAGGGCCTCGTCACTCATGTTACGCAGAGCGGTCTCACGGTCGACCTCATCCTCCTGCGCAGCACGGATGACCTTGCGGGCCACCACGACGGAGACCTGGCGAATGCGGGTCAAGTCGGGGTAGAGGAGACCCTGGTCGATCTCCTCGGCGGTGAGAGCTTGCGAAAGAGCAGCACCCGAGGCGTAGATCATGCTGTCGGTGACCCGGACAGACTTGGACAGGATAGTGCCCATGCCAATACCGGGGAAGACGTACATGTTGTTACCCTGGCCGGGGTAGTAGGTGCGGGTTTCTCCAGCCGAGTTGGTGAATGCGAGGGGCTGGAAGGGGGAACCAGAGGCAAAGAGGGCACGGCCATCAGTGTACTTGACAGCACTCTCAAAGTCACATTCGGACTTGGAAGAGGGGTTGGACAGAGGGAAGATAATGGGGGCAGTGTTCCAGTCGGCCATCTTGCGCAGGAGCTCAGGGGTGAAGACACCACCGATGGTGGACAAACCCATCAGGATGGTCGGCTTCACATGGTCGACGACATCCTCAAGGGTCTTGAACTGCGAGCCAGCGTTGTCGGTGCGGGCAAAGTAGACCTTGTGGTCAGCGAGTCTATCACCACGGTCGGCGGTGACAAGACCCTTGGTGTCGACGAGGTAGAAGCAAGAGCGGGCCTCATCCTCGGTCATGCCCTCGCGCATGAAAAACTCGACAATCTGACGGGCAACGCCCACACCGGCACTTCCCGCGCCAAAGAAAACGGCGCGGTGCTCCTTGCAGGGAAGTCCGGAACGCTTCACCGCATTGATGACACCGCCGAGGATGACAGCGCCAGTACCCTGGATATCATCGTTGAAGCAGGTGTAGACATCACGATACCGCTCCAGAGCGGGGAAGGGGTTCTTGAAATCTTCGAATTGAATAACAATACTGAATTGCGACCGGTGGCGTTAGCACCCGTTATTGTGGGAATGTGCGGGGAGTGGATGGGTCACTTACCCAGGCCAGCGCTCGGTGAGAGCAGCCATCAACTCATCCATAAACTCACGCTCTTGGTCTGGGGTAACCTTATCGCGGCGACTACCCATGTACAACGGGTCTTCCCGGAGAGTCTTGTTGCTAGTTCCCAGATCCAGCGTGAGAGGCAAAGTAGCCTCGGGACGAATTCCCGCGCATGCAGTGTACAACGCCAACTTGCCAATGGGAATACCCATGCCGTTAATGCCAAGGTCACCCAAACCGAGAATTCGGGAGCCATCGGTGATACATGTGATCTCGACATTGGGCTGGGGCCAGTTGGCGATGACGGCGGCCAGATTGCCGCGATCTTCCCAGCTGAGGTACATTCCTGACCGGGGGCGGTTAGCGCGCCGGCTCTAATTAGGTGCAGGGGTTGAAGCTTACCTTCGGGCTGCTGGTAGATCTCCGACCATCTCTGGCATGCTTCACCCACAACCGGGGTGTAAATCAAGGGTGTCAATTCCTGTGGGCGGGTTAGCATACCATGTGACACAGCAGGGTGGCGAGTTAACCGACCTTGAGGTGGTCTGAGACCAAACGGTAGAACAAGTGAACATTGTTTTTGCGGAGGGTGCTGAGGTAGAGGAATTTGTCGATCGGGGTGCTCTTGAGAGCCAATTGAGCCAAGCCTACGGGCTATTAGTCTATAGTATATAGTATTTCTTGAGGCGATTGCCTACATCGAGTCTTCTGGACTTCATAGGATTCCGCGCGGGGAGGAGTCAATCCATAGGTGCGAAGGTATTTGCGGATGTACGCAGGGTTGGCAGTATCATAATTCGATTCGCTAGAAGACATGGTGATAATATTAGCGAATTGAAGAGACAATATTAAACTGAAGAGAAAATTTTTTTTTCAAAAGGAAATGAGGAAAACATGACACTTACACAGGAGCAGGGTGGCTAACATACGGGGTCGCGTGGACCGGCCGGCTTTGTTGCGCGGGAAATCGAGCCATGGTGGAAGATTTGGGCGAAGCGAAATTAGATTTGCATCGAATGCCAGCGACGAGCGAGGGAGAAGCAGAATAAGAAGGAGAAGATGAGGCAAGGAAACGTCGAGATGGAGAGGCAGCTGCGAGCAGCCTGTTTTTATGCATGCGCACTAACATTGGAGACCCCTGACTTTGCGCGCGAGAAGAACAAATCCACAGCATGTCTCTGTTCCGAAGGGACAAGGACCAAGAATTCCGTTGTGATCTTCCCAATAATAACGATGAGAGGAGGCCTCGCGGAAGTCTTTGATGAATCAGGGCCGTGTTGACGATGACTCCCTGGGGCTGGAATCGGGAGGATTCGGGCACCAGAAGGTCCAGTTAGGAAAGTCGGGATCCTAGCGGTGGATATCGGAGCATGGCAACGAACCGTTTCGACCGAATTGCAGGCAGTATGACTGGATACGAAGCTTCATGGGGGGCACCAGAGTGGAGGAAGGGAGGCACTTTGGGTAGCTGGTGGAGTCGAGAACCGTCTCCAAATGCGACAAATGCGGAGAATCAGAAATACAGTGAGAAAATAGCAGGAAAAAGGCTAAGCGATGGGGTACAATATGAGGCATAAAAGTGCATTTTTGTTGAGCTGGGCTTGCAGGCAAAAAAATTTAATTATTATTTTATTATTATGATGATTATGATTTCAGGGGCGCGAAAAAAGCATGCATGATCGGAGAATTTGAGCCTGTCACAGGGCGCAGAGCAATACAATTAATTCAGTAGTGGCCAGGCGTACGAATAGAAAATGTGCTGACAAGACTCAAATGTACCCGGTAGTCTGTATACTATCAGAAAGCTGTTAGAAATGGAATTCTGGCCCGTTAGTAAATGGACTAGAATCCTGGGACACTTCGGGTGTACTTTTCACACATCGGCATCTGGGTCTCAAGGCATCCCGACCGATAGAGTGGAGTTTGCTAGACAGACTGAATAACTGATAAGTAACAGTATATCCATCAGCTCCATCAACCTCAGGATGTCGAGATATTATTGTCCCAACAGGAGCAGCTTAGCACCGCTGGTGGAGCAATGTCATGTGGCAGAATCAGCCTAAAATCCAGCTTCCTAGTGACGAGTCTGATTACTTGCCGTCTTGGGTTAGTGGGCCTTATCTCCGTCTATCTAGAATCTTTCTCTTTCTTCTACTTTTCTTCCTTCTCCGCACACAAACCGGCCGGACCGGCACCGGAAGCTGGCCGAGCTTATATTTGGTCATCACTTTGTCTCCAGTGTGTAATAGTATCTATATGGATTGTGTATGCTATGGACTGCTATGAGTCAGAATACGGAAAGTATAGAGTAGACGGACAGGATGCATTCTACAGTACAGAGCCAATGTACAGTTACACAATGACCATCACCTGCATATGATTACATAGTACACACGAGTCCAAGACACTGAACTATTATTAATGAGTGATTTTTCGCTACATTGTCTCCAAATTATTGCCCCAATTGGGCTCCGCCGATCCCGTCGGAACCAGCGTTTGGGGGGAAACTAGAAAAAAAAAAATACCGTTTCAGCCTTGGAATCTGACGACGCGAATCGGGTCCATTAATAATGATATGGAATTCGATGAGTTGATCTGCAGCAGCTAAAAACATCATATTAATCACAAATTCGCCTTCAGTGTGTCATTCATTCGGCGCTCCTTACTTGTTTCTCATAAAGCAACGGAGTTCGGCTGCCTTGCCTATTCCAGCAGCCGGACCGCCTTCTCTCACGGAGTGTTCCGGATGGAAAGAAGACTGAATGCTGATAGTCACTAATGGATATCAAATTGATTATTATTCCAGAATCCAGACGCAGAACTAATAGTGCCTTTCCCTTTCTGGAATTGCTTTCCTCTGACGATGAAGACTCCATAATTACCCGATCCTCACACTAGCGGTTTACCGCCTGGAGACAGCTCTCCCCAGATTCCGACTTGCATCGATCGAAGCTTGACTCTTGCTGATCCTTCCCTCTTGCTGTTTAGTGATCTAATTCTATTACAATATTGCATTGCGTGCATGTCGAGACCCAATATTTTTTTTAATATTTATTAATTCTTTAGGACACCACTGCAACATCTACTTCAATTGTTGTGGCTGTTTCCTCGAATTGGTTTCTTGGTCATACCGCACCGATTGGCTGTCGTCATCATGCCGTACAGCTTGCAGAAAACAGGATGGAATGGGCAGCCTCACTTCCCTCCCACTTCTCCTCCTTTCCCCCCTTTTTTTCCTCATCACTGACGTGCAATCATCTATTTTCGCATCGGACAAAGGGTAGATACATCCAAACTTTGAGCTGTCTCGCCTCATCCCTCTTTTCAACCGCTTTTTCCGTGTCTGACAAGTGACGACATCGTCTGTCGGATCACCATGCCGCAAGGAGAGACGGAGCCCCTCCTCCCTCGCTATGAGCACGACACGGTTCTCCAACGTCGTCTACATCAGAAATTGCATACCTATCAGATGCTACGGGCCCTCTCAGAGGGTTACATGCCATCCACCGACCAAGTCATCTCCAATCTACGCACCTTGCTGGCCTCGGATGTTCTGAACCAACGCAACCAAGACTATGGCACCGTGTCTCGCCAACTCGTTCGAGACACTCGCGCTTTGATACAGGCGTCCATTGACTTTCTGCGGGAAAAGAACAGTGACGACAAGTTGCAGGAATTCCTGTGGCATCTCTCCCTTTCCACTACATCGGTAGACACCTCCCGTGTCTCCCAACAAGCCTCCCTGGCGAAGTCCAGGGCGGATACTAGAGCTGGTACCCAACCCCCCTCGATTCAATTGAGGTTGTAAGCCCATGAAAATAACTGCTGATACGCGTCCCCAGCCTATGATAGTCTTCGCACCGTTGGGAGCCTGTTCCTCTCCAATGCCGACTTCCGTCTCTTCGTCGATGATCTGACCACAGTCGGCCGTCAGATATTCTCCGACACCGCCTTTTCTCTGTCTACTACTGCTCAGCAGGCCGGTGAACAGCTCAAACCATCAGAGGGTGAGGTCGAAGCCCTCCAGGGTGCTGGAGCGGACAGGGATCGTTCTGCATCAAACGAGGATCTTCACCGAGAGGCATCTGAAGTTGCTGGAATTGCGGGAAGTGGAGTTGCTCGCACCAGTCGAGATGCCATCGATAGTGCCAAGGGACATCTTTCGGGGAAGGAAAGGGAGACTTTGTTCTACCGGTTGAAACAAGCCGTCCTGAACCTTAAAGAACGTTCAGATTATTCGAATGCCGTCGAAACAATATCGCAATTGATCCAGCGCTATGCAAAAATCTATGCCCACATAGGTGACGGAATTACCGCAGAGGCAGAAGAAGCCGTCGACACAGATGGAGACCTCAAACAAGCGGTGCAGCAATTCTGGGCCCTGCTCCAATCTCTTGGAGATGCCGAGGAGTGGAAGAAGCTGGAACAGAAATTCCACGAAGTCTTGACCCATGCGGATAAAGACCCCGAGTTTGAAAAACTGGCATCGGAAATCGGTGCCTCGGTCCAAGAGATGCTCACCAATCCCGAATCTCTCGATTCCGCTTCAGAGAAAGTCGATAAACTCAAAGAAAAGTCCAAGCAAGTGGGCGCCGAGTCTAATCTACGTCAGGATGTGGATGACTTTCTGGCACAGGCCAAACGGGCATTGCAAACGGTGTCTGAAGATGCTGCAGTGTCTAACCTGACCAATGCCACCGAGAAACTCTACAATGATTTGGTGAGCGGATTCTCTAACCGAAGGAGTGACCTCGTCTCGGAAATGACGAACATTTTCCTTCCTACCCTTCTTCGTAATATCCAGTACGTGCCCATTCCACGTTTGGAAATCTCGGCACCAAAGATGGATCTACTGCTGGAAACCCTGATCCTCGAACCTGGACACACGGTCAATTTCTCGTCATTTTTACCATACCAGATGCACATCACAACGAAAAATGACATTGATGTTCTGAAAAAGCATTCCAAAAGAGTCGCAACGGATATCAAGACTACTTTCACAGCCACGATCTTTGGACTAAATGTCAGTTCCGAAGAGTTCGGATATTGGATCCGAACCCAAGCGGGTCCCTTTTTCCGCTTCACAGACGAGGGAACTGCCAGCTTCTACCTCGATCGTCGGGGAATTGACATCTCCTTAGACGTAGAGGTGGGTCGACAGAATTTGGAACAGGTCTTTTCGCTTCGCGGCGTCCGCGTCCGCATCCACAAGCTCAACTATAAAATCCATCGTAGCAAGTGGCGGTTCCTCTTGTGGCTGACCAAGCCTTTCCTGAAACATCGACTTCGCCGCGTGTTGGAAAAACACATTGCAGAGAATATCGTCCGTGCTGCGCATGTGTTGAATCGGGAACTAGTGTTTGCCCGGGAGCGCCTTCGCGCTGCACGCATTGCTAATCCCCAGGATCTGGCAAGTTTCGTGCGTGCCATTCTGGCTCGCATGCAGCCTTTCCAGGACAGCGATGTCGAGGCAGGTATTGGAGAGAATGTGGCGGGTCATGGCGTCTTCAAGGGTGTCTATACCCCCGGGAGTATCGTCAAAGTATGGCACGAAGAGGCCACGCGCGCGGAAGAAGCAATTGAAGAGGGTGATGAGAGTCACGGATTGCGCAAGACTTGGCGTAATGATATTTTTGATATCGTGGGGGTTCGAAGATAATAATCTGATGGGATATGGGATGATCGTTACGACTAATTATGGGGTTTAATGGGCACGACTAGGCAGTAATGATTTTATTTATATCCGTAAGGGCTCCCAATTATTTCGATTTCAACCAATCAATTCAATGAGACATGATGGTTGTCTTGGATCTTCCAAATTGTTCTTATCTCCGATCACTGTAGGTCACGTGTGTCGGAGCAACCATTATCCTCTCCGTTGGGGCCACCTAATCGACAGCTACTCCGATATTGTTATTTTGTTATCTGAAGTCCAACTCTTTTCACTTTACACTCTTTTTCCAATTCCTCAGTTACGGTCGAGGGTCTAGTGATTCGAGCCCATCCAAACACCCCCCGAATCGACCTCGCCAATCCCTCAACGAGAGGGGAAAAGCTCCCGCTTCCTTTTCCGCCTATACATACAAACCTGAGTATACGGCAAAATCGACACAACGAATGGGTTGTCACCCATTCGATTAACGAGGTTCCTTTTTCAACGGGCGCATGAGCTGCAGACGCAGCTTGCATTGATTGCGCAACGACACGATGCTTTACATTCGCCTTTTCTTTGCCATTGCGTTGGTTTTGTTGCCGTTGGTGTTGGCGGCGGAAGATTACTATAAGGTGTTGGGGCTGGATAAATCTGCGTCGGAGAAGGATGTCAAGCGGGCGTATCGGAATTTGAGCAAGAAGTTTCATCCTGATAAGAATCCGTGAGTTTCTTCGTCGCATGTTTCTAATGTTCCGGGGAGGTATGGAAACGCTAATGCATTGGCTGTTTTAGAGGTGATGATGCCGCTCGGGATAGGTTCGTCGAGATAGCCGATGCTTACGATGTCCTATCTACGCCTACAACTCGCAAAATCTACGACCAGTACGGCCACGATGGAATTGAACAACACCGACAGGGAGGACAGGCCGGACGACCCGCCAACGATCCGTTTGATTTGTTTTCGCGCTTCTTCGGCGGTGGAGGACACTTTGGTCATGCCCCGGGTCATCGACGAGGACCGGATATGGAGATGCGCGTT
The DNA here is from genome assembly GCF_001890725.1 of Aspergillus wentii DTO 134E9. Classification (NCBI taxonomy): domain Eukaryota; kingdom Fungi; phylum Ascomycota; class Eurotiomycetes; order Eurotiales; family Aspergillaceae; genus Aspergillus; species Aspergillus wentii. Next base: position 560,390 of record NW_024467839.1, read on the forward strand.
GGGGTTCCCTTGCGCGACTTCTACACAGGTCGGGACATCCAGTTCGTGCTTGAGAAACAGCAGATCTGTGATACGTGCGAAGGAACGGGATCCGCGGACCGTGAGGTGGTTACCTGTAACCAGTGCGGAGGACGCGGAATGGTGATCAGGAAGCACATGCTGGCGCCGGGCATGTTCCAGCAGGTCCAAATGGCGTGTGACAAGTGCGGAGGACAAGGGAAGCAGATCAAGAAGCCGTGTCCCGTGTGTCATGGGCAACGTGTGGTACGCAAGGATGTCGATACCTTCGCAACCATCGAACCGGGTATGGACAAGGGCACGCGCATTGTATTCGAGAACGAAGCCGACGAGAACCCGGACTGGATTGCGGGCGATCTGGTCCTTGTTCTGGAGGAGAAGGAACCCGAGATTGCCGAATCGGAGGAACAACGCACAGATGGCACATTCTTCCGTCGTAAGGGACGGGATTTGTTCTGGAAGGAGGCTCTCTCGCTGCGCGAGGCGTGGATGGGCGAGTGGACACGCAACGTCACCCATCTCGACGGACATGTTGTCCAACTAAGCCGAAAGCGCGGGCAGGTCGTCCAGCCCTTGTCCGTGGAGACAGTCAAGGGTGAGGGCATGCCGTTCTGGTCCGAGAACCCCGTCCATGGTCATGAAGAGAACCAGGAACCCGGTAATCTCTACGTCGAATACACCGTTGTGCTGCCCGATCAGATGGAAAGTGGTATGGAGAAGGATTTCTTCGCTTTGTGGGAGAAGTGGAGGAAGAAGAACGGTGTTGATCTGGGCAAGGATAGCGGCCGACCTATGCCTTCGTCGGTACCAGTCAAGGATGAGTTGTGATGATAATCTAAGTGAATTATTGCCTTGACACTTGGACTAGACTATATTTGCCTGTCCGAGGGCCATGCAAGGTTGTGACCACGCAATAAGATTGTATAAATAGTGATTCATAGAGAGCTTATGTGATACCTTTGAAGACTGCATTTTGCGACGAACTCATGGTGCCTGCCTACTTTAACGGCCGAAAAAGATAAGTATCTGAATTAACGAAATCGCACAAAAAAAAAAGGCGTCGTCTTGAATTCCAAATTTCACGTAGTAATCGAAACGGACTGCGATTCAAAATTGAACTACTTTGTCTACTTGCAAATGTTGTGTTAGTTTTGCTCTGGTTTTGCCAATATATATTTTGACCTCATGGAGTCATAAATCATCCACAACATTTACAAACGATACCTCCCAACTTTTATCTTACAGCTATCTATCAATACATTACAATAAAAAACATATCAAATCAAACCAAGAAGCAAATGTAAAAAACGCAACCCCATCACACATATCACCTACATGAGACGTGACGAGCAAAAAAAAAGAAAAAGAAAAAAGAGATAACAAACTGGCGCCGCCCGGAATCGAACCGGGGCTGGCACGGCCACAACGTGACGTCATACCACTAGACCACGGCACCTTTTTCTTGTTGAAAGCAAACAATATCTTTTGAATTATAAGGCTATCATATTTGATGCTGGCTGTGGGAAGGCATGGGTAGTTAGTTGGGTTCTGCCTGGACGATATGGCAACGTATTTAGCGATGAGCATATTATGTATATCAAGTGCTTAGATATTATATAGAACATGCTATTTCTATGATAATCCTGTCATTTGCAATATGTATACCTTCTCCATGGTAACAGTAAATTAAAAGACCCCTGTCGATGACAGTCAACGGTCGCTGGGCGAACATGTTTGTCACATTTGCAACAGAAAACTTCGGCAGAACCTCACCGCCTCTTCTATCCATCTGAAATTTATCGCAGCTTCATCTTCACTTACGCCGGGTCCATATAAAGTTGAATTGCTTTATTTCACGCCACTACGGCATAATCACATCTAAATCGCCAATATGGTCCGTCAACTCAAGCACCACGAGAAGAAGTACGTCCATCCCATCCCAGTACCAATCTCCCTAAAGGGAAAAAAGAAGAATCTAACGAGTAAAAAAAACCAGACTTCTCCGCAAAGTCGACTTCCACACCTACAAATCCGACGGCGGCCACCGCGAGAATGAAATCCGCCAACGCTACCACCTCCAAGACCCCATGGACTACAAAAAGTACAACGCAATCTGCGGCTCCCTGCGCCAGCTCGCGCATAAACTCTCCCAGCTCGACCCGGAGACGGACCCCGTGCGCAAGAAGCACGAGAGCGAGATGCTGGAGAAGTTGTGGCGGATGGGGATCCTCAAACAGAGTCGGGAGCAAGGGGCGGGGTTGTCGAGGGTTGAGCGTGAGGTGACGGTTTCGGCGTTTTGTAGGAGGCGGTTGGCGGTTGTTATGGTGAGGAGTGGGATGGTGGAGACTATTAAGGCGGTTTGTCTCCCTGGGCTATACTCTACGTTTTTTTTTTTTTTTTTTCTTTTTTTTCTCTGGATGATGCTAATTTGGGTTATAGGCTGTCACGTTCATCGAGCAAGGCCATGTTCGTGTTGGAACCGAGGTTGTCAATGATCCTGCTTTCCTTGTGACTCGGAACATGGAGGACTTCATCACCTGGGTTGACAGCAGCAAGATCAAGCGCAATATCATGCGCTACCGGGAGAAGCTGGACGATTTCGATCTCATGTAGATTTGGTGGCTTTGGTTTGCTTGGTTTATACCCATTCATCCTTGATATATTATGCATGCATGGCGTTGGTTCTACTGGTCAAAAGTACTGTATCTATGTGACTTTTTATTTCGTCTTAGATGGGAGTCTGATATCTGATGATTTTAAGAATATAACATGACGAACACTATCTGTTTCTTGTTTTTCTGTATGGGTATCTCAAATCCAACAAACAATCCACCCAGGATTAGTAAAAATATACCAAAGGACAAATAGAAAACAAGAATAAAGGTGCAGCAGGCTGTGTGAAAAAAAGAAATCGAGCAGGATTCCGCTTCGTGTTTAATGCAATCCGATCGCGCTATAAAGCAATGCAGGCAGTCATATTATTCGGATTATCGTTCAGGGTCATGTAGCCGGTATTTCATGTCATCGGCAAAAGGTATCAAGGAAATAAGGATGCTGTATGTCATGTAGTGTGGATGCGGTCATTTCTAGACAGCCGGGGCCATCTTCTTTCGGTCTTTTCAGAGTTCTGTCTTCTGGGAGTCGTAAATTTGTTCCTGAGATCTGTTCCACGGCGTGACTGTGACTTGATGGGTTTTGTTTCTGTCTCATCAGGAAGATCCATTCGGAATCTTCTTACACTCCCCTCGTAATTTCCCTTGCCATTCTCTCCTTCTTCAAAGAATGGCGTTCGCTTGTCTCCAGGCCGACACCATCTAGGAGCCACTCGCCGCCAGAGGCCTCGAACACCACGACTAGCCCGGTCGATCTTTTCGTATTCTCGTCTCCGTGTCGACGGCGAGGTCCAGTCGATGACAGTAGCAGGTGTTTGTTTAGAGGATCCATCGCCAGCACCGCTAATGGTCTGAGAAGTCGGCTGTGGAGGGCTGTGACTCTCATCTTCACTAGAGTGCTCAAGCTGGTCGGAAAGCGGTCTCATGGGGGATCCTGGTGGTGAGCTAACTTCGGATGCGGAGCGATAGTCAGACATTGGGGGGAAATACGAATGCATCGCAGTGGAAGCGGGCGATGAAGGAGTGCGTATATCGGCATTGCGCCATTTTGTTGACTCGTTATCCTGGAATAAGCGACAGGATTCCCGATGCAAAGCCAAAAGTGTCTCCCGTTTCGTCTCTGGAGGATTTCGACTGGAAATGGAGGGGGTCAGAGAGGAGGTTGCGCGACGGTGGGAGTGTAGAGAACTGCGACGACTGGTCGGCCCAGAACGTCCTGTACTGCGCGAAGTGGAACGAGGGTTGCGAGGAGAGTGAGAGGTTGGCGTTGAAGGAGAGACAGTGCGCTTGCGCTTGGGAGTTCGAAGGCCATTTGAAGAAAGCGAAGCGGTTGTCGCTGTTGGAGCTTTCACGGTGACTAACGAGGCGGCATCCATCTCGACGGATGGCTCATCGAGAATCTCATCAGACACGGCGGGCGACACACATCCATTGACGGTGATTTCGGTGACTTCAAAAGCGCTGTAGAAGGTCTTTGTATCGGATAATTCGCTGACGCAGGGGGATATCGCACGAGAGGTCACATCGAGGGGGGGAAGATTAGGGTGGAGAGTGGACGCAAGGGCGGCTTGATCGAGATGGTGATGAGGATTCTGGCCGTGGAAAAGAGGGCGATCAGGATGGCATGTGAAGGAGGCGGCCATGCTCAAGTGAGTCGCGCCTGCATCAGGCGCAGGTGAAGAGCGGAAGATGTGCAGGGTCTGACTTGGATGTATATGTAGGGCGATCTGCACATGCCCCTCGGAGAGCAAACGACGCCTGATGGCAGCCAGGAGCAGGCAAGGAGGGGGAAGAGGATATTTTGGAATCGATCGTCGTCGGGGATTTTTCCCATCAGTAATGCAAACGTATCTTTGGCCAGTGACGATGGTTATACAGGCCAGAACGAGGCACGATAAGATTAGGGCTAAGAGGAAGCTAGAAAAAAAGATGGAGGGGAAGAGATGATCATTTAATTTTTCAGACTTTTCAGAGAGACGATCAACGTCTCGATCTGGACAAAGAATGGCTCATCTGACAAAGAAAGAATGGAGTTGACCAAGATGGCTGAAGAAAGAGAAGGACAGACAGTCTGGTGACCTCAGGAATCAAGAGCAGAGGATGAAGATAACCGGTTTATAAGAGGGAGCATCATGGCTTCACCGACTGGAGAGCGACGAACAACACAGTGAGCGGCAAAGTGTAAATAGCAGACGGGGGGTGGATAGTGAGCAGGAGTTAGCATCAATCCAGCAACGATTGACATGAATTGACGCTGGATAAATACGTCTACTGCTAGACACAGAGGGCTAGGAACTAGCACCCCGCACCTGAGGCATTTCTCTGTCCTACTCCATACTCTCCATGTTTCTGTCAGTATTATCAGTAGTGACCTGTCTGTCACTGCGTTCAGTTCTTTCCCCTGCATCCTCTCCAGGCACATGCCGGGGTTTTCCTCTGCATCCAAATTCTGCCTTCCAAGCAACGCAAGGAATTCCCGTCGTTTGCAATTTGCCCAATCGTTCGCCCCACCTGGTTTCATACACCGCCCCACCTGACCCCCCCTGCCGCGCTACGGAAGCCAATCCCCGGTCTCCATCTACCCACAACCCGCGCCCCGTGCATGGACCACGGCACTAGCTCCCCGCTGATCTACCCTGATTGGCTGCAGGGATTCACCGCCACTTGTTTTTGCTGCAAAGGCGGTCAAATCGGGGCACTTTTTTAGGTTTAGGGCTACTGGATGCAGAGTCTGGACTGTCTGCCATACAGACGCCGTTCTGTACATACACAAAGTGTCACTACCGCTGTATAGATACCCAAATGGCAGTTAAACGGCCCGTCTAATGACTCGGGCGAGTATTAAGCATGTCATGATTCATGAAGAATGAGCAATCAAAACAGGACGAATCAACCTGACATGTCGATTCGATATTGGCCGAGAGTTCTCCTTATCCCTGCCTATACCACGTTCATCAATCTCAATCAATAGTTCCGTCGTCATGATCTTCTTCGGTAGATCTACCCTTTCCCTACAAGGGCAAGACACCTGTTCTCGTTTCATCATCAGGCAACTGGCGAGACTTCTCCGAGCGGTTTCCGCGGAATTGATCATCGCCTTCATCTTCTCTCCATAATAGGGGTTCGTTTCTAGAATATTCACGGCTTCATTGCCGACATCACCGTCCGGACCCATCGAGATAGTAGTTCCAAGCCTGAGCTAGTCCGTTCTTTTGGGCGACACGACGCTGTATTGTTCCAGGCTGAATTGGTCCTAGCATTCCTGAGATACCATCCCTTGCTACTAGTGTTACTACTTTTAAAGTCGCTCTACTATGTACTACATAGTACAAAGATTCCTTCTACCTAGGTGTACTATGTATACCGGCGCTTACTGCTCAGAAATGTCGCATGCTAAATTTAGATGAGAACAAAGAGTTTCAAACAAAGGCATGTCTTGTGGTGGAATTGGCGCTGGTTGGCTCTATCCGCTGACACGGCGGTTATTCAAACGACATGGAGTGTCAACCATGAAAATGTCACTTCCGGTCATCTTGGTTGTTTCTATCAGTGCTAAGGATATCATGAATGATCCCGTGAATATTGACAAAAAATGCATGCCTGATTGACATTTGCCACTAGGCCGAAGAAAGGGGCATGGTCGGAGGACTGACGGAGAGGATCGCGTCATCAAGTGGTCGAGTATGGAATTGGTGTAATAGCTGCTGAACTAGTCGCCAGGGCTGAATCCAACAGTTGGTCTCAGAAGCCCACGGAGACCTTTGCCACGATTGACAATGTGAAGCACATTTGCTCCGTTACCGAGTTGGACTATCTGGTGTAGTTAGCGGTGTACGTGAGCATCTTGAGGGACAACAGTGCGAATACTCTGCCCAAGTACGTCGACACAAACGCTTATGAATAGACGTCTCGACCTATCTCAGCGCCTTATCCTTTATCCTGTATATCGTCCTGAAGAAGGGAACGAAAGAACGAACTGAATGCCGCTGGCAACCGTTTACCTGACATGCTGTAGAGCCCAGCCTCGGATAACTCGAAGAATCGACACTAGAGCAGAGATGCCACGGAAATGAATATCAAAGATCACGATATTTGTGTTCTTTCTCGCATCATCCCAAGTTATCTCGAACCCACTCTCATGTCTGTTATGGCCCCTTCATCTTCCCTATTGCGGATGACGTACAGATTCTCGTGCTGATTGCTGCCTTGTTTATGTACATCGTGGTGATATCATCGGTACAGTGCAGTGGAGCGTAGTGTGTGTGGATAGAGAGGGTGTCTGCGATGGCCAAATCAGACAAATCTTGAGGTATAAGGATCAAAGTATCGACAGTCGCATAGATAAAGCACTTACAGACTGCATAGCTCTCAGTAGCTGTCATTTGCTTGGTGTTGGGATGGATATCGTTGCAGTTCCTGTATGAACCACTCTCAGCTCCTCGCAAAGAGACTGGGGGATATATTAGCTTCATAGCGTGTCTTGCGTCTTCCAGTCCGAGAACAACATGCAGACAGTCCCATAGAGATTGTTAGTTGTGTGGTATGCGTCTCCATTTCATCCTGATGCTATTGACTCGTACTTTCCGTCCCAGCCAGATATAGCAGCCTCAGGCAGCCCAAGGTCCCCGGGAAGCCCGCATCATATTCGATTCCTCTGAACAGAGTCCTTGGATCAAAACACTTCAAACCATCTTATCTTTGAGCCTCCAAGCAGATCCTTCTAATAACATTTCCTACCACCGCAGCCCCACAACTCAGCCATGGACATAGTCGCTTTCGTACTGATGTCGTCAACCGCAAAAGACCATTTCATCGAGCAACTCGAGACAACACACCAAGACATGAGCGCCAGATTCCTGCAATATAAAACACAGACCAGAGAGAGCACGAGGGGAGAAAGGCTTCTCGAGGAAGAAAGGGCCCTGCTCCTAGACTTGGTGAAAGAGTACGATGCGCTGATTCTGCGGATACGTGTGGCGACGTTTTATCTGCGAATCGAACTCATCGTGACTCGGATTTATACACGGATCGCGCGAGCTTGTGTCTGGCTTTTGCTTCACGTGTTTGGATTGGTGGTGGGAATGAGGGCGTGTTTTTGGGCTTGCGCTGTCGGGCTTGAGTGTTTCTCGACGTGACAACTGTCTGCGAAGACTGGATCGACTTGCCATGACTCAATGTGATACGACATAATTCGAATGGAAAGTATTGGATGTGTTGCTGGAATGCTGCTTTCAGAGGGAGTGCGATGGGGCAAAATGAGAGAGGGATAGGGTGCTGTGTTGGGGGATAGTGGAACAAGCTGTCAAACTTGGAGACTTTTTAGGAGTGCTGGTCGATAGATGGACTGAAAGAGCATAATCTGTCTGTACGTAGCTGTATAATGGTAGCTATCAATTCGTAATATATCTACGATAAAAGAACGAGTTCTGCAGATTTGATCTGACCACCCACTTGCTACTACTTAATAGAAATGAATACACTACTAGATACCTAAACCACAAGAGCCTATAGCCATACAGATACTATAGAGGAATCGTCTGATCCTTATCGCCATATGATTCGTCTATAATATCGCAGACGCTCAGTAGTACTTCCGTCCGTACGAGAGCTCTCCTATTCTGACCGAAACCCTTCCAGACCAGGACGAGACCAGTAAACGAATACAGATAATCTAGAAGAATCTTAAAGAAGCTATATATGTCTACTTCTGATTATTTACTCTGTTTTCTTTTCTTTTCTTTTCTCTACCCCCCGGCCATGCGCCTCGAGAATAGGAGCGCTACGATATTTGTGCCTGAGGCAGAAACAGACCCGCCACTTCCTGTACAGCTTCCTACACGGTACGGACTGGGGCTGTCCTCGATCATTGCGATGCCATACTCTACAGGTAGGCAGAGACAGAAGCGACGGGTGTGTGATCATCTTGATGGAATTGATGCCTGGCGGGAGCGAGATGCTCGCCACCGAGAAACGAAAGGAAACTGTTTCGAGAAAATAAAATACACGCATAGCGAAATTGACCTACCTTAGGAATTGCAATTGTTCGTCAATGCTGGACATGCCGGTTATGCAGTATATACACTGCGTGTTTACAATATGTATACTCCATAGAATGCCAAATCCTGATTCGCTCAACTTTAAATAACCTTAATTTAGTTCATTTCCACCGTCTGCTCGAGATATAACAATCCGCCAACTTCCAGTTGTAGATACACATACCTATTGGATGTAGTATTTGGTTATTACGTGGGGCGTGATGGCTGGCGTATTTGAAAACACAGCACGTACGACTGCCTCCTACAGGCTGCTTCCTGTCCGCTGCGTGCCTTCCCTTTCCGCCGTGACGTCGATCTTCCTCCTTTTCTGCTGTTCTTCTGCTATTCAGCCTCAAAGCCACCGCGGGGAAACACTGGGGGATTATCTGACGGCGTCTGGGGATGGGATATGCATTTTGCTCATCGGCCATGTATCAATATCATGTCAGGTTAGTCAGTCCTCGATTTCTCTGGCGAAGTTGTCTAACGGTTGCTCTCAGTCTGCTGCAGCATCGCAGCTGCTCCACCACTTCTCTCCAGTAATACTCGATGATCACTCTCTTACGCTCTCCTCCGCGGTTCAGCCTATCCTCCCGCCGCATCTCAACAGCCCAGGCCATCAACGGCCTCAACTTCGAGAACGGCAGGCTCCAACGCCATCCCCCCCATTTGCGAATGACCTCACTCTCGCTTATTCCGTTGCTGCCTTCTTTTTGAGCTCCCAGTATAAATACCCCCTCGACTGCCCATCCCTCCGGGAGCTTTTCTTTCTTCCTACAACTCTCCGTCTTCCCTCTTTCTCTTCAGCTTTTCGACTGCTGGAGGGGACAGCACCACTCTGCTTCTTCTTCTTCTTATCAACGTTCGTTTCTTCTTCCTTTCATCCTTCTTCATCTTCTTATTTATTATTTTCTTCGTTTTCGTCTTTGTCTGCATCTTCCCTCTTCTGCATCGTCTTCATCAGCATCAGCATCAGTTGCATCTTCTTCTTCTGCATCTTCTTCTTCTGCATCTTCTTCTTCTGCATCTTCTTCTTCTGCATCTTCTTCTTCTGCATCTTCTTCTTCTGCAT